>NC_133934.1:46861057-47169390 GCF_031877795.1 Strix aluco | reverse complement strand
CTTTAAAAGAGCCTTTTTATGTGTTGTTGTACATTTTAACAGTGATGTGCATTTCATGAGCATTTCACAATGGAAAGTGAAATGTCCATTTTTCTACCCTTGTGGGGATTCTCAAATACATACAGTGTTATTTATACTGTAAAAGTTGTTGGACTTTGGAGGATTGCCTTTCAGTTGTGAACCTAACATAAAAACAACCAAAAATTGGAATTTTAATACTTTCATCTAGTGACTCGGTAAGAGGAAACAATCTCTTCTATTTCCTGCTTGGAATTTTACCGCTTTACTGTACTAGATTCATGTTGTATTTGCACGTTTATATGAAGCATAGTCAGTTACCAGATCCCTAGATGAACAAATCTGGCATTATATTACTGCAATAATAGTATCTGCATTACAGGCTGGATATAACCTCTCTCTATTCTTTGTGCCAAATATGGTCCTAAAAAGACAAGGCTAGACTTCAAAGCAAAGTCTTAGCTCAGCTAACGTAAAGTTAACTGGTCTGCCTACTTGACCCTTAGAGAATCTATAAAGGTAGAAGAGATCTGTCCAAAGTTTTTATCATCCTCAATATCCTGGACTAGTGGAAAAGTCTGAGCCCTGAGCTTTGCAGAGTTTTATCCTGTGCAGTCATCTGTGTTAGCAGCTGCTAGGGTGGTGGGAGAAGTGTGCAGTAACTGAATATCCTCTTTGTCAGAAGCCTGTCAAAATTTTCATGTAACACCACACCCTAAAATATATCTTTTGAATATATTGTAACACAGTTCCCTGAAATTCACAAAGGAGGTGGCCACCTTACAATTTTTTCTGTACTATTTTATCTAAAACATGTTATGTTAAGAGATTCACCTGCAGTGTTTTACAAGTTCTCTATTGTCTGCATTTGATTTTTCCATAGGCATGTTCTTCCAGTGGATTCTCTGTGCCTCCATATGGATAGTTTCTTTGGTGGTCAATTTAATCCAGAATTGCCCCCGTTTTTGGCCTCTTGCTATGGTTGGGGGTTTTGTGTGGGCTACAGGTAAGGATAGAGATTCTGTTTGTTGAAACAGCATATAATCCTAACTCTTCATAAAAAAACAGTGATAAAAACTTTTCCATATATGAAGTAGTAGTTATTTGGCAGTTATTTGGGTTTTTAAAGTCTCAGCATTCGTGGAGCTGTACCCTTATAGCAAATATTATTTTATTATGCTTATTTTATAAGCAGAAAATTCACACCAAAAAGAGCTTTTAAAATGGTATTGAGGAAAAGTCTGTGTTTAATGTATTTATTTTTTAAAAACACTGTTTCCACCCATGTTGTAGTTGCCTAGATTTCTTTGCCTTCTGAACAGTCACAGAACGTAAAGCAAAAATATATAAGATCACAGTCTAGTTTTTAACTGATTTTAATTTTGTTTTTTGTATTTCAGGCAATGTTACAGTTGTCCCTATTGTTAAAACTATTGGCTTAGCTCTCGGTCTTTTGATATGGGCTTCTTTTAATTTGCTGACAGGTTGGGCAAGTTCAAGGTGAGTATGTTTAAATCTTAAATCGTACATAATTAATGTTGCCATTTCTTTATTAATAACTAGAGTGAAAACAGTATCACCAGTAAATAGGATTTATCATATATATAAAAGAACTTTTTCCCTCTCAGCGGAAAGTACTCAGGTTAATTATTTTATCTGTGCTTCTGCTGTCTCAATAGGAAGAAGAATGCCCAGCGACATTCATTAACATAATTGAGTGAATAAATAATGTATTTGTTAATGTAAAACTAGTACACTGTATTTTTTATTCTACAGCATGGGATGATAAAATAGTTTAAATCAACTTCAATTTTTAAATAGATTAAAAAAACCAATGTAAATTAAATTAGTTTAAAGATTACTTTTGTAGACATAGCTTTTTGCAAGCCAACTGAAGCACTGATCCAATATTGCAAATATAAACTTAAGCAGAATTGTTTACATGAGTAAAGATTTTCAAGACTGGGTTATAATTTAGTTATTTGTATGCAGTCAGTGCAACTAAGTGAAACTGGTTAAATATTCCAGGTTTGGCTGGTTTGGAATTGACCCAGAAGAGGTATCAAGACCAATCTTAAATTATATTGGAGCTGGACTTTCACTATTAAGGTAAAAATTTATTCTTATAATAAATTTATGTAATGTAAAACATATAGCTAATAACCACAGGGATAATTTAACTAGAGGGCAGATGTATTGAAGTATTTGTTGCAGATTGATTTACTGCAGAATTCATGAGCTATCCATATCTAGCTGGTCAGTGTTGTGTTTCAGAATAGAAGCATGCATGATATCGAGTACAGTGGTGAAATGATTATTCATAAACACATAAATATGCTGATAGGCACGTTCAAGGCAAAGCAGTGCTGCACTGGTTGTCTCCCTAGATAGGTATTCAGATGGTTCTGACTAGAAGAATCTTGGTGAGAAAACTTCAGTGAGATTTCTGATCTGACTTCACTCAGTTGGGGGTACAAAACCATCCTCTTAACTGTAGAATATGTCACAGGACCCCTTCCCATATCCTTCAGGGTCGATGAAAGACCAAGAGACTTTGCATTATCTCTTGTCCTTAATAGCTCCCCATCTTGAAACTCTTAAGCCACGCTTAGACAGACAATGGCTTCCTTTGGGATCTTCAGAAGGACTTCTACTCTTATTTTTTGTTTAATATTTGTATGAGGGCACATTTTGGTCCAAGCACAGAGGGAAGAGGTTCTTTGTTACATAGAAGTGTTCTTGCTTTCCAACTGAGTGGCCAGGAACGTCTTTCTAGGAACATAACGGTGGCCCTAAATCCCAGGGGCAGTAGGCTTGATATAAACATGCTAAGCAGCACATGCACGTAATGCCTGTAGAAGGGTGCCAAGAACATGGAGACAACAGAGCCATTTTGATTGCTAGGAGAGAGCTGCTGCCTTAGATTCATGAATTTTGCTTCCAGTCTTCCTCTTTCCTAAGAGTCTGCAGCTTTTTACCCATTACCGTTGGACGTAGCATGTAATTTTGTGAGGTACTCACAAAATAGTAGCAGTACTGCTGTTTCTGCCCAGTGATTTAATTCAGCTCACCACCTGCTTCCTGCCTGTTTCTGAGATATCATGGAGAAGTGATCAACAGGGAAAAAGATTGTGACCAGACATGTTTTCCTGGCCAGCTGCACAAAGTCTGTGTATGTTGCTCTGTAGAGCTCAGAAGCATGTATTTCGTTTTAGCGCCCTGTATATGTTTGTCTAGTCCCTCTGGAGGAAGCTGACATCCTTTTATATCTACCCTTATTTCTTCAGTAGGAGACGAATCATTCTTCAAATGGAGACATTCTGTTTAAAGTTATGGGAAGGAATTCCTAAATCATTAAAATATCTTCCATAAAAATGAAAAACAGATCCTGCCAGTTCTGATTACACATATTTACCTGATTACCTGGAGCTGTGGGTACAAGTAGTAATGTTACCCTTCCTTCTTTGTTTTATCCACTTGGTGCACTGGAGCACCACTGAACAATACCCCTTCTCCTTCCACATGTGCATGAGGCCCTGCAGGAACAGTATTCCCTCACTCACATATGATAGAAGACTAAAAACTTAACTTTTTTCCTTGAGCACAGAGCCAATTCTGTGCAGGTTTAAGCTGTTCCATGTAGAATTTTCATGCAGATGTTCTACTGTATGTGTGGCTTAGTACAAAAGGGCACTGTTAACTAAGGCAACTATTGTTAATGTGGTTGTAACTACTGTCCTGGTTTAGCCAGGATAGGGTTAAGTTTCCCCAGCAGTGGGGGGGGAGCTCTAGCCGGGTTATTCAGATACCATGCCGAGTCACATCCTCGCACTGAAGTGGGACAAGGGGTTACCGCGTGTACTGTGGGATTGGCTCTGTTCTCACTGCTGTATTGGTAGAGATTTTGCTCTGTTCATTGTTATTACTGTTATTCTTATTGTTGTTGTTTGGTTGTGTTGCTGTTGCACTGTTGTATTAAACCTCTCCTTATCTCAGCCTCGGGGCTTTGTATTTCACTCCCTTTGTGGGGGAGGGGCAGCGGCCGTGTGGTCTCAGACCCCGGCAGGGGCTAAACCACCACAACTACACACTGTAAAAAGGAAATGTTTCAATCCCATTACATAGAACAGAAATCTAGGAAGTAATACAAAGACTATTTACTTACTGTCACTTATTTTGTTTGTTTAAAATGTGAAAAGCAATTATATTTTTAAAATATATTGAAGTGACTCTAGGGCAACAATGAAAATAAAATAATATGCCTCCATATGTAACTTTTGTCTTTGGACACTAAATGTTATGTCCTTATGAGCTGACATGGTATTTATTGGTGTATTTTTCTCTTCTGAGTGCTGTCATATTTCTTTTTATAAAAACTGAAGTCCAGAGTTCTTCAACTTCATTAGAAAGAACACCTTTGCTGAGAGAAAGTGTAAGTACTCTATAGTTGTTATTTTACAGCAGTGAAAGTATATATCCATTTAAAAACAAAAATTTGCTTAATGTTAACCAGATTTATGGATTTATGGTAGACTACATGAATGTGCATTGATTGTGTTTAATTTGTGGATCTTGTACATCCACATAAATGTGAGTAACAGAAAAGGTTTTTCCAAGTGTTCTTTCTCTATTGTCAGCTTTAAATGGCTGAGAAGTCCTTATTCTTTATGACAGAGATTATATAAAAGACAGAGTGTATTACTTTCCTATCTGAGAAGAAGCAGCAATTTTAATTAAAACTTAACTATAAGACTAGGAGGGTGCTTAGATGAAAGGCAACAGCGTATAACTCTTATCTGCCAGATTTTTGCCACATTACAGTGTCGCTGATTCTCAGCGTCAGCTGTGGCACAGGTTGGAGGCCAACGAGGAGTGCCAGATTGGCTGTTGCTCCTTGGGATGTGCAACAAAAGCTGGAGAACAAGAGGCTCCTACTACCATTGTACCTTACTTTTGCAGGTCAGTGCTCAGTTGCTACCTGAACTGAGAGCCCCTCAGATGTGCTCAATGCTCACTAGAGGTTCCAGTCTACCAGACCAAATCACAGAAGACAATCTGATTGCAGGATTAAAATAAAGAGATGTTGCAATTTCTTTATGCTGCAGACAGGAGCATTAATTTTCCTGTTTGCAAATAGTCCTCACTCTGATAGTAACACTAGAACTATCAACAAAAGGCAAAACCACATCATAAATAAAATCTATAGATTAAATAATTAATGAAATTTAAGGAGGGACAAGTTCTGTAAGTGAGATCTACTTGCATGCAGATTAAAAATAATGCTAGTTAAAATAATGCTGTTATGTAGTAAACCCAAAGTCCACATCCGAACTTGTAAACTTCAAGGTAAGTAGATCCAATTATTAGTTTGTTTTATTTTTTAAAAAAAAAATCTACTTTCTTCAGAGTGTTTTTGTAAATTCCTTTTGTTTCTCCTTCCATTTTCATTTTAATCTCTTAGAGCCAAACTGTTTGTTTAATACAATATTTGAGATTTTTTTTTTTTTAAATCAAGCGAAACTAAACTTGTGTGAAAACTCTTGGTTTTTTGCAGTCTATTAATGTTTCTGAAGATACCTCTGATGACTCGTGGGTGAACAGACTTTCTCCAGCAAAAAAGAGGCTCATGTAAGTTATTAACAGTTCTTTTACTGATGCAGGCCAAGTAGCCAGAGAAAGTAGTTGAACACAGCATAAGAGCAGAATTTGTGTCCTGTGGTTTTCCTAGCGCAGTCGTGCACTTATAAATAACAGTTTTTAAAGTATTAATATAGTGTACATATCTATATATGAATAGCTGTGCAACTATTCAGATTATTTCCTTTGCACTGTTGAGTGTGCTTTACCTTCTCAGTTAAGTATTAGTTACTGCAACAAAAGAAAATTTGGTGAAGTAAATAGCAATACCAACTAAGTAATTACAGAGCTGTTTTTTATCACCTGGTTGATTAGCACTCCAGCATAGAAGGAGCTTATGCTAATAACACACTTCTAGGTGTGGTTTCCAAATGAACACATCTGGAGAAGGCATGGCAGTATGGTAGGGAGACAGCAGAAGTGCTCCAAGGTGGAGACAGCAGGTAGCAATGGGCCAGTGTGGGAAGTGGAGACAGCCAAGAACACAGCTATCTGGACTCAGAGAAGGGGCCTAAAGAGGCAATGAACCTGGGAACAGTTATAAAAAAACATGTAGACTACAACAGTGAAGCTGACGGTGGGAGCATTTTAATTATATTTTTGTTTGTTTTCTCCTAACTCTGCTTTTAGGAAATCCTAGTTAGTTGATTTCTCTTGTCATTAATGTAGACTGCAGGTTCTTGGGGCAGGAATTGTCATTCTTACCTGGCCACGAAGTATAGAAAAAACTAAGTTACTGTGTTGAACCATTTATGCACTAGAAAATAAAAATGTGCTGAAAGGTATTATTTTTATAGTGTTGCTAGCAGTTTTCATATGATATGCAGTCTTCAACTGCAATACTGGACTTGTATATTGTCTACTTCCCTAATTAATGCTAGGCTATTTTCTCTGATTTTTGCTGTTTTTAAAGAGGATGTAGCCTGGCTGTAGTAGCTGGAATACTTTACGGCTCCAGTTTTGTACCAGTACTTTACATCAAGGACCATGGAAGAAGAAATGAAACTATATACACAGGAGCAAGTCAGTTTGGTAAGGGCTAATAGATCACTTCTACTTTATTTCATCAGTATATTGTGTTCTCCTGCTTACAACTGTGACAACTTACCAGTTCTGCGCTGTTATATGTCGTCATAATCATAGTACTAGCACTCCCTTTTTCTCGGAGGTGAATTACACCATTGAAAGAACAGTGAGAAACAGCCCAGAGGATACCATACTTAATTCATGGCTATGTTTCAGAAGGCATTAAATACTAGCACTCTCGAAATACAAAGTTCATATGTCTGGAACATGAGGTAAACAAGGTCTCCAGCTGAACCAATTGCCAAATTAGTACACCAGTAAAGGAAGAGAAGGTTGATTATAACGGATGAGCAGAAGAGATATATAACAACATAAGTAATTAAAACCTTGTAGTTTTGGAAATGGAAACCTTTTACATAAGCCTAATCACCAATTTCAAACAACATTTCCCCAGAAACATTTTCCTTAAGATGTAGTGTGTAGTCAATGAGGTAGTGCCAGCAGCAGTTTGAGAGCAAGGTATTGCTGAGACCGCATAAGGTTGCCATTAAGAAATTGTTTGTTATGTCACATACAATTTCTTTTTAATAATGGAACTTACATATTCCCCAGCTAGACAAAACGAGTGTTATCATTACTATAGCTGCCTTTCCTGTTGAGAATTTATAACTCCAAAGAGATAGAGATCACCTTGCTACATGCTTCTGCTTTACCTTGTTGGAAATACTCTCTTTAGCACATACGAAGTCCATAAAGGATTTGTTATTGTTAATGATTATAGTAATTAAAATTGTGACACATTCTTCAAGATGAAAAAAGGACAAAACTGTGCCATGTTTAACTTACACAATAGGTGCAGTTGTCTTGCCCTTAAATGTACAGAAAAGAAACAAGGCTATATACAGGAATACAAATGTAGACGGTCAGAAGAGGATGTAATTATTTAAAATCCCCACCCCAGTTCTGTAACCTCACCTGAGGATTTTCTTAAGATTTTAATAAATTAATTCAGTAGTTTGACTAATAGAGTTCCAAAAATAACAACTCACAGAAATGCATAAAAGCCTGTAATAAATGCTACAGTCAACACAGCAGTTAATTCATGTTTAATATATGTGTTATTGACCAAATCCATCCACAGTCAGGCTGGCAGCTGTGTTCATCACAATCACAATTGAATTTGAGTTGTTAGCAGTAGCACCTTATGTGTTTTTTTCTATGTGAATACTATCAGTGAAATAAATTTAGTTAAAATTAATAACTGATGGTTTAGACTAATACAATTTTGTAATTTCCCTTTCAGATTTAGATTATGTTTTTGCACACTTCAGTGGTATATTTCTTACAAGTACCATCTACTTTTTGATCTACTGTACAATCAGGAAAAATAAACCTAATGTTTATCCTCAAGCCATATTGCCAGGTATGACTGTTTTTTAAATTAGCAATTAATTTCAGTTACTTCTTATGACCATTTTGCAGTTATTAGTTCAAACTATGTGTTGGAATTGTAGTTTACTTTCCAGTCTCTTCATTTGACTTTTTGTCTCTCTTGAAAGCTCACTCGTATTAGGTTAATTAATTAAGGTTAGGAAACAATGATAAATTTTGTTCTAATCTGAAACTAGAACAAAATGACATTGCATATGGTGGATTTTCAAAAACTGGTTTTGCCATAGTGGAGAGCATATTGTCCAGAAAATTGTGAACTTTCATTAATTTGCTACGTTTGAGTAGCTGACTTTATCCCTTGAATCCGTTGATTTAGATTATCAGAGCCTTCTTGTTAAAGTAGTTAATGTACTAAAATACATATATACAGATTCTGTATTGTGCCATAAATATAAATATTCCACAAATTGCTGTCTATACCTTGCTGTGCATGTTTTTGATTGAGCTTTATTTTTCTAGGGTTTGTTTCTGGTGTGCTTTGGGCAATAGCCAATTGCTGCTGGTTCATAGCCAATCACTATCTCAGTGCTGTGGTCAGCTTTCCAATAATTACTGCAGTAAGTATATAAAAAATAAAGCAAAGGGTGTTTTTTTCCCTCCCATTCATAAAATTAAGTTAAAATTATGACATGTCTGGAGCATTTTAATCAAGAGTGTATACATTACTCTCTGCTTGTCTGTGCTAGCCTTTGTTTTTTTAGGAACATACATCTTGGTCAATGGCAAGCATAAAAAACAGAAGAATTGAACGTGTGAGTCTTTAGGTTATGTAAAAGCCAAAACTCTATAAACAGAACTATAACAATTTTAAATAGTAAACTGAAATGATTAAAAGAATAAATGTTTTATGCTTTCATCCCAACAAGTTCATTTTGTTCTGGATGTTTTCATTTGTGATTTTTATCCTCTAGCAGTCGTTTTGCTTAATTAAGTCAGTATTTTTTCTGTTTACATTTCTTGAACAAGCAGAACAGGTTATGTATTGCTGAAAATAAAGTTCTTGTGCACACGAGGGGGAAATAGGTTGGCCTGTTTTGTCTGTTTTATTCCTATTTATGATACTGTACCTTTAAAGCACTGTTAATTTCCAGAAGCTGCATCAATTCCATCACTAAGTAAAAATAAACTTTGCCTTTTCTCCCTTGTCAATCTACTAGATGGTGATGCAAAGGTGGATAGCTTCTGGCAAATGAGAGTTCATAAATACCAAAACCAAAGTTTTGCTGAACAGCTGTATTTCAGAAGCAAAATAATGAAACAACGTTAATAGGGATTAAGCTTTGCCTCAAGATGCAGTAAATCAGAATAAACTCTGCAGTATGCAATGAAAAAAAAGACTTGGGATCATTCTAATTAGAAATTGAAGGATTAATGGAAAGCAGCTTTAGTAACTTAGTTATCAGTCTGCCTGAAGGGCAAGGATATAAAATCATGAAATGAAGAATTTAAGGACAGCACTGATGAAAAACTGCCTGTCTGTTCCACAGGTTCAGTCAGAGCTGCTACTTTACTTCATCCTAGAGAGAATTTCAGACAGCTATTCATCAATCCCTTTAACAACTTGTTTCATTTTCAAAATGCATTCCTCTTGCAGCATACATTATCTAGAAAGTGAAATAACACCTTAGCTATTATTCAAATAATAGTTGGCAATTTCGCTAGGAAACAGCACCCACAAATACAATCAGCATGAGACACTGTTTCCTGCTGGCCTAAATCTGTGTCCTGTCAGCTGTACTGAAGCTGGGGAGAAGAAGATCACTGTCCAAACATCTGTCAAGTGTTTCTGAGAGCAGCTCTAGTGGGAAGCATTTAACAGAGCCAGGTTTTGCTTCATATTCAGATAATATTTTCTAATCAGTCATGAAAATTCAGATCATTGCTCCCACAGGGGAAGAACTGTATTACCAAGACTTGTTGTGTATCACTGTTTGCTGTTAGCTAGGAAATCTGTACAACAGCATCACAGATAATCAGTATTTCCCTGACCTGTCTATGTGGCTGGCTTTGTGCTTTGCCCAGATGCCTGCTATACAAGAAATACATTTATGTTCCAATCTCTTGATATCATACTGAATGATAAAACAGACTTTGTCCAACTAGTTAGTCATGCTAATAAAGGAAATGTTAGGAATATCCATGGTAGCTGCCAATAAACCTGAATAGTCCTCTGAAATGTAGTAACATTGTGGACTATACTTTGGACTGAAGTGAGGCATATTACTTGGAGCTTACTAAAAGAACATGTAGACTCTCCAGCGAAATTTAGAAAGAAATTGTGCCTTCTCTGAAAAAAAACAGTGTCTCATGTCTTTATCCTTTCTTGAAGATTTTATTGTATCTTACTTCATAAAGATTTCAGTGTTGTTTATGCTTTTGCTGTGAGTGATGTAATTATATGGAATGGAAAGGCCTAAATTTGTTACCCGGACAAAATTCAACCACCCTGAGAACAATAATGAGAAGACTGTACATTTTAATGGAATGCTGTAATGTACAAATGAATCTTATTCTTTAGGGTCCTGGCCTTGTTGCTGCAATGTGGGGAGTCCTTGTATTTAAAGAAATCAAGGTAATTTTATTGTGTCTCTTACCTAGCCTCTCTTGTCTCTAGCTTTAGGAACAGCATGACTCGGTATACAGCTGTATCTCTTAGATATCTTCTCCTTACAAGTATTGCATTATGAAGGTGAAAGTCATATCATGCAATACTTTTTCCAAGAAGGATGAAGAACTGTGAACAATTTTTACAGGGATGAAGATTTGAATTCCATAACTGTATGAGCAGCAGTGGGAGTAAGTGAAGAGTGTAGCAGGGCAAGGAGGCAGGATGCCAAGCACAACCTGAAAACAGTCTTTATTTGAGTCAGTTCTTTCAGTGGGGGCAGGGGAATGAGCAGTTGTCCTAATAATCACATAGACAAGTAGATTAGACTTTGAGGGTCAGGTTCACCAAAGGACCAAAAAATGAGATGGTGGTTAGTTGGCCTTGCTAATTACAGTATAAGGAAGAGATCCTAAACTGATATGGCAGTGATTGTCTAGAACAAGCTAATTTACTGGATGTTAACATATATGACAGAAACTATTTTACCAGTGGAATTTAAAGCATGGAATGCTAGTAGTGTAATCCTCAGGTTCCCTTAGCTAATCTGGCCACAATCTATAGGTACGTAACTTGCCATTGCAGATCATCTTTCCCAATGTTTTTGGTGACTGTGTAAAATGTGTTAGGCATCCAGGGATCAGGAAGTAGAAGTTCTGTCTCTCTCCCACTGCAGATTAATGTTGCGCTATACTAGAAGACCATCATGTTCATTATCCAAACCTTTGTGACTCACCAAATCTCCCATCCTTTTCATACATTTTAGAATAGTCTTTGCATAAGTGTTCACTGCTTAAAAATAATCTGAAAATAGACAAAAGCCTTTAAAAATACTTTAAATTATTTTAATTTTGTGAATATTTTACTAAGTATATGGCATCATACATTACTTGTACTAAACTGTTTTGAAGACCAGATATGTTACAAACATTACATGAAATAAAATTTACTATTTCATGTAGTGGATTTATTAATTTTGTCATAAAATTAAACCCTAGTTCTTTATTTTACTTTTTTGGTGAAGTGGTATCTATTATGACAACATGATATTTTTCTTTTTCTCTCCCTTTGCCTGTCCAGGGACTGAAAAACTACGTGTTACTCTCAGTAGCATTTTGTGTCATTTTGGCAGGATCACTCTCCACAGCTTTTTCTAAAGTTTGAAAGGAACTTCTGGACCAGTAGATGGTGCTACTGTTTAATATAATCAGAAAGACAATATTGGTATATTGCAATACATAATAATTTTCAAAATGTATGTCCAGCATTTACCCTAACTTGCTTCAGGCAAGTGAAAAAGAAAACCATTGCTAAATGTTCCCATTTGGCATGAAAGAATATCTGGAAATGTTTTTTTCTACATTTCTTGGAACAGTAAGTATATCAAAGGATTTTATTTAATAAAGCTAAATGATTTTATAGTTACTAATTTTGTTTCTTCTGGTTCAAGTACTAAATGTCATGCAATCATAAATTGTCATTTACTGTTGTGATGGTGGATAAAGGGATTTTAATTCTTTGTAATACTGTATGCATTTGCCAGCTGATTTGTTTTATTATAATGTTCTGTCTTCAATATAAAATATGTCTTGGAATATTCTTCATGAAACTGATTCACATGAAGATGTGAAAGTCATCAATTTACATTAAAACATTATCTTACAATTGCTTCAGAAGTTTTAAAGAAATATAGAAAAAAAAAAAGGTGCTGTAAAATAAATTACTTGTGTTTGCTGCTAAACTGTTTATTTAGTTGCAGGAACATTATGTAGATATCAGGACCGGGATACAAATAGGTGGGGAAGTTTGGGGTTTTTTATTTTGGTTGCAAGTAACATTACATTTTTGTGTTGCAATATGAGCTAAGTATGTGGTTCAAAGTTTGTTTCCAAATAACTTTGGGTATTTTCTGAATACTTACTTTCCTATGTAGCATCTTCAAATCTTAAACATTATGTATGGCAATATTTATTACATTGAAGCATCATGCTAAAACTGCCCATTCATTTTCTACCCGAAGCGAGGTCATTGTGGGAATAGAATGGAAGGTTGGTGAGGAGGATGGTAAACACCCTCAAAAAACACATATATCATACTAATTGCTGTTTAGCTTTGTGTGCTTGATGGGTAGAATGTCTGCTTTTAAATAACATAGGCCTGTGAGAGACTCAGAGACACCTTATTGAACGTCCTTGAGATTCCTGCCCTACTGTGGGAAAGATCAAATCACAGTGGAAAATTATGCTTGCAGAAATCCCTGGTATATACAGATGAAAGCAGCAGGTTCAAGATCTTTTCTTTCTTCTCCTTTTTCTGGCTAAGAACAACCAAGCTCCACAGTGCCTGTGTCCTTGCTTGTGTGCCTCTGCCCAGGTGCTGCGGCAAAGATCCCCCAGGTTGTGAGGTAACAAAAATAAATTTACTCTTTGTGTTTCATCTGTGGTTTTGTGGTTGTTCCTGCCTGTGTCGGCTCACACATTTGGCGTGGTCGGCAGGGTCCAGGAACAGCCATGCCATGGCTAAAAAAGAAGTCAGGGACTGGGGAGACCATGACAGGGACTCCCTTATTCTGGGGTGGTCTGGTACTGAGGACTGGACTCCCGTGGCTGCTTTCCTGGCTAAATTGACTCTGCTGGAAGCATGGCCTGAAATAGATGAAAGGGCAGCGGTTACCCCCCAGACAGTTGCAACGGCTATATGCAGATCACCATGGAAAGCAGCATCGGATTCTTCTTGCAAGTTAGCAGGGCAGTTGGGATGGTTATTAGTTACTGGTCTTAGAGCTCTTGACCATGAAGTTGTTGCATTACAGAGTAAAATGAGAGAATGGGAAGAGGAGGTCAGGACTTTACAGGATGCAAAGGCGATTGTGCCAGAAGTAATTACTATTCAAGCAGAGCAGTGCTGTGATCCGCAAGATAATGTAAAGTGGTTGGTAGCATGTGTGCTACTAAACGAAGGGACAAATATGGGAAAAGTAAAGTTTCAATTTCCCAAGTCCATGCTCTCACCACAAAATGGTCATGGGATCCTAAGGAATGTGATGGAAATATTCAGAGTGAATGCTCAGACTCCAAGACCAAGTTTGAATTTGATCCGGACTTAAAAGGCAGGAAGATGGTGGAAGCATGACCCCTCATACAAATGAAGGGGCAGTAGGAGCAAGCAGATGGGGGAATGCAGCTTATGTGTACTTACACTCCAAAAGAGTTGAAGGAATTTTAAGAGAATTATCAACAACAGAGTGGGAAAGGCATACTGGCATGGATTTTGTGAGCTTGGGATAGTGGAACTGCATCTATTCATTTATTAGTGCATGAAAAAGATTTATTAAGCCCTATAGACAATGCTGATCAGATAAAGATATGCTCAGTTGCAAAGTACCAGAGGTCCTAATGGGTGAGCTATTATTGCACCTGTGCTATATCGGTGGTTGTGTGCATCAGTTTTAACAGCATATACAGAATCTACAGAATTAATGTTGTCCCTCAGGAACTGGTGTACAATGGTAAAAGGTATTAGTTTGATGTGACAGATAGGGATGGCTCGTCTTGGTTACGGGATCTAATCCAGACAGGGTAGCAGTAATGAGAAATATCAAAATGCAGTTTTTGAGTAGTGCCTGCCTCACTAAAACCCTTGATTATACCATCTGTGACAAATGCTATGGGTAACGTAGACACCCTAGCAGATATCTTGAGGGAAATTGAGGCTGTAATGTCAGAACCATCTGTTTGGGTGGTGAATAAAGGAAAGCCAGCAAATACGTGAGGAGCCACAGCACGGGTGATAAGGAGACATGTGGAATGATCTTGTATGAGATGGTATCCCACAGTCAGAAATAGATGGGATCACGGCATCATAAATGTTTTGTCAATGGCAAAACTTAGCATTTACGCAGAAAAGCAGACCGCCCCTAGCCCCACCACCAACTCTGCACCCACCCTCCACTCTGCCTGCCATCTCAAGGCAAGACACTACCTGGCAAATGCCAAAAAAGTACAAATTAAGGGTTGGCAGGTCCCCGAAATTTGCTGCTAGTGCAGCCTCTTACTGTGAGGGGACCGGACACCCTTGTGTTCATCTGACTATACTCTGGTGGTCTGGGGGGATTTTACATGTGTTAGCTCTGACAGATACCAGAGCTGAGGTTACTGTATTACGCAGTAATATTGGTAATAAAGAAGCTGCATCACAGATTCGGGGGTGGGGGTGGAATCTGACCCCTGCCCTCTGAGCAAAGATTACCTTAACAATAGGGAATGCCATGCAATTTGCCACGATGGTGTTAATTGCCCCAGGTATAGAATATATCTTGGGTGTGGATGTGTTGACAGGACAAACAGTTGAAACTAAATGGTCGCTTCTGCTTCGGGACTTTGCAAGCAGGGTTTGCTATTTGATCTATAACTGTCTTGTGTGGTTTCTTGAAGTGGGATCATGTTGTGCTGCCCATGCCTCCCAAGGTGTTAACTGTAAAACAATATTGTATTCCAGGGGGGAAGGAGGAAATTACTCAAGCTGTTCAGGGACTTCAACAAGTTGGAATTGTTAGAAAAGTACAATTGCTTTTAATAATCCTATTTGGCCCATTTGTAAACCAGCTGGCACTTGGAGAATGACTACAGGTTATAGAGAATTGAATAAAGTCACCCTCTCCCCATGTTACAGTACGAGGTATGGTTGCTTTTACAGAAAAAATCAGCAAAAATTTACAACTCTGGAAAGTGATGATAGATCTTGCTAATGCTTTTTTTTCAATAGCCATTGCTTCAGAAAGCCAAGACCAGTTTGCCTTTATCTGGCAACAAAAGCAATATGCTTTCCAAGCGTTGCCTCAGGGATATACACACAGTCACTCCGTTTGCCACCAGATGGTAGCAGCTGATGTGGTACTATGGCTGGTTAGTGTTACTTTTTACCATTATATTGATGATTTATTGATTATGTCAAGAGTTACAACATGAAACTGAAGCAGCTGCTGAGTTGCTGGAAGCACATTTACAGGACTGAGGCTGGGCAATTAAGCCAAAGAAAATACAGACCCCTAGTACTGCTGTACAATTTTGGGGAATAGTTTGGTGTGGACAGATTAGAGAAATACCAAATAAAGTACAGCAAATAGTCCAGCAATTTCCTGTGCCAACCACAGTAAAACAGTTACAGACTTTATTTTTAGAGTATTGGAGAACTTTTACCCCACATCTGATGGTATTAATGCACCCTCTGCTACAAAGAAGGAAGGAACTAGGAACTAGGAAGAAGGTTGTTTGGCAGTGGACCAAGCAACGAGAAGCCTTTGATGCCTGCAGAAATTTTTTGATTGAGCATGCGCAATTATACACTTGTGGGCAAGGACATCCTGTTGACTTGGAAGTAACTATTCTAGATTATATAGTATCATGGTGATTGTGGCAGATGACTGGGCCAAAAAATCAGAACGAATCTATCAGCCTAGACGTGAAGATTCATATAATAACCCCTGAGAATGCTGTATGGTTTTATACCCCAACTTCTCTTATTTTGCATCCTTTGTTGTTATCAGATTCTTGAGTTCTTGTATTTCAGGTCTCTTCGATGAATATCTGGGCCTTATCTAGAGGAGGTAACATTGGAATGGTGTTACTGGTGTTGTGAACCCAACATTGAATTGAAGTTCAATCTGAGTGGGCAATTACCCCACATCAGGTTATCAAACCCAGAGTAATACTAACGGAAGAATCTGGAGCAACAGCGTATGTATTACTATGTTTTACTCCCCTCCCACAGGTTGGCTCGTTGTGCTTTATAGTCTTATACTACAAACACATACCATGGACATTTCTACAAGATCAGCATGTACATGCTTAGATTTGATTGGCCTTTACTGTAACTGGCTCATCTGCCTTTTATATTAAGGGAAGATTAACAACTGCAGATCTATTTGACAATGTCTTTTATTGGCATGCTAACCCCAGTAGCTGTGTTACAGAATGATATTATGCTGAGTGATTTTGATATTAATGTTTCTCATTGGTATTTTTTCTGAGTAGGTAACGGCTGTATGCCAATGAACATCACAAAATTGATTGACGATGGTCTATTTCCTCCTTTGACAACATAAACGCTGCTTCAGTTTTGAAGGCATGTGTTGCTTCAACATAACTGATGGATCAGCCAGTGTAGAGGGCGACATTCAACATCTCTAGGACTTAAAGCATCAAATGAAACCATCTACTGAAGGTGCCTGGCTGACTGAGTTGTTTAACTCTCTGACAGGATGAATGGGACACCTGATCCAAAGCATTATTGTAGGGATACGTTTATTCCTTTTTTTCTTTATTTTATATGTGTTTATTGTGTGCCTCTGTAAATCGCTCTGTGCTATACCCTGCAAGCCCAAATGAACACCTCCAGCTTTACCAGCCCCAGCAGAAGTGGTCACTTGGGTGAGGGGGTGGAATGTGGGAATACAACTGAAGATTGGCGAGGAGGATGGTAAACACGCTGAAGTGACTTGCAGCTGGGGTGTTGAAAAACACATATATCGTACTAATTGCTGTTTAGCTTTGTGTGCTTGATGGGTAGAACGTCTGCTTTCAGGTAACATAGACCTGTGATAGACACAGTGAACATCCTTGAGATTCCTTCCCTACTGTGGGAAAGATCAAGCCACAGTGGAAAATTATGCCTGCAGAAATCCCTGGTATATACAGATGAAAGCAGCAGGTTCAAGATCTTTTCTTTCTTCTCCTTTTTCTGGCTAAGAACAACCAAGCTCCACAGTACCTGTGTCCTTGCTTGTGTGCCTCTGCCCGGGTGCTGCTGCAGAGATGCCACAGGTTGTGAGGTAATGAAAATAAATGTACTCTTTGCATTTCATCCGTGGTTTTGTGGTTGTTCCTGCGTCCTGTTTGTGTCTGCTCACAGTCATCTATATGTAAATCACTTCTGACAGTTGTTGTTTAACTTGTTTCTTTAAAAAAAGTAAGTACATTTCACAACATTTTTAGGCAAACTAACCAGCTTCTAACTACCTGTCCTGCTAGAATATCCAAAGGAAATTCCCTATGAGGAATATGTCCACTGTTCCATGACCACCACTAATGTGGAGAACTATTTATTTTCTTACTCATGGCGGCTAACATTTATATATTCAGCATGTTGTCTGAACCTCCCTTTTAGTCTTTTCTTCAGTATATTAGACAACCCCAGCTCCTGCAGTCTTCCCTTGTTTGTAATGTGCTCAACATTTTTCTTGCTCTTTCCTGAACTCGAAGTGGACTAGATCTGTCTATTAAAACTAGACATGGCAGTCAGACTACAATCTTACTAAAACCAAGAAGAGCAGCAGTAAGATTTTTTTTTTTCCCTCCAATTTGCAAGTTCTCTTTGTTTCACATCATAGTATGACACTTTGCTATCACTGCTTGATAATGTTACTGTGTTCAGATTGCATTCGTAATTTCTCCTTTTTCTCTTCCACCTTTCTTTGGCTACTATTTATCAGATTTGATCTCAGAACTGTTACTTAGCCTGCTTTTTTCCATCCCCTATTGTTTATTCCTACCCAAGTGTCAGAACTTGGTGTCTGACAGGTTTTTTTCCCCCTTAAGACATTTCTCTAATTTCACTCTGTATGTTAACCCTGTCCTACAACAAGTTGGCAGTATTTTCCAGCCAGATGTAATCTGCAAATTTAATAAACATACTCTCTAATTATTGTAAATAATTTATGAACATGCTGCATGATTCTGTCCTTTACTTACTTTTTGGAATCTAATGTAATATCTTTTCACTCTGACAGGGAACAATTGATTACTCTTTTGAGTACAATTTCCATCTGTCTTACAATGGTTTTATTTAGACTGCATTCTTCCAGTTTTTATGTAACATCTGCTATAGTTGAAGTCAAGATCCGTGATGTGTACCACCCTAATACATCATGTTGGAAAGAAAACTGATCAGTTTTTTTTCCAATATCCACATCAGACACAATTTCTTCTTGACAGATCCTTGACTGTTACTTACCTAACCATTATTCTATTGACTCAGACAAGGAAGAGTAATTTGTTCACGTTTCTGAAATTACTTGAATTAAATTGGACATTTATCATTTCCCTGGATCTGTTTCCCTTCTTCTTAAAGATCACAATGACTTCTGTATTCCTGGAATATAGCCCATGCCAGAAAGTTGCTGATAAAGAGTTGGCAAAACCAAAATATGGTGTTCTCAAGCTCCTCTACTTTTCAGATATGCTTTTATATGTTGATTCTTTCCCAGTCGGTTTTAGTTCTTATTTCTCTTACCCTTTGCAGTTCTGTTAACACTGACTATGATCTGTTTAAGTAAGGCTGAAGGAACAAGGGTGCTGTGCACTTTATAATGTCATTGCTGAATAGTGGCAGATTATCTCTTATTTCCACACAGTTACTGACAAAAATACTAGTCTTGTAACTCGCTATTTTGCTAAAATCATTACAATGCAATACAATATTTATAAAGATAGTGTAATTACCGCACCAGTCCACTTAGATGTACCAATGCAATTGTTCAGGAAGTATCATCTGTTTAGTTTACTACTACCTGTAGGCCACCTTCTGCGATTCGTTAAAGTCTGCAAGTACAGTCTACACTATTCAGTGAGGTATATTCTTTGCTGGTTTATGTTAAGTGAATTAGTAATGCCTCAGTCTGGAAAAATAGTTGGAGAATGTTCAACCAGAACTCTCATGAAGGAGAACCTGTCTACATGGGCTTGGGTAGTGAACTAGCCTGTTCACACTACTGCTTCCAGGGTAGAGCTAGCTTTTAAGGAGCATGTTAAGACCCATCTTGCACAATAGGTCTCTCAGGCCCCAGAAATCCCTAGAGCACCTTCAAGGGAGAACAGGAGCAAGCAGAAACAAAGGTCAGAGAATGAAGAGATAAAAGAAAGCACAGCATGATTAAAAACTGAGCTAAGTATCAGAAAACCAAAGATGCCTTTTCTAGCAGAGCAAAGCTCTGGAAGGAAAAAGGAACAGGGGAGCAGATGAGGCTGTGTGAAGATGTTACAAGGTTAGGTGTATTGCAGAGCAGAAACAGAGTATCATATCTTCTAATCATCTTCCACAGCTGGGCAAGGCACAGTAGTCGCTGAAGAGTGAATGCAGAGGGACCGTCATGCAATTGCTGGTCATCCTGCACCAACTCTGCTCAGTAATCTGCAACCCTGTGCAAGGAATAAGCAAGCAGGATTGCTCAAGCCCAGTCGTGATGGGACCTAGTTTATCCCTAACCTTTCCCAGCTGTTTCCTATCCTGCTCTCCAGTGAAGTGCCATAGGCCTTGTCTAATACTGCAGTACCCTGAAGCTCTGTTTCCTTTGGTGCTGTGAGTATCCTGAGTGAGTGCATCTTGGGGTTTTCAGATTTTTAGCCCATAATTTATAGTGACAGGACAAGCTGGCTGCTAGTGCTGTAGTGGAAATGTTATGACAGGTTAGCAAGTAGTAGAAAAATTTGCCCTGGCAGTGCCTTGTTTTGCTTGCCCTAGTTCAGCTTCTGGTTTGTTCGCTGCATTTGTTATTTGTTGGGGTTTAAGATAAATCTGAAAGTGGACAATGAGACTGAATCTGCTACATCCATCTCTTATTAGAGGACTGACTTTGTCTCGTGCTGGTTGTGCAAAAAAACGAAGCTGGCTTATACCTTGGTAGTTGAGATGCAGTTAGGTTTCAGGTTTAAACTGTTACTATATGCTTCAGTTTGATTTAAGTGAAGAGTCTTTTCTAATGTTATCTTAAGCTTCTACTCTCGCTCTTGAGGGATGCTCTTAAGTTAAAGTCTGGTGTGGGCCCAACATCCATCTACTGGATATGGTTACAGGGAACAGTTGAATCTTCCAGGGCAGGAGCACCTCTACATTTCCTGGTTTCTGTAATAGATCACTGGCTTTCTGAAACAAACCAAAAAACTGAACTTCTGACTGTAGTAATTGCCATGTACATGCATGTGCTTTGATGCAGTTCTCTAGCATATATTGTAAAGCTATCAGATGTGAAAACTTAATTGCTGACTGCTAGGGCATTAATTAAAATTCTTGTTTGTGAAAGCTCAAGTATTAAATGCTTTCTTAGCAGCTATCCTATTGGATTTGTCTTGCCAACAGTAAAAAAACACCCATCTCTTGCAGTTCTGTTCTGTGAAAAATCCCTTGTGATAATTCATCAGGATTTATGGTTTAAATATGTATTTATTCCAAAATATTTTCTTATGCTATTCACTTGGAATATATTGGATAAATATTCCACTCATTTCTGAGATTTTCTTGTTCTTGAAGTTACAAGTTTGAAGTAACACTGGTACTTCTTTCATGTTAAAGTGTTGGATTAACAGATATCTGTTTATAGAGCTATTTATACAAAACAATCTGGCAGCAACTGAGTTTAATAAGAGAAAATTCTACAGCTAATATAAATTATCATGGCTCTGTTTATATCAGCATGCTTTTATATCAGTGTAAGAAGTGACACAGAATATTTCTATTTTTTGGGGGGGAAGGGGGAAGGAGGGGGATTGTTAATGTTTTTTGTCTATATAATCAAAAGGAAAAAACAAAAGTAGGACCAAGGTGGAAGAATAGCATTTCTTGGAGGAAATTATATTTTCAAATATTTGTTTGTGTCTGTTTAATAACTTCTAAGAATACATTTGAGCTTGCTTTAAGAATTTTTCTCTGGCAATATTTAGAGGAAAACTAGTCTTTAACATATGGGTAGACTGGGAGTTTCCAAGTAAGATTTTGGTTCACTGTTGGGAACCAGGGAACTCAGTATCATCTTTATTAGGTTTCACTTACCTGTTTGTTCCTTTCCCTATTTTTATTATCAATTTTCTGAAATTCACTGCCCTTTTTCCAGATTTTTATTCTTTCATTTTCTTAATAAAAATTATTATCTGGAAAAATAATTTAAATACATTAATTCCTATGTCTCCAAATGTAAGCAGTGAAAAATTGTATTTTTTAATCCCTATATACATTTTTATATTTTATCTATATCATAACTTTCTTTTTCAACCAATATTGAATGTTGATTAAATGCTAGTTCAACAGTCTGGCCTGATCCTTGAGCTGTCTTGCATCTGGCATGAAAATAAAATGACAGCCAAGATGACGGATACTAGCAATTAGTATAATTTTTTTTTTTTTCATTTTGACCTTGCTTTCAGACAGAAGACTGAAGTTTAATGCCGTGTTCCATAATTACTGAATGACTAATGGATTTTACTTTCCCTTAGCTATATATAATGCTTATAGATAGTGACTACAGAGCATTGTATTTTAGTTGATACAGCTGAAATGATGTGTACAGGGTCTGGCTGAGCTGGAATTGATTTTCCCCTATAGCAGCCCTCTTGGTGCTGTGTTTTATCTTGGGAGCTGGCAGGGTGTTGATAGCACACTGGTGTTGTGGCTACTGCTGAGTAGTGCTTACACAGCACCAAGGCTCTTTCCAACATTTCCCCCGCAGTGGGACGGGGTGGGCAAGATCTTGGGGGGGACAACACCAAGACAGTTGACCCGAACTGACCAAAGGGATATTCCATACCATATGACGTCTGCTCAGTATAAAGCTGGGAGAAAGGAGGAAGGGGGTGGGGTCACCCTTGGTCCTCCGAGGCAACCACTACGTGTATTGGAGCCCTGCTTCCTGAGAAGGCCCAACATCACCTGCTAATGGGAAGTAGAGAATAAATCTGTTTTCTTTTTTTGCTTCCACGTGCGGACCTTTGCTTCGCTTTGCTTATGTTAAAACTGCTTTTGTTTTACCCACAAGGGTTGGTTTGGGGTTTTTTTCCTATCTTATTTTCTTTCCCTTTTTTGCCCTGTTGAGAAAAAAAAGGGGAAGGCAGGGGAAGTGATAGAGCGACTTGGTGGTTACCTGGCATTTAGCCAAGGTCAAACCACCACATGATGGTTGTTACATTTCTTCATGCTTATCGCAAAATATTTTTTTAAAAATCTAAAATATATTTTCTCTTTAAAGTAAACACTGAACAGTTCTTGTGCCTCTTATTGTACCAGATGGCCTGTTTGAGCCTAACCTGAGAGAGGAAATAAGACTGAAAGGAAACGGGACCTGCATTAGTCCTGCTAGTATCAGTGATTCAGGCAGTCTGACACCACCGTGCATCTTCAGGTTGTGTAAGTAACTCCTAATGATCTTTGGTTTTGGTATTTATATAGGAACCGATACACTAGTAATGAAGTAAATTGCACTTAGAGATATGTTAGTTATTTCCCATGTCCTAGAATTTTTAATGCTATTGATCTTCTAAAACCATTTCCTGTAGAACTGGGAGACAAACCACACAGTTCCCAAGGCCAAAGCAGGGAAGAGGTGAGGAGGGGAGAGGATTTTCACCTCACTAGTTGATGAAATTGAGAGAACTGTGGCAGTAGCATTTCTGGGCCCTGTGGTTTGCTGCAATGAGGGAAATAACTGTGTTGCAACACTCTGAGCCACTCTCACTGATCCCGTAGGTAAGCCTCAAAGGACATTGTTTATTGTTCCTGTTCGTGGACCAGAGAAAAAACTTATAGCGTCTAACTGATGAGTCATTTTTTCCTTTTTATTGTTTATGAATGGAGGCTGGGTAGAGGAGCACTTGTTCAGGAACTGCAGAATGATAGCTGCTCCCCACCTGTATTTACACATCTGAGCTTTGATCCTAGTTGAGGAAGAGCTCCAGGAATGCAAAAGTCACAGGCTCTTCACAGACCTGGCTTAGGAGAAGGGTTGATCTGGTACTTAACTGGATAGTAATATTTCACATCAAGCGTTGCCTTGACTCTGCAGTTCATTTTCCAGTTGATTTTGTGCGCAATTGAAAGGTTGGAACTTGTATAAAACCATTTCATGACTTGTGTTCCTTGAAGCATACTGTGCTCATCAAGTTCAAAGGAAATAGTTTAGACTCTTGGCTTGTTGTGAGTCTTCCAGATGTACTTGCAGGGAGCATGCATAACCTCATATTCAACTTCTGCTTCAAATGTTTGTGTCTAGCATTTTTAAGTGAAGTAGTTGAAACTTAGTTCATAAATCCATACAAAAGCTGCTATTTCTAAAGCTGTGTGTGATTAAAAAATGTACTCATTTGAATATTTTTAAAGTTTGGCAGCATTTCATATTACGTGATCTTTGTAATATATGAAAGATATTCTTAACAAATAAATTAAGCACTTGTAACTTGTGTGTCTACCAGCATACATTGTATTTCCTTGGCTTTTGAGAAGCTAGCCATCACAAAACTTTCTTCTTGCACTCTTCTAACTTTGCAGACACTGAAGTAAAATGCTTGCCTTTTTCTCCACTGATTACACTTTTTATAGTTTAGTGCCTGTAACATACCCTTTATTAACTTAGTGAGCAACAATCCATTCAATGAAGCAGTAGTGAATTTCACAAAAAGGAGGATAAGCTGAACTATGTACATGTATTCATGCATGCACAATCTTACGGTTTAGGTGATATCAAGCCATGCTGTTCTTTAAACTAGAACTTAAACTTTATCATTTAAAATCTGTTTACATTGATCAAGAAAATTAAATTACTAAATTTACTAAATTATTAAATTTACTAAAAGCTCTGAAATATTAATTCTAACACAGAACCTCACACAACCAGAGGCTGTTTCTAATGGGTGTGTATAATTCAAACTGTAGCGTGCCTATTAAAGGTTACACTGTTTGTTTATATTGCATCTGCTGTGGCTACTGCCCTGCTTCTTACTGCACAGCAAAGAAATTTCTCCATGGAATCCACATGTGATCTCTTAGTACAGGTGGGAAGGACTTTTGATTAGGGGTAATTGTATTTTTTCTGCAACTTTTGTCCAAATTTGTGACCATGGTTTGTGTTAGTTGTGATGGCAAACACAAAAAAGAGTATAAGTCAAAAGGCAAAACTCCAGAATGCAATAAACCAGAAAACATTAAAGAGATGATTGAGAAAAGCAGAAGAAACAAGCTACTAGAAATAACATGATGATAAATATAAGCAGAACATTTATGTAGGACTTCCAGTAGAAGGACAATGAACTTTTAATTAAGATACGGGAGACAGGCGGGAATTCAAGAAGTCGGATGACAGATCAAACCAAGAGGAAGATGATCGGCTTTTCGGTGAGCTGTAGTAATAAAATTAAAAAGCAATGAAGTTACAGAAAGTTTCTGATTACCTGAGTTGAGGGGACTTTTGGCAAATTAGTTTGAATGTGGCATATTGAACTGATTAGGCTTCTAATTTAGGGACTGTGTCATGTTTTAGCATAACTTGGCCCAGATAACAACTCAGAATCTGTCACTTCCAGCCTTACACATTGAAGTGCAGGATGCTGAAATGAGCAGAGTCTTTATACTCTTCTGCTGTCTGAGAATGCTTTCATTATTTCTCCTCAACCATTGTGGTATGTCATCAGCATAACTTATTTTCCTAGTTACTCAAGTAATGATTCCATTATTTCTCCTTGTGTCTGTTCTCGAAAAACAAGACTCAGCACAGATTTCCATTGTGCTTTGGAGTCTTCATTTAGAAATCTGTAGGCACTAGGGCTGGCTAATAAAGTTTGAACCCATTACAGAAAGGACAAAGCAGGAAAGAAAAATAGTGTTTTAGTCCTCTTATGACTACTTGAATGGCTATTAGAAGCAAATTTAATTCATTTAGAAAACATGTTCTTGTATGCAACTGAAAATATTAATTCATAGTTTAGTAATATTTCTGTCAGTTTCATAAGGGAATTAAATGCTCTACTCACTTTATCAGGAAAATAATCTCTCCATTTAAATTAAGTACAGTTCTTAACAAATAGTATTGAACTGATCCATATATTATCAGTTTATTGATAAGACAGTATTTCATGTAGCTCTCCCAACATTATCAGAAAAAAAGGTAGTTACAGGGGAGAAAATCCTTCTACTGCTGGTGCTATGTTCTAAACTCCTGCTTTTTTAAAAATAGAGAGGCTGTGCATGAGGAATGTTAAAGGTTGTCAAATGGACACGTTCTGCCTTATCTTTTAATTCAGGCTCTACTATTTTTATATAAATTCTGTACTTCTGTGTCCTGCTGAAGCTGTTTGTCAGATTTTTAAATATGTAAGTCCAGACCCACAGTCAGTTCCTGGAAAGAGCACATATGTGTGTGTATACCATATTGATGCCAGTATGAAGGGGTTATCTTGTTTTCCAGAATCTTCAGTAAAATATTCTACCCAGTCTGTAAACCTGGGCAGGTGCAGGACAGAAGGGGTGGGTGATCTGCCTATTCCTGTAACCATACCCTTATCCTCACTTCTGTACAGATCACTGTTTAACAAGAGAGAAACAATCTATGGATATCATTATTAAAGGATCCATGATAAACCAGAATTAAAACCACCTGATATTGTGTGGGTTTGTGTGTGTATGAATAAATGCTATTCTGGTCTATAAAGAAATTCCCAGATTTAAAAAATTATGTGTCATTTTCAGATTTTATTTTTTGTAACAGAATATCTCTTTGCAGTAAAGAATCAAATGGAAGGAAGAAGTAGGGAGGAAATCCATGTCCTACCGAAATGTGCCTAAGCTGCTAAACTGCCTAAATGTCAGTGCAAATATAGATAGTTTACATTATATGTCAAAAAAAATATATTGAGATAAAGCTTTTACATTTAACTTACTGCAAAATACTGCTACAACTTGGAAAATGTCATGGTGATAGGAGAAACAATGTTACTGTAGCACAGAAAATTCAAATATTATTATTACAGCAAGGCATAACAGAGCCTGTGGATGAGTAGGATATTCTCATATTATTGTAGCTTTGTATTTTAGGTATGTAGGACTACCTCTGCTGACTGGTATTCCTGCTTCATGGATGTTTTTCCTGAAGAAAATGTGGCTAAGCATTGATGTTCATGTACAGTCTCTTTTCTGTGTCAACACTGATAATCAGCTTTTGGAAGGTTTGTCACTGGTAAACTAAGGGTGTGCAACTGTATAAAGCGGTCACATTCAAGTCACACTCGGTCCAAGAGCTCACATGGCACCATTGCCAAAAATAAAGCAGCATTGCATAAGGATCTGAAATATTCTTTTTACAGGGGTTCTCAGGTGAAGTTGGGTGAGTGCCTGAGGGGCAATGCATAGAGACCCTTGCTGTTACTTGATACTATGTTTTCTTCCAAGAATTTCTGCTCTGAATAATAACATTTTGCCCAATGAAGGTGAAATGTCCATTAGTTAACTCTGTTGTGTCTGTAACAGAGAAGAATCCTGCAGATGCTAATGTTGATTCAGACCTGTTAAGATAATCGCAATGACTATAGACAAAACGCAGAATAAAATGTTAATCTAGAGAGCTGGGTCTGTAGATTCTCATCCTATGATATAAGTGAGTTAGACTCAAGGAGGCCAGAAAGGGATCTCTCATTTCCTTAAATTGCCACAAAAATGGGGTTAGATTGTTTTCAGCTGTGCAAAACAGTCAAGTAGCAGAACACACAGGAATAGCTCTGAGAGTATGAAGACTGAGCAATATAACATAATGTGTTTTAGGTAAATCTTCTTGACAAGCCTTCATGGGGAAAAGAAAAGCCCGTTGCTATCAAGAAAAGTTAACTGCCGTTGATGAGCCTTGGAATCTAGGAGTATTCAGCCCACACTGTGGACTTGGTAAGATTTTTATCCATACTGCCTGGACAGAACTGAGAGGGTATCCGAAGATTTTGACTGATTTTCTGCTAAGAAATATAAGGAGAAAAAAAAAAAAAAAAAAAGAAAGAAAGAAAAAGGGAAAGGAAAAAAAAAACCCAAACCTCCTCATTTTTTAGACAGAACTTATTTGAAACAAATAGAGAAATGATTGCTATCGCCGCTATTGGTTAGCTAAGAAACAGAAGCAGATGAAACCTAACACATGAAAGACAACACTGTTCGCACTCTTTTCTTTAGAAAAGAGGTACACCTGCAAACTAATTTTGTCTGATGAGTGTAATTAGTGTTATACATTGTTAATTAACTATAATGAAGGTGTTGGTAGTATAAACTGAGAGACTCACAACAGGTATGATATTTGAATTTCTAAGGAGTTTCATATTTGGTAATGATCTTAAAAAGACCTAAAAAGCAGATTTCATTCCATCTGTATTTGGGACAGAATTTTATGAATTGCAGATGTAGGTCCATCCAAGGTATTCAAAAGGATTTAAACAATTAAATTCCTGTTTATAGGTGTGAGAAGACAGTAGGTGCTGAAATCAACAGAAGGGTTTAAGATGCTTTGCTACTTCAGAAAATCTTAGAAGAATCTTCAGAGAGATGAGTAAGTGCTTAAATACCTTTAAAAATTAGCTCTTTCCTCCCTCTCAGTTCCTAAATCTATTTTGCAAGTGGGAATTCTGATAAAAATTTCCATAAATACACTTCAAAATATGGTGCAAGCATATTTGGGCATAATTTGGACAAGCAAGTTCAGAAGCCATCTCACTGAAAAGGTGTGATATAAGTTAGATTCATAATGATCAAACTTTTCTTTGATTGCCCTGTATTCAATTTTATCATCTTCTGCATGCACCAAACCAAAGTATACGCTCGCCATGGTTTAACTTGCCAGGCATATCTGTTTTATGAACTGAAACAGCACAGCTTCATTTTTAAGTAGTTTTGGTTTTGTTTTTTTACATATAACAGTGCTGTTCTGTTACATTTGGTGGCCCTCTATGACAGGGTTACAGCATTGGTAGATAAGGAAAGAGCGAGTGATGTCGTCTACCTGGACTTGTGGAAAGCATTTGATGCAGTCCTGCACAACATCCTCATCTCTAAATTGGTAAGACTTGGATTTGAAGAGTAAACCACTCGGTGGATAAGGAATTGGATGGATGGTCCTACCCAGATAGTTGCAGTTAACAGCACAATGTCCAAGTGGAGAGCAGTGACAAGTGGCGTTCCTCAGGGGTCAACATTGGGACCAGCGCTGTTTAACATCTTCACTGGTGACATGGACAGTGAGATTGAGTGTACCCTCAGCAAGTTTGCTGACGACACCAAGCTGTGTGGTGCAGTCGACACACTGGAAGGAAGGGATGTGCCATCCAGAGGGACCTGGACAGGCTTGAGAGGTGGGCCTGTGCAAACCTCATGAAGTTCAACAAGGCCAAGTGCAAGGTCCTGCACATGGGTCGGGGCAATCCCAAGCACAAATACAGGCTGGGTGATGAGTGGATTGAGAGCAGCCCTGTGGAGAAGGACTTGGAGGTGTTACTGGATGGAAAAATGACTATGAGCCAGCAATGTGCACTCACAGCCCAGAAAGCCAGCCATATCCTGGGCTGCATCAAGAGAAGTGTGGCCAGCAGGTCAAGGGAGGTGATTCTCCCCTTCTACTCCACTCTCCTGAGACCCCACCTGCAGTGCTGTGTCCAGCTCTGGGGCCCCCAACATAAGAACATGGACCTGCTCGAGTGGGTCAGAGGAGGGCCACAAAGATGATCAGGGGGCTGGAGCACCTCCCCTGTGAGGACAGGCTGAGAGAGCTGGGGTTGTTGAGTCTGGAAAAGAGAAGGCTCTGGGGAGACCTTATAGTGGCCTTCCAGTACTTAAAGGGGGCCTACAGGAAAGATGGGGAGGGCCTCTATCAGGGAGTGTAGCGATAGGATGAGGGGTAACAGTTTTAAATGGAAAGGGCGTAGATTTATATTGGATATAAAGAGGAAGTTCTTTACTCTGAGGGTGTTGAGACACTGGAACAGAGAAGCTGTGGATGCCCCCTCCCTGGAAGTGTTTAAGGCCAGGTTGGACAGGGCTTTGAGCAACCTGGTCTAGTGGAAGGTGTGGCGGGGGGGTGGAACTAGATGATATTTAAGGTCCCTTCCAACCTAAACCATTCTATGATTTAAGATTAAATAATTCAGATCAGTGCCAGAATAACATTTCTGTTTGATTAAAACTTCTTTTTAAACAAGGGTTTCTGCTTTGAAATCATCGTGAGTTTCAGAGGGCTGGGAGACTGACAGAACTTCTGATGATAAAATACCCCCTTAAAAGCCACTTTTCATTTTTATCTATTCAGTAATTGATGCCAAATAAAATAGTACTTTTTAGGAGATTGAAAATCTTAGAAAAGTAGATTTTATTTTTGTTGTGGTAAGCCCAGGAGGCAACAGAGCACCGCACAGACGCTTGCTCGCTCCTTCCCACACAGGGAGGAGGAGGAAAATAAAATACTCTAGGATGGAGACAAGGACAAAGACAAGGAAGGGTGATTCACCAGTTATGGTCACGGGCAAAAGACAGACTCAATTGGGGAAGAAAGAACACCAATTTAATTTGAACTCCACCACCACCACTAATGTACCAATCAGTAGGACAGTGTTCTCACAACCACATCTTAAAAACACCTTCCCCCCACCCTTCCCTTCTTCCTGGGCTCATCTTTGCTCCCAATTTTCTCTACCTCCTTCTCCTCAGCAGTGCAGGGAGGCAGGGAATGGGGGCTGCGGTCAGTTCGTCACCCATTGTTTCTGCTGCTCCTTCCTCCTCAGGGGGAGGACTCCTCACACTCTTCCCTTGCTCCAGCATGGGGTCCCTCTCACTAGAGACAGTCCTCCATTAACTTCTCTGACATGAGTCCTTCCCACAGGTTGCAGCTCTTCATGAACTGCTCCAGCGTGGGTCCCTCCTGCAGGCTGCAGTCCTCCCAGCAACAGACTGCTCCAGCGCAGGCTTCCTTCAGAGTCCCAGCCTTCTTTGGGCACAGCCACCTGCTCCGGTGTGGGGTCCTCCATGGGCTACAGGTGGGCGTCTGCTCCACTGTTGTACCCTCCATGGGCTGCAGGGGGACAGCCTGACCTCTCACCTCGGGCCGTAGGCGAGTCTCTGCTCCAGCTCACCTTCCCCGCTTCCTTCCTCCCCTCAACTGACCTGGGTGTGCATAGGTATTTCCCTCACCACTTCTCCTCCTCCCAGGTTTCCCTTCTTAAATACGTGTCCTGGTTCAGCTAGGATAGGGTTAAGTTTCCCCAGCAGTAGGGGGAAGCTCTAGCCAGGTTATTCAATACCATGCTGACGTCACCTCCGGGGCACCCAAGCACGGAAGAATCGGTGAACGTGTGTGGTGTGTGGTCACTCTCCTCACTGCTGTATCAGTACATTTTTGTTCTGTTTATTGTTATTACTGTTATTGCTATTGTTACTGTTCTTGTTGTTGTTCAGTTTGTTGCTGTTGCACTGTTGTATTAAACCTCTCCTTATCTCAGCCCGGAGTTTGTATTTTACTCTGCCCCATCCAGTCGGAGGGTGGGGGAGGGGCAGTGGCAACGTGGTCTCAGACCCCGGCAAGGCCTAAACCACCACAATACGTTATGACAGAGGCACAGCCACCATCACTAATTGGCTTGGCCTTGGCCAGAGGCGGGTCCAACTTGGAGGTTCTCACAGAGGCCACCACTATAGCCCCCTTCCCCACTACCAAAACCCCCACCACACACAAACCCGACAAAATTTTACTATGTCATCACTATATAAATAGCAATATAATAGTCATGTTATGTATCTACTGTCTATTCAAAGAAAAACAATGGCAAACTAACTAAAAGCTCTTTCAGACTAAAACTTAAATTTTCTTTTGCATTTGGGTATTAAATTCCTGGTATTAGTCAGTAACGTTTTGTGATTTAATATCTCAAAGTAAGTTTTCTAGTTTCCAGCTGTTTTGTTTTCTTTCTTGTACTCAGTGTGCTATGGAAAACCTGAAGTAAAATAATCTTTAATATTGATTTTTTTTTTTTCCTTACTGTAATAGATTTTCTTGATCCTTAAATCCAAAGAAATAACAAGAAATGATCATGGAGAGAGAAGACAGTATAGTTACAAATACTAGTTACTACACCTATTTTATAATCAACACTTCAAAAGGAAAAAACTATTTATCTCTTGACTCTTGTCTACATCTTCTGAGGAGTAACCGATAAATATTGGCAGCCAGGTCAATTCTACTTGAATTTTCCTGCTCAGATAAGTGCTTGACAGTAAGAAACAACAGGAGCAGAGAATCCTGTGGTTAATTGTGCTTTTAGAAATTTTGTTTTTAAAAAGAAGTACTCAAATACTAAAGAAAGAATCTGTGATTGCAGCAGGTTTTTTTCTGAGGCAAATATGTGCTGAAGATGCTTTACATTAAAATCTATAACTCTGCTGGCTGTTAATTGAAAACACAGAAGTACTCGGTTTTTCTTTGCAAAGGTTATTGTTTTCCCCTAAAGTTGGCTAAAAAGAGGGGGGGAAAAGCATTTTTGTTGTAGAAGAAGTTAATATATGGACAGTATTCAGAAGGCATCAGTAAACCTTGGTATTGCAAGTAGTATTAACTCATGTTCAATCTTTTTGGTTTACTGAATGGAAAAGAAAAAGGTGGGTGAAAATACTATCAATATTGGAATACAAATCTATCAAATCATCAAGTTTCGGAATGGGTCATAAAATACAAGTCATGTTGTTGACATTATCTGTCATATCCTCTCAGCAGATTTGCTTTAAGCATTCTCCATGAAATACCATTGCTTGTCAAGTACACCCATCTTCTGCCAGAGCTGCTGTGCGAACCTCTGGCATTCCCTTTCCCCCTGTCCCAGCACTGGAACAAGAGAATCAGTCAGGGGCCAGTTGGTCCTCAGTTGTCACACTGTTATCTCTAAAAGTAAATAGTAGAATTTTCTTGTTGAACAGCATTTAAATTCACATACATGTACATGGGCAGTATTTATAATTTGAAAGTAGAGGATTACATGAGGCTATCAGGAGCTTGAGCATCTTGTAGTAACAAAGAGGCATGTCTGTGTGCACAGAGAACTGATCACAGAAGTGTTAATGGTTGAAATATTTATTCTACTCACAAGAGTAATATCAATTATTAAAGTGGGAACAATATAAGATTATTTTTTGTTGTTGTTGACGTAACAGCTAGCTTTGTTACACTGTACCTGACTTTTTAGCAAATCTGGTGCAAGTTGAAGTCTTGCATCCTGTATACAGGCTTACACTCTCACTCACTGGGAGTTAAAATGGGATTTGAATATATGCAGTCCCGTAGTACGCTGTTGCTTTATTTCTAAGCAAACTGAGGTAGATAATAGGAGCATAACTATGAGGAAGGAACCAGGACTGCATTTTGGAAAATGCTATTGTCCAAATCTCACTATTATCTTAAGCAATTGACAACTTCAATAGTTATAGCATTTAAGTGATAGTTCTCATGCTAAGCCAGTAAACATGTGGTAAGAAGGCTGAAATTTCAGATATAAATTGCCTGTCAATCTAAATATTCTGTTTCCTTTAACTGACTTACAAACATCCCTTGAAGAGCAAATGATTGAGGGAAAATGCATTCCTGGGTAAAATATGAGCTAAAAATCAAGATGTCATCAGTAGAAGGGTGTCCAACGACTAAGCCTTTCTCATTGAAAAACATCATCTCGAGTATATGTTAAGCAGTTGACGCTTGCTTCTAAACTTTTTCAAGTTGTAGATTCCCAGATGTTTTCCTCTGAAGGATTTTCCAATTCAGTAACTTTCAAATTATTTAGTTCCATGCAAAACATGAATTTTCAAGTATGTGTAAATTACAAGTGCTCTTACAGTGAAAAATATTCACTTCAGGAGATTGTCATAAATGAAGCATGAGCAATTTCCAGAAGAAAAACTGCATTCTTATCAAGAGGCTGCTTTAAACATCTGTATTTCTGATTTTCACCTCCATTCATCCTCACCCTAACTTCAGTTATATCATGAGGTAATCTGTTTGTTTGGTTTTGCTTCTAGGGGTGGAATTTGGTTTAAGATCATTTAAGAAAATGTAGGAGAGTTAGGACAACAAAAAATGCACTGGAAAAACGTGGGAGTTTTATTTAACTTTGCTGTAAATAGGGCCTGTAAAGTACAGTGTTGTTCGTTAAGCTTCTAGCTAAAGATGTAATAAGAAAGCATTGCAAAATCATCTGTTGAAGAAACAGCATTTTAAAGCTGAAGTCTCATAGTGCAAGTCCTGACAAAGGGGGAAGTGTGTAAAATACGCGTTCTCAAACGATTCAGGGAGAAGTAATTTCCTGGGGAAATTTAAACTGTTGCAGGTTCAGAGGCCAAGGCAACTGGGAATGCAGTCTTTGAGAATCTGTGGCTTTCCTCTACTCTCATGGTTTAAATCAATTAATAGAAGGAATATAAAATTAAGTGGCATAGGGCTGTGTTTCAGAAATTTCTTTCCCTCACCATCTTTCAAAGACTTCAAAGAGATCTTTCATTTTAGGTGATACCCTTAGGTTTTTATTTTACTTGAGGCAATACCGTATTTTCTCATTTACACAGTACATGAAGTTCGATTTTTAGAGTACCATAGAAGACTTCCTTGTATAAACATTCAAAATTAACAAGTTGTTTATTGTTCTGTACTTTTCAGATGTTTCTCACATTAAAAATTCTTTTATTGCAAAATGTGCAAATATTTGTGCCTTTATGATACAGGAGTAGAGATCATTATCCCTAATATTATTTGCTTGGAATCTAATTATTATTACAAAGGGAATTACAGAATATGTCTCACTTATTTCTTCTTAGAGGAATGCTTGAATTGTCCGCTGTGATACAGAATAGCTGTGCTATAAGACTTGAAAAAGATGTATAAAACTGCATAGATGGCTTCAAACTTCTGCCTTTTTGCAAATCAGGGACAAGTCCATCTTCTGGTTTTAGAATCAAATTTCTTAGCTGATCCCTCTTTCATGTAATTAATAAAATCAAAACACTAAATCTGAACAACTGCCTCAAAAGTCAACTCTCTTCAAGTATAAAACCTGGACCTATCTTTAGTGCTTCATGACAGCAAGGGTGATACTACCACAACTGAAAACTTTTCACCTGGAATTGGTGCATATCAATTACAAATGGTTCACATGGTACTGACTGAATTCAGTGTTAGCAGTAGGGAATTGGATGCACACAAAACAGCATAACCAACTTATTACACTTTTATTCAAAAGCATTAGCAAATAATGGTAAAAGTGGTAAAATTCCAAACAAAAAGAAGGGAAAACAATTTACTGATGTTGAATATACTTTTAAAAGAATCCTCTTTCTGCTGATGGCTGTGCATCATGTTCTTAAACATGATAACAAGGCCACACTGAGGAATATTCAGTGATTTTGTTGTTGTGGCCAAAACTACCCATAAAAAGTAAATAAGACATCATCTGCAATATAAAAGAAAAATAAATTAAAGCATGGTCTTTGTGCACATTTTAGTCTGATTCATGATCTAATATGATCTTTGTAAATTTACCACCTACCACCCTTCTAAAGTAACCTGTTACAACTCCTCTGAGGTCAATAGAACTCACAACAGAACTCTAATATTTTACAGTAGTGTAAATCTACCTGAAAGATGAATAATGTTTGTCATGCCCCGTTCCCGAGCAAATGCAAGCAGGAAGACAATAATTCCCTCCTCCCTTAGAGCATCACGCTTCACTGACCAATAATAGTCAGGCAAGTCAGATGGAGGAAATCAAAAACAAATTTTTAATAGTCTTTTTCTTTATCCAATGTCCTTTAGCAATTTAATAACACTCAATACATATCAAACATACATAATGATATAAAAATTAAGAAGGCAAAGGGGGGGGGGAAGAGAGAAAGAGGACAGGTTAAAGAAAGAAAGTACTACTGTCCAATGATCAGTAAACGGCATGGGGTCTCAGGCTGGCTGAGGGGAATTCCAAAGAATGACTTTTGTCCCCTGCCTTATATCCTACATTAATGCATAGTCACAGCGCATGTAGCCTTATGATAAGTTTCTTCAGCTCACCTACTTGCATTGTCATATGTGTAAATTATACATAAGGGGGGCTGGTTGACATTATATATCATAACAACAGGGAAAAGGAAACTGGTTGTTCAGCAAAGGCTTTTAGTACCATGATTTTTAGGGAACTGTTGAATCTAGCTTTTGGTCACAAGTTGTTATGGTATAGCTTAATATGGATGATAGTTCCCAACTTGTTAATAGTACAAGGCTAGTTCTGGAGTTACCTAGGCTCTTGACATGTGTCTAGGTCACAGCTCTTGGTGATAGATAAGCAGTGAAGGGAGTGACAGAGGCATTTTCTGCACAACCAGGGCAAATGTCAACAGATAGTAAGTGGCTACCTGGCCTCTGCCTAGTCCCAGTCTCCATCGTTGCACAGTGATGGCATCCCCTTCTTCAGCTTATCTTTTACAACTTACAATGTTAGATATTTACAAAGTAATTATTATTACTGCTTTAAATCCTTAAGATTAATATTAAACAGGATTTGAGAAACAAAGTAAAATTATTTCCTATAACTTTTTTAATTTCTATTTTTATTATACTGAAATGGTGGCATCACAGTTCATTGATATGTACAGAGTTACCAAAATAAAAAGCTTTTTTTTAAACACTGTAAGTTCTTTTCCATAGTTCAGTCTCTGCCAGAAAAAAATAAAATATGCTATATTCAAATTGGAAGAAGCTGTTTGCTTTAAGTAATGATTTAAGACTCAGCAATCTAAGTCAGTAATCTGAGTCTTAAGTAATCAGTGATAAGTAATCAGTCTTAAAACTCAGTAACCTGAGTTGTAACTAATGACTTCAGACTTCATCCAGCTATACCTTTATCATAGGATCTATACTGCAACCACAGACTCGCCGCCAAGATCCTGTACTCACCAAAGTCAGCAGCAAAGTCATTGTTTTCATGAAAGATGTAAAACATTGGTTTTGACTCACAGGATCCTTGTATATCTTCAGCCTTTGGTGATTAGCTAAAAGTAAGACCAGTCTTCCAAACAAACAATGGTCAATAGCTGTTTTCTTGATGATTTTATTTGTAATTCTTTTCAGATTGTGACTAGATTTAAAGCTGGGAGAATCAGATGTTAATTTATGAACTGGTGAGTTTACCAGTTCATCAGCAAAGCTGTGCAAGGTAACTTTTGCATCCATTCATTGTAGGTCTGGTCAGATTCTGTATAGAAAAGTGATGTGGAATGCTTTCTGTCTGTTGTGAAAATTCATAACCAGGTAAGTAAAACATGAGTGGTAACATCTGGTCTGATTCAGTATAATTCAGAGCTGTTGTGCTGCTTCAACTTGTGTACCCTGACCTACCTTCAAAATTCCAGACCAGACACCTCACCTGTGGGCTAGCAAGACAGAAGTGACCCAGAAAGCCAAGTGTTTTACTGCCTTTATGCAATTTTGTACTTTAAAAATGTTTATTTTGAAGGGATGAATAATTCTGAAATACTTTGTACAGCTTTTTCATTAAGGCAGAATGTCAGGGGAAAGTATTACTTCAACCCAACACAAAGAAGAAATTCCTGGCATGTCACTTATTTTCTAACATGACATAAAACAGTGTTTAATTCCTGTGGCTTAAATTGTATAGAAGACTTAGTTTGCCAAAGCTATTTATATAGCTAGATATTATTATTGCCTTTGAGTTTAAAAATTAATTCACTGGCATCATCACTGCATAGTCCTTTGATGAATATACTCTAAGGTCTTCCAGCTGCACAAGCTTTAAGCATTCTACCATAGCATATGTCACAATAAGTCATTCTCTCTGAACTGCAATTTCAGAAATGTATTCCAGGAATTTCTGAGATAGTAATTAAAAGTGAATTTTCAGGTTGATTCTTTCTTTCAGCCTCCAGTGAGTATCTACCAGCAAAATCTACAGTCAATGTATGTATTTTTTTCTAATGTACTGGAGATAAAACATTACTTATGTACAAACTTTGAAATGCAACCAACAACCTGAAGAACATCAAACAAGCAGAAATGGCTAAACAGAAAAAAAACAGGTGTTGGAAATCAGAAGCTCAGTACGCTTCATGTCCAATATTATTTTTGTGTAGTATTTGGAACAGGTTTTAGCACTGATTTTTTTTTTCCCCCGTTTTTTTTTTTTTTTTTGACAAAGAGTGGTCAGAATTTTTGTAGACTCTGGCCCCTATAGTTAAGAACAAATGACGATATTTTGCCCAGCAAAGTTAATTCATAATTAAAGCTTTCTCAAAAAAAATGCACTATTCTAGTTTGTTATATGTCATACTGTGTATCTAGAAAGAAAAAATAACATTCAGATTTTACAGTGTGGTATATGCAGAACAAAAAGCCACAACCAGATTCCTCAAGCTAAAAAAGCAACCAGGAGTGCAAGGAGAGTTTGCAGACTTGTCAGATGTTCACTGCCCCTGCAGTCAGAGCAAAAGATGAAGGGACAGACACATATCTGAAATGGAAGTTGTAATTTGTAGCTTAAATCTTTTATTCCTTTCTATAGAGGAATTTCTGAGTGTGTGTGGTGAGGGAGCCCTCTTTCTCTTATCTTTTTATTGACAGACTTAATCACAGTTTACAAAGAGAAGGTGAGAAACCTGCCTTTGAATGAACACTAAAATTCTTCCTACTTTTACAGATATAGCTAGTCATCTTTGCTGCTGCCAGCCAGGACACTGAACTTCAAAAAGGCTGAAGTCTCTGATTTTCCTGAGAAATATGTAGGAAAAACTGGCACAGCATGTTCCCATGCCTATGAAGCCACCTGATTTGAAGTTTCCATATCCCAGTGCATTAGACAGAAGTGATGGGTTTACATGTTGGGAGCCTGATGAGCCACAGGCAGGGGCTGGAGGCACAGAAAAGATCACCAGTAAAAAGCAGAAATTGAGGAGATGTACCACATCAGGTGTTGTTTGTCTGGCAAGCAATCAAACTCATTTTAATAATTTTCAGGAAGGAATTGTCGCCTGAATTAGAAACTACCAACTTACCTTTGCTGGCCTCTTAAATTTTGAATTATCATTACAGTAATAAGGTTTCTTTGTCTTGATACTATGTATGTTATCAATTCAGTTCCTAGACAAGAAATCTTACTGCATTTTGCTGACAAAAATATGTATTCTGCCTCAAATATACCATACGTCATCACTGGAATAAGTTTATATGTACAAAACATGGTATCATCAGAAAAGCAAAGGGTAATAATGTTATTCCTTATAAAAAGAATAACTTGTTTGAACTCTAACAGAATTTCTTCTCTATTCAGTCAGTAAATCAGCATTATTATATATGATGTGATTACATGAGTATGTGAGTTCTCTATCAAGCAAGCAAAATTCTGAAGTCTCTTTCAGTTTAAACCATGCAGTTCCAGCCCTCCTGTTTGTGGTGGATTGAATTCAGTTTACTAACTGGGATTCTGTTACACATTATGCTCAGAGATATTAACATCTAAACAATATTCATTTGTTGATCTACAGAGTTATTCATTGCTAGCTACAAAATCACAGTTACTTCTGGGAAGGCTCTATGTTGTTAAAGTGAGACTTGCAGCAAGCACAACTGCTGAGATAATTATAATTTGAAACTTGAAGCTTAAGCATAACTTCAATACAAGCACAGGGAGTTGAGGTTTTGAGGCACTTATTTGAATCCATGAATAATAACTTGAAATGCTCACATACTTATGCAATTAAATTAAAACAAAACCAAAACCAAAACAAACAAAAACCCCCACAAACCAAAAACCAAACCCCCACAAACCTTGGCTGAGTTAATATCATCAGGAAGATAACTGGCAAAATAAGTACATCTTAATTATACTAGGTAAGTAATGAACCATCTTCTTTTTCTCCTAGCCCGTTATATGTTTCTCTGTCAAAACATGGTTGCATCTGTTTCAGAAATAGTGTATCTGGATGTACCTTGGATCACTAGGAAAAATAATAGAGTTCCTAAACTGATACAACAAATGTTAGAGTAAAATTTTATTCCAGTAAAAAAAAGAATCATCTGTTCAACAGTGTTCATTTTCCTGCTCTTATTGTGTTTGCATTATAAATACAGTAGGATTGCTCAACTGGTTTTCAGAGTTTTAGAAAACTCCCTTGTTAAGAGATGGGATTTCTTAGAATTTAGTTTTTTGTTATGAGGTATTCTGATAAAATTAAGTCAGATGCTAAGCTGAAGTTGTATGAAGAAGCTCATAAATCAGAGTTGCAGAAATGTGGGGTTTTTTTCAGGTCTCTAAAAACATTTCTAATGAAATAATAGGGCAGCTGCTCCTGCATAATAAATAAAAACAAGTTCCTTACAAAACTAATGTGAAAAAAGTTTCAAGCCTAGAATTTTAAGTGTATATCTAAAAGTCTGATTCCTATCTGCTTAAATTCCATATTGTGTCGCACAAAATGATTTGCAGCCAATGTTATTTATAACACTGCAGCAGGAGGTACACGGAACAGTGTGATGTGCTGTAAACTCTTCTACCTCTGGAGCAGAGGGTTTGTAAGTGGGACCTGTGGTGCATCAATCAGGTGCCAGCAATGGAGAAAAGGCCCTTTCTGGAGGAGTTTCTTTCTCAAGAAAGTTACTAACTTGATTATTTCAAGCCTGTGCCTGCAATTCTTATTTCACTGTGTGAATGTCCTCTGTCCTAAAAGTTGTTATCTCTAAACAGCTTAGAATTTTCTGTTTAGGAAGCAATACTGAATCCTTTCAAAGTAATTCCTCATTTTCTCTTTTTGTCGCATCCTTCCACAAAGAATCTCATACTGGAATGATGTGGAATTGAGCCCAAATTGGCATGGTAATTCCTAAATTCCTGTCCTTGGATTCTTTTCTTCCACTATGTAGACACACTGTACATGACTATTTTCAAGAGATTAATTAGACACAGTCTACCATTTCAAACATCAACGCAAGAAAAATATATCCCCCACCATTGTTATAACTAATTTTTAGTTAGGAAATGTATATGACTTAGCTTCAAATGCTTCTGAATTGGCAGTTTAATCAAACCATTTGTGCTATGTACTAAACTAAAGAACATCATTTTTAATTTTGCTTTTTTTGTGACATGGGAAAGCAGTTTATTTAATCGTTGCACTAGGAGTTGTAGCATACTGGGAAGATAAGCTTGTGAGAGATATTAAAGACTTCCCTACATTTGTGCAAAAATGTAGTGCTTGAGTCTACAGACAGAGATTGTAGATTTTCAGAGAAAACTTTGTGTAAATTCTCTATGTCAAATATGACAGTCTATTCATTAACAGATTCCTCATTTATTTCTGTAAGATAAGGCACTATGGAAAAGAAGAACATTACCAGAAACTATGCTTCTATCATGTTAATTAACAGGTACACTGGGACCATACAGGGGAAGAGGAACAAAACCAAAAAAGAGATGCCTCACAGAGACCTTTAATATGGACATAAAGTGCTAAACATACCAAAGGACTGACAAGAAGATCCTAAACGAATTGGTGATGTAACTTGAATTTATACTCCAACAATTTACAAACATCAGCTTCTCAGAAGAACAGAGGACTATAACCAAATATCTGTGTAACAGAGGACCATTTTATTTGTAATAAATAAATATCTTCAGCTGTTAAAAACTGTAGTTTAAAAAAAAAAAAGTATGTTTATGTCAAATTCAGAAATGGGAAATGACATTAGCAAACTATTGCTGCATTTTGCCAGATGTAATGAAAAGCTGCATGTTTATAGATAATTTTTTATTCTCAAATTAAAATAAAAATATTTTGGCAACTTGACCATTCTCATTTCTGGTCACTATCTTGTAATCAGAAATCCTACATTCTTCTCAAACTATTCTCCTGCCTCTCCTCTTGTAAACTAAATTCATCATGCGATTTCATTTTGTTACCTTGTCTTTTTAACCCTCTAGATCCAACCAAGCTTATCCTAAATCCTTGCAGTAAGGAGCTTCTAGCTTTCTGCTACAGTCACCAGGAAACTGAGAATAAGAAGCTGTCGTGAATGCAGAATAGATTTGTTTCATAAGGCAGGTCTCATGAGACAAATTCCCAAAGTGGGGTGAGAAATCGTGTTGGAACACTTGTCTATCCCTTAAAAACTTGCACTTTATTAATATTTTCCTTTCACACACATTTCAAACAAGGAAAATATTACCCTTATCTGTAACATTTTAGGCTGACTCTCCAGGCTTCTGTGTTCACCAAGATAGACTTTTTCTAAGCGCAAAACTGACATGAATTCTTTGTGATAGGGATACCTGCAAAAATGCTGACTTTGGCTTATACAACCCATTTGCTTATACATTCTTATACACTAGAGTTATCTTTCTGAATAACATTAAATTCCCAACTCAACCCAAGTTTCTGGGATTTTAGCCTTGCTAAATTTTATAGCAATATATTTAAATTATTAATTTAGATAGTCTCTGTGATGTGTCTTCATTTTAAGAATATGGTCTGGGTTTAGGCTGTACTTAAGTCTCAACTATCATGAACTATCATTAACTATAGTTGAGATTTAAGTATAGCCTAAATCCTGAAGAGAGAGAGATGGAACAATTTGTGAGAAGCAGGAGAAAGAGGGACACCAAACAGAAAAGAAAGGATGGTGAGGAGAAGGAGGGACAGTAGTTAGAAGTGAGAAAGACTAGACTTGAGAGTAAGAGAGGAAGTAAGAATAGAAAGAATAAACATCATGGATGAAAGTGTAAGGGTAGACGGAGGGAGAAAGCATAACTAGGGCCAACAAAGAGATGTCAAGTTCCTCAAATAACAAAATTAGGGATGAAAAGGAAGCAAAAGATATCAGGCTACAGAGAAGAACAATGTTATAAAGAATAAAAAAGAGGGAGAAGAACTGAAAAGGGTAGATGAGGAAGGACAACTGCCAGTCAGTTATCAAACAAGAGAATTTAGAAAAGCTAACAGGATTGCTCAGTTTTGGCAAAATGCAATACAGCAGTGCACACATGCATGAGTGTTTGACAAGGATAAAATAATCAATACACTTTGCTTGTACTGTAGGTCCACTTAAATATTTCAGAGGTTTTCAAAATGAGAGAAAGAAGCCAAGTGTGAGGGAAATCATATACAGAATTCTAGATGCAAGTGCTTGAAGACCCAGATTAGCCCTGGCCAGCCCTTGTACCACCTAGGGCTGCTAGACATTTCCAGCATGTGAGATTAGGGGTCTCCTAACCATTTTATGTTCACTCACTGAAGCAATCTGAGCAAGGGGGGGGAAAAAAGTAGAAAAATGCAAAAGAAACATGTTAGAAGCCTGTCTTTGCAGTTCTTACACTATTTAATTAGAACAACAGTATTTCTGTGGATGGGGACAGAAAAGGACACTGGCCTGGGAATGGGCGGCTGTGAATACTTCTCAGAGCATCCACGTATAAAAGGTCAAGCCTCAGTGGGCCCTGTGTTTCCTGATGATCAGTTTTAATGTTTCTCTGTGGTTACCACAGTGCCATAATTGTTTTGTTGTGGTTCACTAGGGAAATAAGTGACCTGCTCTCAGTAAATCCCCATTATTAACCTTTTATTCTTTTATATGTTAACATCATCTCTTTCCTTTGATTATTCAAAAGTTATTTGAAATTAAAGAAATAAATACTTCATGAACATTTTAATTTAATTGGGTCAAGGAATACAGAAAGCAAGAATCTCTAAGATGCATCTCAGACAACATCTTGGGGTTACATTTCAAGAGTATGAGGGAAATTCACAACTCAGAATTATTACAGGTTTATTTTCAACAGTTATTTTCAGATTTTTATTATGCAAGGTAAAAGCTTGCCCTCTTTTTGTTAGCAATATATCTCAAAGATGAACTTCTATTCTACCACTGCATATTTCCCTCCTCTCTTTTTAAATCATTTTTCCAGGCCTTGGTTTTATACAATATCAGTTTTAATTTTTTGACCTCTGTAGGAGTCTGGGCCGTGCTGGAGGGAAGTTAGTGCAGGCAGAAGAATGCAAGGACGAAGACAAGGCCAGCAAAATAAGGCTGGCAAAAACACACAAGATAGCAGATAAGTGAGAAACATCTGTGGTCAGCAAAAGCACACAAGTCTGAGCAAAACAGGGTATGAGATAAGGGAGTTTTTGGCAAGTTTTGGGCTTTACGTGCTAATTGCAATTCACCAATGCAAATGCTTGTAGAGGCGCGTGAACAGCGTGTGCAGATAACCTGTAGCCTATTAGAAGATAGATGAGTGCGTGTACGGAACTTAGTAGAACATAAATGTAACCAGGATTGGGAAATAAATGGATGATCTGATCATCATATTGGTGCTGTGTCATTCCTGTTCCCGCATGGAGAAGGACCCTGGCATTTTGGTGACCCCGACGTGATCTGCTAACGACGTGATCTGCTACCGACGTGATCAGGTGAACTGTCCATTTGGAGCCGATGTGATTTACTATCGACATGATTTACGACGTGATAGAATTGTCGCTGATTCTGATAGAATCGTCTGAACAGAAGCCGGAGGAAAGCGGGGGTGTCAGTCAGTGTTACTGGAGGTAAGCCAGGCTGCCCGAGAGAGGCAGGAGCAGATCTGCGCTAAGCCGGGAAAGTAAGGGCTTAGATACTGACAGCCTGGGGCTCGCTGCATCAATGACAGAAAAGGCTGCAGTTCAAAGTTTGATGCAGCTCGCAGAGGAGACATAGATGGCTCTCAAGGAAGGGGATTTAGCCACGCTGCTTCTCTGGTGTAGACGTAGAACATTAATCACTAATACCGATCAGTTGTATGATGAAGAAGTTTGGAAATCTATTGGGACTGATTTGTGGGAATCGATTCAAGCAGGGAACAAAGAAGCGAGAAAATTAGCACCTACTTATCGAAGTGTTTGATTGATAGTGGAAGCAATGAAAGGTTGGGCTTGTGTTGCTGCTGCTGCTGCTAGCGCGATTGCTGCCGCTGAGTGGAAGGAGAGTGACAAGGAGGAGAAAGAGAAGGAGGAAAAGAACTTGTTATTTGATGGTGTGCCTGCGTCCTCTAAAGTGGTGTGTCCCATGTCAGAAAGGGAATTTTGGGCAGGTCCTAGGTTTGAGATCGAACCCTGGGTGCCGCCAACAATGCCCTCTGCCCCACCTTTGCCTGGTTCATCTCCTCCTGATACTTTGTTGAATTCCATAGACCCAGTTAAAGTGCCGCTCCCTATGGATGTGGATGATGAGTTGTCTCGAGCAGTCTATCCTAAACCTCATTCTGAACATCTTACTAGTCTGTTAAAAGAACAAGAGAAAGCAATGTCTGACCTTTTGGATGAAATGCTACGGCTAGATCGTGGGTCAGCCAAACAGGCTATTCGTGAGGCATATAAAAAGGCTCATCAAGGCATAAGGGATGGTTTTAAAGTGGTTGAAGAGAGCGTTTGTGGGCCAGAAGCTAGGGGTGCGCCCGGTGGGCAAAATAATTCTGAGAGACCCCCACAAGAGATTACTGAGGAGAAATTGAGAGAGAAGGAAAAAAGAGCCAGAGCTTGGGTAATGCAGTTGTTAGAGGACAGAGAGATGACTCCAGAAGAGACAGATAATTATCTGAGAAGTAAATTTGGAAATGGGCTTACATCAAAGGAACGGAGAGCATACGCAAAATATAAAGAGTTAGAGAAGGGAGGAGGAGAAGTTAGTTCAATGACTCCATTAAAATGGGTTGCTGGATGGCTGCAGGGTAAAGACGAAAGAAAAGGACATGAAAACAAGGCCGCTTCTTCGGCATCCAGTCCTCCCGTGCCTGATCCACCCCCCCCGCAGGACCCTAATTATACTGTCGGGCAGAGATGGAAGGGGGTGATTGAACATGCAGTTATAGAAGGGCAGATGCTGCCACCTAGTGTCATTGCAATGCCAGTTGCCGTGCAAGGGAACCTGCGAGTGTGGCCTCCATTTGACTGGAAGACTGTGAATCAGTTACAAAGAACAGTCATGGACTTTGGGTATGATAATAAACAAGTTATGACCATGATACAATCTTTTTTTCGCAATCAAGATTTAGTGCCGACTGATATCAGAGCACTTTTGGAGATTATTCTTCCCCCTACTGCTTTTATGATGTTTAAAGATAGATGGCAGGAAAAATGTGAGATTGCAATGGTAAACAACCTCCATCAGTTGAATGGACATGATCCCTTAAGATTTGCTACACTTGATCAACTTATGGGGACAGGACAGTATTGTAATGGAGCAGCACAGGCAGCCTTGCACCCTCGTATAACACAACACTCTCAGGCACTGGCCTTAGAGGCGCTTCAAGAGCTGCCTCAAATTGGAAAACCGAGACTGCCTTATCATCAAGTGAAGCAAAAGCCAGATGAGCCATATATGCAATTTATTGATCGATTGAAAGAGGCACTGGACACTGCACCTAATCTTACACCTGATGCTAAAACAGCACTGGGGAAAGACCTGGCATATCAAAATGCAAATCTAAGATGCCAAGAAGTGATTGCCAGTCTCCCACGAGGTGCTAGCCTGACACAGATGGTTGAGGCATGTTCACGATTGCCACCATTATTGGGGGAGCAAGAAAAGGCTACTATCCACGCAAGAGCCCTTGCTGCAGCTTTAAGACCTGTTACAAGTCAAGGAAAAGGAAATCCCAGACTTAAAAATGCTAGGAAAAAGGAAGGATGTTTTTCTTGTGGTAAACCTGATCATTTTAAGCGACAATGTCCTCAGGCAAAGAAAGCTACCATAACAGTGCCATTCGCCGGTACCTGTAACCGATGCGATAAATTTGGGCATAAGGCCAGCGAGTGTCGATCAAAATTCAAGAAAAACGGGAGCCCCTTGCTGGGAAACTCCTCGCAGAGCACCTTTCCAGGGGGTGCGAAGACACTCAAATTCACCCAAGTGGCGGCTGCCTTGACGAGCTCTCAGCAGCCACCCAAGGAAGTGCAGGCCTTGATTTGGCCATGGGAGTTGACATCACAATAGTAGGTGATTCAGTGCATGTACTTTCTCCCGCAGTTACAGGACCATTAGGACGTGGACTTAGTGCATTATTGATAGGACGATCCTCGGCATCAAAGCAAGGAATTATGATTATTCCTGGATTAATTGATTCTGATTATACTGGACAAATTGGGATAATGGTGAGAATTCTAAACCCTCCAGCCACATTGCATAAAGGTGACCATATTGCTCAATTAATTCCGTTTTGAGCACATGTTATTAAGAGTCAAGATCGTGAAAGAGGCGATCAAGGATTTGGGTCTACTGGACCAGTGACTGTTGCCTTTTCACAATTGATCACCAACAATAAGCCTATGAGAATAGTCACAATACTTGGGAATGATAGAGTTAAGATCTGCTCTGAACAAGTCATGCTTGACACTGGAGCTGATGTCACCGTTATACCATATGCTGCATGGCCATCTTCTTGGCCTTTGATTATGGCATCCAACATGGTTGTAGGAATTGGAGGAGCATCCCCTACACAGCAAAGTGCACATTTTGTTACCATTATAGATGACAAAGAAAGACTCAGAGCACAAGTGAAACCATATGTACTGCATATGACACTCTGGTTATTAGGGTGAGATGTCTTGTCTCAGTGGGGATGTGTATTACAAATGCCTTTTTAGGGGTGGCCATTGTAGCGAGCGACCCCCGTCCTGTTTTAAAACTGAGCTGGTTAACTGATACTCCTGTATAGGTGGAGCAATGGCCGCTACCAACTGAGAAGCTCGCCCATTTAAGGGATCACGTGCAAGAACAATTGAATGCTGGACACCTTGTCCCTTCTACCAGTCCGTGGAATACACCTGTATTTACCATCAAAAAGAAGTCTGGAAAATAGAGACTGTTACAAGATCTGTGAGCAGTTAATGCAGTTCTGCAGGACATGGGAGCACTTCATCCAGGATTACCCAATCCATCCATGCTCCTTCAGGGCTGGGACATTGTGGTTATTGATTTGAAAGATTGTTTTTTTACAATACCTTTACATCCGGAGGATTATGAAAAATTTGCCTTCTCTGTCCCTTCTACAAATAGAGCAAAACCTTCTGAGAGATATCATTGGGTAGTGTTACCACAGGGCATGAAAAATTCTCCCACAATATGTCAATGGTATGTGGATTTAGCTCTATGACCCTTTTGAGAACATCATATCGACTGTATTTTGTATCACTATACGGATGATTTGTTGCTTTGCCAAAAAACACCCATCTCTGAAGAATTAATTCAAGAACTGATAGAAGCTCTAAATATAATGGGACTCGTTGTGGCCCCTGAAAAGGTACAACGGACTGAGCCATGGAAATACCTAGGGATGACTTTAACTGAATCTACTGTTAGGCCACAGAAGCTATCAATAGTACAGAAAGTGGAAACATTAAATGATCTACAGAAATTGGTGGGAGATATTCAGTGGATCCGCAGTATTTGTGGCATTACTAACACAGATTTACAGCCTTTATTTAAGTTGTTGCAAGGAAATTGTAATCCTCAAGAACCTAGGTCTCTAACAGCGTCAGCTAAACACGCCCTGGATAATATTTCCCTGAAATTGAGTGTTAATTCTGCAGCTTGTATTGACCCTGTTCAAGCATTACAATTGTTTGTATATAATACAGAATCAGAAGTATCAGCTTTTTTAGGACAATGGTGTGAACAACAGTCTAATCCACTCAGAATTATTGAATGGTTATTTTTATCGGCCAGGGGACATAAAACAATAACATCATGTGTGGATGCGATAGCAAGTATTATTTGAAAAGGTGTTCAGCGAGCAATATCTATTGCTGGAAAGGAACCGGATCAAGTAGTTGTGCCGTATGCACTGGACCTAATTCAGGCTATGTGTGAATCATCTATGTCCTTCTCGCTGGCTGTGATGAACAAATCCTATCAAATTGACAACCATTATCCAGAGCATCCACTATTTAAAACTGCTTTAACAATGAATGATGTTCCTGTCATTAGTCGACAACATTTACAGGCTTTAACAGTATTTACAGATGACAGCAGCAAGACCAAAATGGCAGGATTTGTTTGGAAGGAGAATGGAATATAGCAATCAGAACACTTTGTTTGTGATACATCTGTACAGATTTTGGAGCTTAAAGCAGTGATTGCTGTGCTTAACCACTGGAACATTCAAGTTTTAAACAGTGTGACTGATTCTTTATATGTGGCAGGTGTAGTGCAACGTATCGAAAGGGCCTTGTTAGGACATGTAAACAATCCCACCCTTTTTCAGGCTTTTGTTGACTTACGAAATACTGTTAATCATCATACGCATCGGGTTTTTATCATGCATATAAAGAGCCATACTAGGCTCTCTGGAGGTCTTGTAGAAGGCAACGCTCGAGCTGATCAGTTGGTTGCCGCTTTAGCAGACATGGATAACATTGTTCAAGAAGCCTATAAATCTCATGCCTTTTTTCACCAGTCTGCAACTGCATTATGCAAGCAATTTAACATCCCTAAGACCCAAGCACGGGCAATAGTGGCTACTTGTCCAGACTGTGCCACTCTCACACCGCTACAGGACGGTGGTGCGAATCCTCATGGCTTACAGCCACGGGAAGTTTGGCAAACTGGTATCACTGTATTTCCGCCTCCTGGGCGTCTTCGCTACTTACATGTCTCAGTGGATACCTGTTCCTCATTTATATGGGCCTCTGCTCATGCTTCTGCCTCGGCAGTAGCAGCTCGTCAACATTGGATGCAAGCAATTGCGGTTATGGGGTGTCCAAAGAAAATTAAAACTGATAATGGTCCCGCATATCGGGCAGCCTCCACCACTGCCTTTTTACAACATTGGGGAATTCAGCTTCTCCATGGAGTACGACACAACTCTACTGGGCAAGCAATCGTTGAGCGCGCCCATCGTATATTGAATCGTATTTTGAAAAAACAGGGGGAGACAGGGGATTCCCCTCATGAGATATTGGCAAAAACATTATTTGTTTTAAATTGGCTTAATATACGTGGAGGGCAAGATGAACCGCCTGCGCGAATACATGTGCAAACAAACAAGCATGATTATTCTTTTCAAAAAATTCAAGTGCAATTGTATTCCCCTCAATCTGGACAGTGGGAGGGACCTATGCAGTTGTTAACTTGGGGAAGGGGTTATTCTTGTGTTTCTACAGGTAGTGATTCACCCAAGTGGGTCCCCGCAAAGTGGGTGAAACCATGGATCGTGAAGAATGACGACACCAACTCTGTGTCCCGAGGCACTTCAGAGACACCAACATCGATTGAACTTGGTCCTGACACCGTTGTTAACGGCACTACATCCAGCAAACAGTGAAGTTCTTTGTCTTTTACCGAATCTGCAGTCATTTTAGGCGGCTATTCGAACACAGCCACTCACCATAAAACAGCTTGAAGAACATGACACAGCTTGTACGGAACATGGTCTAAACTGTCGACCTTGGGTTTTTATACATTGTGCATGGTGCGACAGGGGAACTTGGAGAGTCACGCATGCTCATGATCGGGAAAGTGTGTATAAATGTCACTTGTGTGCTGACTGGATTATCTTTTACACCGAAGCAGATTGGTTGTCTGATTTTATAGGTAGGTCAGTATATCAGCGATAAGCTCTTGGTACAGAAGGACAGATTAGAGTTTTTAGAGAACAACAGCAGTTTTCTAGGGCTTTAAGCCTAATTGAAGATCTTAGGCAAAGAGTTTTAGCAGAAATTAGTTTTGAGCTTTGTAAATGCTTAACTTTGCAATGTATTAGGCAAAATAATAAGGTAGTAGATAGGAGCTGTGGTGTTGGAATAAACATTCCTCGAAGCTGGCAGGTGCACAAGGATAACTGGAAAAGAGAGGTAAAACGATGGCAAAGTGTCAAACGTTGGCGATGTTTATTTTGATTTGTTTTATAGCAGGTAGTGAAGGGATTTTTGACATTACACCCAGAACAAATATTTGGGTAACGTGGACAAATACAGCTGGGATGTCAGATTTTTGTTTGAGTTTGCAACAGGTGGATAATCCTTTTCAAACCTGTTTGATTGGCATTCCGTTGCAGGAAAATGAAACTGACTTTGATGGGTACTGGAAACAACAGAGGGTGGACCTGACTGGTAGCGAAAGTGAAACTTGTTTAAGTCCAAATGGCATCTATGTTTGGCCCACTATGCGTAGTGCAGCCTGGCAGAAGACAGTCATTGAAAATTTAAATCAATCAGCTCATTTACCTTTGCAGGAGCTGGACTTGCTAGCTAGCGTTGTGCCTGTCGAGTATGTTGATGTTACTGTAACTAATATGCAGGACTTTAATGATACAGTTCCTCAACTCCAGCCAGTGAATGGCACAGGAGTGGTTTGTTTCAATGGCCCATGGTATGTTTGGTTGGCACGGAGTGGACAACAAGGTTTGTTTATAGGTTGTCAAAATGTAACAGGGCATTCTCCTTGGAATGATTTGAAAACAGGAAGGTTTACCGTAAACACCAAAGGAGGTTTTAAACTTCCACCCGGAGTGTTTCTGATTTGTGGAGATAGAGCATGGCCTGGTATTCCTGTACGACCTGTTGGTGGTCCATGCTACCTTGGGCAACTAACATTGTTTACTCCGCACATGAGAGAGTTATTGAATGCCAGTAGGAGACATGAGTCAAGATCACGCAGATCTGTTTGAACCTTTGACGACACCTGCAACGACAACGTACGGCTACCTTCATTAGCCACTGTTATAGCTACTTCTTTCTTCTTTCCGCAAGGAATGGCTGCCATAAATACAAAAATATATACATAGATTAGCATGTTGGAGTGAAAAGCAATTTAATCTAACTTCGCAAATGCTGAGTGCGCTGCTTACTGATGTTGATAGTGTTAGGCATGCTACTTTGCAAAATTGTGCTGCTGTAGATTTTTATTATTGGCACATGGGCATATATGTGAAGATTTTGAAGGAATGTGTTGCTTTAATTTGTCTGATCATTTGCAGAGCATACACCAACGATTAGCGGAAATGCAAGATAACATGAAGCATATTAGAGAGGGACATGGTCCTTTTTCAGATTGGCTCATTGGTCTTGGACTGAGAGGTTGATTACAAACATTGGTCAAAGGAGCATTGATGGTATTGATAGTATTGCTGCTTTTGATGTTGATTCTTCCTTGCTTGTTCCAATGTTTACAGCAGATGCTGCAAAGTTTGGTTGAGCAAAAAAAAAAAAAAAAGGGGGGGAGATGTAGGAGTCTGGGCCACGCTGGAGGGAAGTTAGTGCAGGCAGAAGAATGCAAGGATGAAGACAAGGCCAGCAAAATAAGGCTGGCAAAAACACACAAGATAGCAGATAAGTGAGAAACATTTGTGGTCAGCAAAAGCACACAAGTCTGAGCAAAACAGGGTATGAGATAAGGGAGTTTTTGGCAAGTTTTGGGCCTTACGTGCTAATTGCAATTAACCAATGCAAATGCTTGTAGAGGCGCATGAACAGTGCGTGCAGATAACCTGTAGCCTATTAGAAGATAGATGAGTGCGTGTATGGAACTTAGTAGAACATAAATGTAACCAGGATTGGGAAATAAACGGACGATCTGATCATCATATTGGTGTTGTGTCATTCCTGTTCCCGCATGGAGAAGGACGGACCCCGGCAGACCTCTAAAGTTTAGAGCTGTCGTAAAGCTCTAGATATCTCTACCCTTTCTTACCTAGATGGTCAAGACAGTATGCCAACAGCATGCTGGTTGTCCTCTCAAGAAAGGAACTGAAATGAACCATATGTTAAGCGTCATTGACTGGATTTATGTATGGCACTATATAGATATAGATCTCTAACCAGCAGAACAATCTGATTTTAAATTGCAGTGATCAGAAAACAAAGAAGCGGTCACACCTTTTAGCAGTATACCATCTCTCTTCTGCTTTTTGCAGTTAGTGTTTCTTACTTTACAATAGTTAGATAAACAAATTCTGATATGAAAAACAATAGAAAATGGGAGAAAAGACTTCTGAATGAAATCTTCATATTTCTTTAGCAAAAATCTCTGAAACTAGTGATTTCTATACCATACTGAGACTCTTGGATCATTTCATGTCCTTTTTCCTTCTTTCTTCTCCTTGCTTTTTTACAATGAAAAAGGAAATGCTGGCACAGGTACTTTTCCCAGTCACTGTAACCTACATTAGTTTAACACTTCTCCTTTATCAACAAATTAATACAACAGCCTTAGATTGCTGTGTGTTACAAGGCATTGGGGTCCTTGTTCAATTGAATTACGCCAGCGGAAGTCCCTAAAATTGACAAGTTGCACCAGCAAAACTGCATTTTTCTCATTAGAGCTAGCATAACCCATTTACCACAGTGGTACAGTGTGATGTCTTTAATACATCTTCATTTATATCAAGAGTGTTTTGCTACTACAATACCCAGCTATGCTTGCATGGTAAAGTACTACTAAAATTGAAAACATTTAAGAATCCAAATGCATACTATTTCTCAACTTTAAAAAACCCTGTGTGAACAGAACAATATGCTCCATTGTGAGCAATTTAAGAAGAGGCATGTTTCCCCATTTCTTTATTCTATTTGTTATCCTCAGCTTAGTGTACAGAATTTTTATTTGTGGCAGTTTCCTACTAACATTATTATTTATTGTTGTTGTTGTTGTTGTTGTTGTTATTTATATTCATGTTCTTATTTTATAGGCAAATTTGTTTCTCTAAAGGATATTTCTGTCACAGAGATTTTATTAACAGAAGGATTAATTTCTTTTTCTTCATGCTTTGAAACAAAGCTGGCTTTGAAAAAGGTTTATCATTCTACTAAATGTAATGTTGCAGACTGTTAAGTCACGATCTGATTACTCAAAGCAAGTTAATTAATCTTCAAATGCGTATTTAATCAGACATCCTATGCGTTTCAACACAGCTCAAGCATTAAGTACATTAGTCATTAGTCACCTTTTCAGTAAAAGGTAAAACGAATAACGTATAAGATTTGAGAAGTATGAATTTTAATCAAAAGTATGTTAAAAGTATATCATTTGGGATCTGCAAGGATGAACCCCCAGATGACTGGCTTTGTTACAGATCAGCCTTGCTGAATGTTGTTATGACTTGACAGCTGCTCTGTAACAGATGTGAATGAGTTACTGGTCATGATGACCTGGCAAGTCTCTACATAGTAATTACCACTGAGTGCCACAAATCTGCAAGTTACTTGGGCAATTCAGTCCACAGGCTGAAGATCAAACTACCAGCAGAGGGGTGAGACACATAGGCAGGACAATGTGTGCTGCCTTTCCCTGTGATGCATTTTCTCTTTCAGAGCTAACAACTTAGAATTTTTTTGAAAAATTCACACAGAAAATTTTTCAGGGAACTTGGAAAACTCTCAAGTTATATCTCTCTATTCAATTCATTTTAGCAAAGTACATGCAATTTGATGTCCATTACCAATCTATCCATTTACTTAATTCATTTGCTTTAAACAGAGACAGTTGTACTAATGCTTCCTTTTTTGTTGCCTCTTATGATCTTTCTACCATTTTGAAGAGACACTATCATTTTTATTTTACTTAATACATTTTTCTTTTTCATTATTATTTTTAAAAGAAACAATTTCTAAACTCTCGGTTTAGCTAGAGCAACTGTTAAAAAGCACCTGTCTGTTTTAAAAGCCAGTTACAAAGTACTTTCCTTCCCTTTACCATCTTTTTTTTTTAAAGTGTAGCAATTTTCTCTGACACTTTTAACTAAATAACATGAATTTTTGATTTTCAGCTTGATGATCTCCTTTATAAAAAGTCAGCTTTCAACTACTCCGTATTTTAGTAAAATAACCTCATAACTTTTTCCATAGCAACATGCTATGAGGTAACTGCTTTTGAATTACGATCATTGCAAGAGACTATGAATAAGCCTCACTAACAAAGCAAAGCAGTAGCTAAGCACATTTTCTCTGTAGAAATATAGTCTATTTCAAATGTTTCTATGTGCAAGCTTTCCTTTAATAAGCATTAGCATTGGTCTTATTCTGAGCACCATAAAATTATTTAAACTGACCATTTCTTAACACCTTTAACATATGAGAGAAATAAACTCTCTCCATTGCCAACTGGAAAAGTTAATTAAATTCTTATCCACCTGTAAAGCCAATTAGGCTATTAGTTATAAATAAGGCACCTGACAACCACAAGACTTCTTCCCCTTCAAGACTTTATTTAACAGACTAATGCTGTACTTAAGAAGGCTGTTATTCACAAATGCCCATTAAAACAGGTTTAGTTTCAGCTCTTGGAGATTTCACAAGCCATCTGATGATTGGTAGGTATTATTTAGAAGATAACATAAATGATTTGAGTTATATTGTACTGTTCCTTTTGCTTAGTTGGATGATTGAGGTGTTTCAGTTGTAATATTATGTCTGAACTTCTGCTAGGATCCTCCTGCATTTTACATATATGTTGCAAAGAACCTGAAAACTGTTTGATGTAAACCTACAATAAAGAAAAAAGTACTGAATCCCATTGACTTCCTACCATTGTTTCAAGAAGAATTCAGATCTTTCAGGTTACAAACTATGCATGCTTTTAATATTAAAGCTACTTAAGTTGGAAAAGGAACTACTATTATATAGGTATGACATTTTCCTAAAAACAAAGAGAAAGATTAAAACAAACAAACAACAAACCCCTTATCTTCTAGTAAAAGAGAATGCAGCTAGTAATTATTTATTATAAAGCCACTCTAAATCTTGAAACTTGTGATTCTGCTGAATTTAAAGGGACTAAGACAGGTATAGTGGAAGAAAAACTTGACTCAAAGAAGGCAGTTTTTGAGAAGGATGGAATAAACAGAAATAACCAAAAGGGATTTCAGTTTCAGTTGTGCAGCTTGTATGAAGGAATGTACTTGTCATGCAACATAATTTTTTTGCAGAATGGTCGTTCACAACTTTAAAGAAGTAGGGAAGACTAATCCTATATGACAGCTAACAGGCATAACCAATGGGTTAGTTGTCACAATAATTTTTTTAATACGGAGTCCTCGTTTCATTTCTTTACCTTCTGTCTAACTATGTATTTCCATGGATTTTAAAAACTAACAGCTTTTTATAAATACTGAGATCAAAATATCAATTGAGTAGATGCACAAGATTGTATACACAGATCTTGGACATTACTTGGAAACTCTTTTGGAAGTGGGTTATTTAACTGCTTATGGAAAGATTTCTTCCCCTTTGTTCTAAAGTATCTGGTGTTGTTCCCAAGAGGAGCAAGTATGAACTTGACAAGATGATGGTATAATTTAATTATATATCAATTTAGATGATTACCTGTTATGGTCATTTGGTGACATTCCTTCTTGGAAGGAATTTAACCTGCTTGATAAATACTGTTCTCTATGATTGTTTGAAAATCTCTTCTGTGAAAATGTTCAGCTTTCTGAAGTTGGGGATGAGTCACAAAGCACCCAAATCTTCCTTCACTCTTATCAGAGAGCTATACATGAGGTGTAATTGAATTTTTTTGATCTGAATCTTCTTGTGGTACAAGAATCAAATGTCTAGGATCTAGAGGGAACTCAGGCAAGATCAGTGTGGAAAGAGCCATTGAAAGATGACTCTAAGAAGGTGATTTTAAAGTTACATATGAAATTTTACCTCAGCAATAAAATCCTCTGCAAGTGGGGTTGCAAAGCACAGAGTTGTTCAACATCTGGCAGAATTAGACCTTAGTTTTAGGATCGGCTCTTTTTATTTTTACAGGGTAAATGGGTATTTTTGTTTACAAATCAAAAGCTGGATGCATCTAGACCAGTATGACTTCAAAAGACAATGTGATCCAATTTGGCAACTCATGGGGGTCACATAAGAAATTTTTTTCTAGGAGTTGGATGTTAAATTTTTCTTGTGCATTTTAATTGTATATTTATTAACTTTACAGTAGCATCCTACAGGTCTCAGCTGGAAGCTGTTCTAGCACTGTGGCTGTGTTCAGGAAATGCTTGATAGTACTGAAGTTAGACTCAACTGAAGGAAATAACTAGTTGTTATTAAGTTTTGTTTGATTTGGGATAAAAAGTTGATTTTGGGCTAGAAAAGACACTTGTAAGGGAAGAGATCAATGCTGAACAGTATTTAGACAGTTTTTATGAATGTCTTTAGTTACTGTAGTGTAATACAGGATAACTTAGAGGACAGCTAATTGTTGTGTTCAATCTGAAAGAACACTTACTTTCATCTATACAGTCTTGCCAAAATGAAAGGTGACAAGTAAAATATTAGAAGTTCTGCATAAAATTAATAGTATAGAAAATTTTGAACAGAAATGAAAAATTGAAAATTATATTTGCATATTTAGAAAACCACTTATTCTCAGCCATGTAATGGTTTTATGTCTATTAAACTACAGAAAAACAACTGAGTCTTAGCTGTTGGAGTGAAACATCTCTCAAGGTTTTTAAACAGTTACAATAGAAATACTGGTACCAACACAGCCAACATGTAAACATTGACTGTGGGGGTAACCACAGGCTTCCTCCTCCCTTGTTTAGTTCTAGCATACAGGTCTATTCTTCAACAATGTCAGTGTTACCCAGCCAGACAATCAGTCAACTATTTCCTTTGCAAAAGCATTTTCATTCTGTTCCTCCTCCTGTTATAAAACAAGTTTATCTTGTTTATAGAGAATGAAGGTGCATTCTGTTCTGCTGGTTACCAAGACAAATATGGTACAGAAGAATCCTTCAAAGCATCCCCTCTTTGGATGAATGCCCAGGAATATGAGAACTGATCTTCAAGAATGCTGGTCAGATCTCAGCCCTTTGTGGTACTTAAAAGCCAAGTTACCATTCCAGCCAACATCTGTTATTCTTAGACCATATTTTGACTGAGTAAGAGGAAAAAACACCCCCGCTTCCATCCCTGTGAACAGGCTGGAGTATTGGCTTGGACTAAGCTGTTGCTGTGCTGTAAGGAGATTGTAAGTCAAAGTCAGATATTAATTCTGGAATCCATACATTTAAGGCAATATTTTTACCTATATATTTATGCATGTATATAAAATATGACATCAACAAGTTCTTGTTATCCTTTCTACACTCTTGATAACACTTCGGGCAGAGGACTATAGTAGTACTATCCAAATGAAAGCACCAAACATTTTTTATATTTTTCGCATTCCCAGATCACAATAAATGTTAATATGAATCTAAGAGTTCTTAGATAAAAGCAATCTGATAACATCTTGCTGTCTTTCAGAGATATAAATATACCTTCTCTTTCTGATGCCAAACATTTTAATGCAGACTTTCATTAAGATTCACAGATACAAAGTGTACATCCTCATTCCCTTCACACCAAATCCTGACGTAAGAGTTTAGTTCTGTAGTCAACACAAACAATGCGGACTTGCTTTATGATTCTCTATAGACAAAGGAAGTGGAAAAAGTATGTAATTTGTATTAATATCTTTCTTTGTAAAGCTGTACATAAAGGTATTGTTATTTAAGAATTCTGCATTGCCCAGGGCATATTAAATATGAGAAATTTTTTTAATCACTGATCACAGCTTTTTTAATCAGTCTCAGGTGATTCAAACTGCTCCTACTAGAAGTATACACAGGAGAGACACATTTTCAAGGATGTACTCCAGACCATAGGCTTTATACAAGTGTTTCTTGAAAGGCCACCTTGCCCTTTTTCAAGATAAGTGTAATAAATATTCAACTACTAACAAAATATTACTTGGACCATGCTCCTTGTCTGTGCTAGGTTGTCTCTAGTCAAAGGGTGTGTTAGTAAAAGGGTTTGTCAGTTTTGTCAGTTCTTTCACAGCTGCTTTTGCTTACTTTTACATATAAGCTTTCCACTACATTGTGGACCACCTTTGAGAAGCTCTTTGTAGTTCAATTACACATCGTTTAGATTAGTTGCTAGGAAAAGCATTATTAGTATGCAAGCTCTGGCCTTCCATAAAGGAAATAACAAAGATGCAAATTCAAAAATAGCATATGATGAAAAAATAAAAAGTAATCAGCAGTTTAGTTCATCAGAGAAATACTTACAACACTAAAGATCCAAAGAAAGACCATTCGGGTTATACAGGTACTCAACCAAATATAGTTTCACATTTTATCATAACTGTATGCTAAATTAAACTGTTATTCAAGGAGAACACAGTCTTTAATTGATATCTAACCATTAATGTAAGACAAGAAAAATACTTTCTTGGTTTCAAGAAATATAATTGAACTTTCCAGATAAATAAATTAATTAAGCAGATCTACATTTGAGCTGAGCTGCTGGGTCCTGTGTCTTATCTAATGCTGGAACTGATTCAGTGTTATTTGCACCACTTTTTAATTACAAGTGATGTCATAAAGGTATAAGCAATTTACAAGATAATTTCCACAAAGATATATTCTTCCCAAAAAAACACCAGCAAAGATAAAAATGAGTTAGACTCTGGAAGAGTATTAAATGCTTCAGGCTTCTCTTCGTCCTTTGTGTGATACCAACAAAAACATCAGTTTCAAGAGATGCATAACTTAATGCAAGTCTTATTTTTGCTGCAGAACTATATTATTGATTGCTTTCCTGCTCTCAGGACTAGAGAAGGCTGTTATTTAGGAATTGTCTGAGAAAATATTGAAGATGTGGAAACATGAAAGTAAAAAAATACCAAACACCAACCAAGTGTTTACCTAGCACAAGTATGTTGAGGGTTACTTAACTAAGGAATGTATTATTTTAAATCTTTCTTCTGACACATCTGAGTTAATCTCTTCTGCTTCAGGAGAACATGGATGCCACTGTTTGTTATCTCAGAGGAGAGAATATCAGCATCACTGTAGTAGAGGATAAGAGTGAAAACAAAACCCAAGCTTGCTTATGTTTTAGGGTGTATTCCAATCCACATATGTTTCTCTGTCAAGTGGGTCATTTTAGCACTTTTAGCACTTCAGTGTCTCCCTGAAGTGCATTTAAAAATTTCCTTAATGTCTATCATGTGACTACTTATAAATCTCCTCCTCTGAAGGAAGAACATGCAATTTAATGTTTTGTGCTTAGAAGTTTTGGGTTTGGGTATTTGGTTTGGTGAGCTTTGTTGGTTTGTTTCAGGGGAGGCAAGGTTTTCCTTTACCATCTTTCTCTCTCTCTTTTTGTTTTTTTTTTGGTGACAACCTTCAGTTAGTCATGTGACAGTTGGGCAAACACATCGTTCTTCCTTGTGAGTTTCTTTACAGCATAGAAGTCAATAAAGTGTAATCTAGTGGGTAAAGGGCAAGGGTATGGAAAGAAAGAACCATCAAGTAGCTGAAACCCTTTTAGCCACCTCCTCTTCGATTAGTCCTGCTCTACTATAGTATGAGTACATTCAAGAAGTAGATCAAAGAAATGAGCCTTCCCTTGGAACAAAAATTGATAAAGTTTGATTCATCTTTCCTTCCCAGAGGGGATAATTCCTTCTTCAAAACTCCTGAAATTTGATCTCTCATCTCCCACCATTGTGATTTCTTCAGTGTGTTGCATGAAGCTTTTATTTCTTTCATTCTCTGGAAGCCTTGGTTGGCATATACTTTTTGTGGAACGTTAGGTTTTTACCTGTCTTCTTCTCTGCATTTGTTTGTAACTTCCTCTGGCATTGCTGAGATGGAAATCTGAGTGTTTACATAAATGAAGCTGAGTATAGTTTCAAAATAAATAATCCAATAAACTTTAAAGTGATGAACATGCAAATTAATTAAAATAATTCAGCATAAAATATCCCCCCCATTTTAAATAAACCTGAAGCTAGTGAAAGATTAGCTCTGCTGCAAAAAACAGGGCTGATGTTGCCTTGTAAATTTCTTCCACTTGGTTGGTGGTTTTGGAGGTGTTTTGTGTGTTTCTTTTTAATAATTTAGGGTTGCCTTTTCATACTATAAAGTTAATTCCTGATGTCTTTTCTCCCACTCTTGACAATGGAGAAGCATGGTTGGTTTCCATACTTTTTACATTTAAACAGCAAAAGCTGTAATTATAATCACAAATCTAAATGTAATTAGAAGTAGACAATTTTAATTGTGAATGTAAAATATAAGGAAATTCAAGAACATACATGTTATAAAATGCACAAAGAGCAATAAAAGAACAAAAGGGTCATCCAGACTCAGGATAAATCAGTATAACTTCATTATTTGCAACAGTGCTGGATCAGTCCAGTTCACCCCACAGTATGAGATCCAAAATATGGGTTGAGAGTAAACTTTGGCCTGTTGGGTCAGCATTTTCCAGAATGTGTTCTCTAGTGTGAGAAGAGAGTAAGACTGCTTTGAACAGCTGTTGATATGTACCCTTTAATGAAAAGAAAACAGTATTTTCTTAGACTGAGATTTCTAGGAGATATTATGCCTAAATAACTAACAGGGTGGGAGGGAAGGCATCCAAATTAGAGAAAAATTTGTCTTCAGCAAGGCTTTCTTACTGCTTCTTAATCTGATGAGAAATGTAAAATATAATGTACTAGACCTCAATTCCCAAATTCTGTGAATGACAACAAAAAATTATGCACTATTATTGGTCTCAAGGGTTTGGCTTCAGAGGATAAATTAATTTTTGAAAACACAGCAATAAAACGTAAATCTTCTGAAGGAGACCCCAAAATACCTAGAAACTAGCTTGATGTTTGGTTTTTTTTCTGGGACTATATAATTTTACTATTTGTAAGTGAATTTTCATTTTTGGTAAATAACTGACCACCAGTCAGATTCACAAAGGAGAGAAATTACAAATTCTATTTTCCTTTCTTTGGTCTGAGGTTAGCTCAAGGCTGCTCTGATCAGTTCAGTTCATTTGATGACTAACTTCAGTAAGCCCATTCTGAAGCTGAGGACAGCTACAATTCTGTGAAATGATCACATCAAAGGGTCTCCACAAGCCAGAAGTGGAAGACCATGGCATAACACTGACTGAGGTGACTACCTGCTTCTTTAGGAGTCTTCTAAATGGTGGGAAAACCCAACAAACAGAATAAACAATCTTGTTTTCCAGCTGCCAGTATATAGATAAATAATTAATCTTGGGAGAAAAAGAAAAATAGTTTGTTATCTGAAATATATGTTGTGAAGAAATGCTTTTCAGTCTATAGACCATTTCAAAGGCATTTGTGAAAGATAACTGCTTGATAGTAGGCTTGAATTTGCTGTAAATTATTTACACCTTCACTAGTTAGCACTCCACAAATCAAAAAGTGTTAACACTTCCATGGAGAGATTTTATGATGTGGGGAAGGGGCAATCTGCAGGAAATGTCTTGGTCCTAGATCAAAGCAGATATCACTCTGTAGCACATTGCTGTTGCTGGCATGTGATTTGGGCTGTAGATACGCAGAGAGATGCACTATTTTGAAGTATGAAGAAGCAGTTTGAAAAAATTAGTCTAAAAGCTTGAGAATATTGAGGGTATTCATCTCTTGAGAAATAAGGAAAGAAAAAGGTAATAAAGCAATTTTTAAGTTATTTTTTTATTTATTCCCTCCCTTCTAAGCAGAAGCAAACAATTTATTCTCTAGAGCTCAAAAAGTTAGTCACTTGCAAGAAAATAAGGATGTGAAGAATAGCTAAATAAAAAGAGCTAAAAATGTCAAATGCCTGGGGATAAAGGAAAATAACAAAGCAAATATTTCTGTATTTTTCAAATTGCTGGATATTGTGTCTTTGTGAATAAGTAAACATATTAGTTTAAATAATATATTACCTTTTGCATAAGGGGTATTGTCACTGGATGCAAAGAAAAAAAAATCAATTCAGAAGGGGTGAAAGACTATGACAAATATTCAGCTTTTTAGTGAGCCATTACAATACAAAAGACAGTGAGCTCCTCTGCTGTCAGAAAATACGCTCCCATGCATGCCTGGCAACAGGCAAGCAAACACCAGCTAAACTCTTTGGAGTTGCCAAGCCACGAGAATAAATTCTGCATGAGAGGACATTCAACAGGTTAATGGTAGAGTATATTCAAAGGTTATTATACCACTCCATTCCTAACCATCTCACTAGGCTAAAAAAAAGTAATTGGATCATTACAGGTAGAAATCTGTTTTCAAAAAATATCATTTCTCTCCATGGCAGCCTTGTTTGGGTCTTTCCTGAGACATGAAAAGGAGTGATTTTCAAAACTTGCGCAAAGATCTCTAGGGTGGATTTGCATCTGGACATTGCAAGTGTATCAGCTGGAGACATTCAAGACAGTATTTCACCTATAACTTAGGGGCAAGAGACAAATAAAGAATTTTGCAAGGTTTATAATAAAATCTCTGAGACCTAGTCTCAAATTTCTCTTTTCAGTAAATTAATACAGTTGCTTAAGTCTTTCCTAGTGCTGGAAACGGAAAATCAGTACATATTTCACACGTTTTGTATATAGGGCCAGAGAATGAAACAGTATTTTAAAACTCTGGATGATTATTTCAGAAAGCTGACTTTCAAGTTTCTATCACAACCAAATATTTACTGTTAGAACCTTCTGATTTGCAATATGCACTCGCTATTGGTATTGAAAAGTCTGGAGAGGATTTTTTTATTTTAAAAAATGTTTCTTTTTTAGCTACTTTCTTTTTGTTAATTTGTTTTGTGCTGCTCTCAGTCTTCATGACTCCCACGTCCAAAAAGCATAAAAATTCAGAGAAGCTGGCTTGCAGGAGTGCAGATTTGACCTCTGTGTTCTCCTGCTAATTTTCATCACATTCTAATCTACAATTGAATGATTGGAAGAGGCTGCCTTAGTGGTAAATGCAAATTTAATGAAAGACCATCTAAATATGTTCTGATTACACACTCTAATCTGCTTTGTAAAGCATGTTCCTGCTACATGTTGTAGTCTGCTTTCATTCACTCGATTCCTACAGACAGGTTAGAGTTCCTGCAATCCAAACCAGGCAGAACAAGAATCAGTTTTTGGCTGCAGGCTGCTACATGACTGACAATGAAGCCATTTAAACAGAAAGAGGTTTTTTTCCCACAGTACACTTTGTGATGGAAACCAGATTTATTGCTTAAATGACCTGACCCTTTTCACAGTTGGGTCCAATTTAGTTAATTTGGTGAAGGATTATACATCCTAGGGCAGCACGTCCTGTTGATGCAGTACATGATCTGTCTTACATTTTAGATGTATCAGAGCAACATTTAATTAAAATGCATACATTCTGTAAAGTGTAACAATAGAGGCCAGTCCTGACCCCCAAGGAAATTATCTACACTAACCAAAAGTTATTTTCCCTCTACACTCTGTAACTGTTTATTTTATTAAATTTATTAAAGCCGATTTAATCTTTGATGTACTGCAGCCTTTTGGCTGGTGTTTTCATCGGACATTATTCATCCTCCTAAGGAATATATTCTTTCAGAGCAGATACTGACACTACTTAGTAATTTATTCCTGTTTAAAATTAAGTGCATTTAAAATGTATCAAATTAACAGACATGGAGATGATAGTCTTCTATGCACTTTATCCACAGAACAGAAACTGTAATAGTCTCAGTTTTTTCTTTATTAATCTAAGCTAACACCTGTAAAGGAGATGGTGGATTGTTCGTTATATTCTTTTATATATATCCTTGCGTCCTCCTTACCTGGAATCTTGGCTGGTGTCCTCTCCAGGTCGTCTCCAACTGATTACCATCAGTTTTAATGACATGTTGCTATGAATATCCTTATACCTATTCTGGTTGTGAAAGTTTATCAGACAACTTAGATTTCATACAGGTAAGAAACTAATCACAGCGGATGATTCATTTCATTCTGTTGTGTGCAAGCACAACAGAGAGGATTCTAGGGAACTGATTTCAAACAAGTTAGTAAAGAAATCTGATGTTGTGCTGGGAGGCAAGGGTTTTACAATGAAGACCAAGAGATTTTTGGAAGCAGTTGAATATAGTCCCTAGGATTACTTCAATTAAAAGAGTCAGTTTAGGTCTCATCGAAAAGCTATGGCCTTGAATTTTAAGACCATCTTATGAAGAGCATCCAAACAGTCTTCATTTTAAAACCAACAAATGCTACTTCTAGCTTTGGAGATATGCATAACATTTCTCGATTTTATTGTTGTTGTGAGGATGAGGTTACAAAGTTCCACATACAAATACAAAGAAATTATTCATCCCTTCAGGCAAAAGGGCACGATATTTTTGGTGGAAGAACTCAAACGTGCTGCAGAGGTTTATGACTGGTGAAAGAAATTGGATTCAGGTTGCCAAAGACCAAGCTGCATATTTAAATGAACATAATACACCGGTCTTATGGTTAGATGCCACATTTTCCTTTTCTAAGCCAAAATTGGCTACACGCTTGTTCATTGTCTCTTTTACAATTACAGGTAAGTAATAGTTAAAACGGACAGCTACATACTGTACCCACATTTTTTTAGAGCATCAGATACTTTTCAGATATGGTGTGTGGGATAGGTTTCACAACAGACTTCGCTTCTGGTTTGAGCGCTGTTAGTGATAAAGTAGCTTCATACGTTTAGACTGGCATTTTCCACTGCCCTCTTGTCACATGCAACAATGTCGTATTATCACTTCCGGCCATGTAACAAGTACATCTTGACTATAATCAGTTTTCTCATCTCTGCCATTTCGAAGGGTTCCACAACATTTTCCATCATGGCTAGAAACTTTCTCCTTATATCTGTCCCAAACTTGCATATGACCACAATATGCTTATTTATTCTTAAACCAGTATGTTTTATAGCTCTTTCCCTTCATTACTGTTTAATCCAGCAGATATATATAGAGGGATTAAGTTTATTCCCCTTTGGCCTTCATTTTTTCTGTGCTAAGTTATCCCAGCTTCTTTCCTATCCTATTATTTGAACAGACTGTGTATCCCTTCTACTAGCTGTCCTAATAGCCCTTCCCTGTTTACACCGACATTGCTTTAAAAATTGTTGCCCAGAAAGACAGATGGAGTTTCAGGTTTTTACAACATAAGTGAACTTTTGGTAGGGTATGTGAACCGAGAAGTAGACAGCAAAGGATTAACAGTCCTAAACTGGACTCAATCTGAAGGAGTTGTCAGGTCTGTGAGAAGCTGAGGAGGGGACAGAGCAGCTCTCTAGAAGCTGAGCAGGGGAAAAACAGGTAATGCTTCAGGTACCTCATTTTTCTAAGGCTGTAACTCAGCAAGGGCAGTAGAGCTTCTGTTAAACTGTGATCACAAAAAGAAGCTGCCCTGTGCAAGTGTGGAGCAGGGGGGAGCAGTCAGTCTGAGAGGAAAGGTGCCTAAGTGACCTCAAGCAATGCCAGAAAAGGTCACTTTCTGGTTTGAGGATTATCCAGAGCTGAGCTATGACCCCAGAAAAGACGAGTCTCTTACAGTGTCTGAAGTGAAGAAGTGACTCTATAAAGACTATTGAGGCATGGGAGAGATATGTGAAGGGACAACACAGCTATGCAAAATAGCTTTGTGATGTTTAACATACTTTTAAAAATATAACTATACTCAAAATAACACATATTGGGGAATGCCTGGTGGGGAAGAGAACTGAAACTGAATGTAAATAGTTATTTGGTCTTGTTCTTTAAGAAGTTAAAATGTGCCGCAAGGATTTTTCCTTAAGAATAACTCTGAAAAGAATCAAAACATGTTTGATTGATTCTAGTCTTAGTCCCTAGTGTCACAGCCAAATTCTAACTCAGGCTATTAACATCTACATTTTCTCTGTAACTTGCACTAGAAGAAACAAGCTTTCCAATTTGTCTTAAAGATCTTGTGGGCCCTGTTGAACTCTGCTATATAATGTGGCAAAGACATGTTGCTGAGAAATGGCTGATGTAATTAGTCGATGTTGCTTTGTGATGGGGGAAGAGATCTTTGGAAGAGCAAGTGTTACATAAAATGTGAAATCATATTTTCTCATCCTCACGGTAAAAAACCTCTTTAAGGATTACTTATATTTTGACCATCGCTAAATCTCCCTTTAATTATTTGTATGTGATAAATTTGATCATGTTCTAGGTTTAGTCTGTTCAGTGGCTGTTTGTATTTGTGTCATCTATTTTGTTTTATATTCCTATTACAAAAATGTCACAGAGAATTTATAGATGTGCCTAGTTTTCTTTATTGTCAGAGATGCTGCTTGTAAACAGAATGTTTTGACTGCTTCAAGTAAGATCTAGACAACAGTTTTAAGTATTTCTGTTTTTATTCAGGATAGCCTTGATAGGAGACAGCATTCATGTAACTCTTGAAATGAAAACCAGCATCTAATAACAAAATCTGGGTGCAAAGTAGCTGGTTTTACTGACCTAAATTCATAATTAACAACACTCCATTTACAAAGATTATTCTGAATTATGCTTGTTCATTTATAAGGCAAACTATCCTGGCTGGGCCTTCATCTTGGCTTAGCCCTTCTAAGTTTCACTGTCGGAGTTTTGCTCTGTGGAGCAAAAAATATTGTGAGCTTTAAGGAATTCATGGAGGCAAATTCTTAGTCCTCACAAGAGAATAAATGGATAGAAATTGGGGCAAATAGAAAGAGATAAGCTTATCAGTGGCTAATCCTTTACCTTTTTCTCCCCTCACACCACTGCTCCTGCCAAAAGGACTTCAGATTCAGACTTTTTCCTGGCACCACAATTGAAGGTGCAGCTTGGACTTCTGCAAATGCATTCTAGATAGATATGGTATGAGATTAGTTACTTGCAGTCTGGGAGCTTGAGGGCATATTACAGTGGTGCTAACGTCTCTGTATGCCAGAAAAGAAACAGTCTGAATGAAAGTGGAGTTCAGAAGTTGTGTTGACTGAATTCTTGGCAGCTGTTGGACCTGCCCATGAGCTGTGCAGTCACCTGTGTGATGCCAGCCCTTCCCCTCTAACAGCAGTGGATATAGAACACATGGGAAGTGTTTGAACATCCCTGTGCCTGACAGTCTCTTGTTTCCTGCAGCTCCAATTGTTGCAGAAATAAAAAAAAAAGTGTAAAAAAAAAAAAAATCTGTTAAAGTCTGTTCATGTTGATTGTCTCTGTGGAGTAAGAACCAGGCATATTTTCTGTTGCTTAGCTGTTAGGATAACGTTGGCTCCTGATTCTTCTCTACCCACACTGCTGTTTGTGATCTGAGAACACTAACAACCCTTCAACATTTTGACCTTTTCTGCTTTTCATTTCTGAAGAGCTAAAACCAAATATTTTTTCTCTCATCTAAATACTTCTTTCCAAGAATCTGTCTTCTTTTTTCCAAAGAAAATAAACTGTCTTCTTTATAAACCTCTCATAATTCTGACTGTTTTCCTTCTGGACTCTCTATTTGTCCTTTTCTTTAAGAGAACTTTTCAAATTGGATGTCATCTTGGCCCAGTGAGATCCCACCAGTGGCAACTACAGTAAAAGAATAACCCCTTTCTCATATGCTTATTAATATATTCCAGAGTGTCATGTTGAGATTTGCCTTTTTTGCAACAACTTATCTTCTTTGGATTTTTTGGTTCACTAAAACACCAAAACTATTTTCTGCCCTATGGCTCCTAGTCAACTATCTTCCCTCCTTCATCTGTACTTCTGTCTCTTCTGAAGTGTAGCTTTTAGTCTCTGTTGGCTTCCACCTTTTATTTGTGGACAGAGATATCAGTACCATGTTGATCATCTTTAAAGCTACTACAAAAACCTTGCCTTTTTGCTCTCTAAATGTGCATCTCTCTTGTTATTCAAGTTCTAAATAATGGTAGACATACAGACCACTCTTCCTCCCACGGGACATCTAAGGGCAAATCACGTTTGCTTTCCTTTAGGATGAGACATAGACAGTAACTTTGTCCAAATCTTTCTACTTGCTTATGCAAGTCTCCGTTATCTTCTTACAAAGTCTTACTACAAACAGGGTACAGCTACAGTTGCATTGATCATGATGAGTTTGAGATGGATCTTTTTACTTGGCCCCTTTCCATGGCAGGAAGGAGGAGGTATGAGACTTAATTAAGACATAGAAGTTACAGAAATAGAAGTAAATTCTGGTAACAGTTAACCGGAGGAATGCGAGGGCAGGGGTCAATCTTAATTTAAACTTTTTCTTGGAAGCTTGTTGTTTGTTGTGGGTTTTTTGGTTTTTGGTTTTTTTTTTTTTTTAAGTGTTAGGATATGTGATACTTCAAGTAATAAAGAATTCATGGAAGAAAATCAGGTATTGTGGATAACTTACTCTTTATGCAAACCTGGGAGTAGTTCAGTATTAAATATATCTTGTTTTCTTCTAGATTTAGCAATAAAGTCTGTGAATGAAGATAACACATAAGGACATGCTTGCGGCAGAGACATTACAACAAGCAATCCTTTCTCGTTCTCTGTGTAGGAATCACTTTTCCAGGCATTTCTTTTAGCCAGTTCACTTGTTTTCTGGTTAGAGATATGAAAATCAATTCTACAGTTCTTTACAGAGACCTCTTATCTGAACAGATTCCTACTACTTCGGGGGTATTAGTAATTGACAAGACCCTACTGAGTTTATATTGGAGTCCATCAGCTGTGCATTGAAGGCTGATTTGTTGTGGTCCCTCAATAGTCAATATCAACAATATTCACTGCAGTGGTGAATGGGGTTAGGGTGACCATCTGTAAGGCTCCTGTCTGTGTAAAATCTTTATTATTTTTCTATAGGAATTTCTACCAAATCAGCTGTAATTTTTGAGATCTTAGCTGAAGGAAAAATATTGTGGTTTTATGTATTCTATCTTTCTGGGGTGATTGTGACTGAAATAAATAAGTTCAGACCTTCATTTGACCAAAGAAGAACATGCTTCATTTCATTGAATTATAAAACTACAGTTATTTGATTAATTCAAAGTTCTAATTTTCAACTGCTCAAAATCCTTCAAATAACAATGTAAATTTTTACCTAATCCAGCTTTTTCTAAAAGGAATAAGGAAGCGCTTAAATACTTTAAACTTCACCTCCATTTCTGCGTTCTGTGAAATTTTAATGAGATTTTGCTCTTTCTGAAAATTGCATTCCCTCCTCAGTGAAACTAGCAAGCAAGAGTTATTAGTTCATCTTGTCTGCTAATCATCAGTCATCAATGAGTAATTTTTTCTCAAGTTACTTAATTCTAAGTTTCACACTCAATATGGTAAATCTGATAACAAAGTAAGTCCAGGCAATTTAATGCTTTCTTTATCAATTTCGTGTGGTTGGTGATTTAGTATCTAAACTAACCCCATCAGAATTCTTACATTTAATGTCCCTGCTTGAAAACTTTTCCTTCTTTAATAGATTAAGAGGGCAGGTGTTTTCTTGTACTTTGTCAAACATCATCTCAGAGCAACACCACTACATTTTCAAGAATCTTAAACCATGAAAGTGCTGTCTTCTGCTTTGTTTCAAAACCATTTTATGGGGTTTTAGCACAGAGGACAGTTCCCTGGAAAAATGAATATGCAGTTTTGTCCTGCTTTACTCTGTGAATGTTAAGGTCTAGTTTGAACTACGTTATGGTTAATGGTGATGTTTTTCTATTACCTTTGACAGGTATTTGATCTTGTTGACACACACCTACTCTTTCCTTCCCCCAGAGGAAAGGGCTGTGAGTATGTATGGCGTTAATGTCCAGCTTCTGTGAATGATGTTCAGGATTTTACTGCACCTTTCCATATTACATAGTTTACTTGTTTAAGACTGAAAATTTAGTTCTTGTATCCATTGCCTATCTTGTGTCATGAAAAAACTCAAGGAATTTCCTTCCACTGGAAAATAAGTAGATCTTTTATTGTGATTAGTGGGTGGCAACAGAGTTGCTACAGAATATTATGCATTGTTAAATAAAACAGTGTCGCTAAATATTTTCTCAAAAACCATGCTGCATAATTCCATTTGTATAGCTCCCTCTCATTCTAGAAATGGAGGAAATATGATGCTATTTTTGTTTATTTCAGTAATTATACGAGGATCTGAGAAAGTTCACTGAAAAAAAGCATCTCCAAAAGGATTTGCTTTTCCTAGCAAATCATACTCTGCCCCATGTGTTTTGACATGCCATTGGGTAAACAACCAAATCAGTATATTGTATGAAGATGAAAATCTTCTGAAGCAATTGCTCAACAAATGGTATGGCTCAAGAAGACAGCTTGATCCCTAGCTGTATAGGAGGGCAGTGTTCTTTACAGTAAAACATAAAAATAGCAAATAGCTAGAGACTGTAGTGACAGGTATGTTACAAAATCAGAGTCAGGCAAGCATATGTCATTGTTAAAAGTGATCAGGTAATTTCTACAGCAACAGGAAGAGTCAGCTCCTCCAATACAGTGAAGCCATTCTGCTCACCAGGCACAGTGCCAAGTGACTCACTGGTTTGTTATGAACTTGCTAACTGGCCTTAACAACCTCTTTTAGCCATTTGCCTGAGGTGTCTTTTCTATTTCAAATGTGACATCCCCAAATTAATACCCCAGGACCAATACCAGTCCCCGGTAAAGGTGCAGATTTAATGGAGATCTATCTTAAGTTTCTGTGGGAGCATCATATTATTTTATTTTGTTGCTGCAGATCATCCAGTTACTGCAAATTAAAAATAATGGAAGAGATATTGTAGAACAACTAGTCTTGGAGAAGTTTTTGTTCAAATCTTTCTCTTCAACTTCTCTTCCTTCTACAACAACATATACAGCACTCTTGGATTTAAAGTGTTTGTCTTCTTTTTCTCTTCCTTCTAATTGTTTTTCTGGCCAAGGCTTATCTAGGCTTCTTTTTTCTCAATAGTAAATAATCTAAATTGCTTTCTCCAGGCTTGGGTTTCCAATTCTACTCAACTTGAAATCATAAAAAACAATTCTATATCTTATGAGAAATGTATTCTGTGTTTCACATGCCATTTTCTCTCCCTAAGAAAATACTATGCTGATGTATGCTGCCTGGAAATGCCCACTACACTCGTCAGTACCTATTTTATCTTGTCATATAATAAAGGTTGTAAAGAATTTTTTAGATAGATCTCAGATTAACTTGAAGATCACAAATCTGAATACAACTGTGCTGGATTTTTTTATTTTCTTCATGCTAGCCAATTGTTTCCACAATGTGAGGGTAGAGTTCCTAAGCAATTTCTGGAGAAAAAAAAAAAAAAAAATCTGCATCTTAAACATCATGTTTTGTGCAGAGAATCATCTCAAGAAAAATACACTCAAGCTTCCTTGTGCTTATGAGGTTGCACAAGTTGCTCTGTTCTTTAGAAGGGACCAACCTGTTCCTCTGAGTGCAGCTGGCTTGCTCTGTGGGTTGGCATGAGGGAAATAAAACCATCATCCTGCTTCATTCTTATTTGGGGGGGGACTGAAATCCATTTGTCTTCTACATGTATAGCACAAGAATATAATGTTTTCTCCTTTTTTCAGTTCCAATCTGTCCTAAAACAAAGACCACCTAAGCTCAAATCTTTTATGGTCCATAAAAGGTTTTCTAGCTCAGCCATTCTGCAGTTGCAGTTATTTTCAACTGAGGGAAGTCTAGTCTTCTACTTTTGTTGAGTCCTTGATTTTTATCATGAATCTTGTAAGTGTTGAGTGAAAAGTGTGAAATACAAAGTGAAGATGATTTGAGGATATAGAAATTGGAAGTGAAACATAAAATAAATTCAGGCTACATTTTAAAATCAGTTTGCTACTTTTTTTTTTTTTATGTGATTTCTGAATACTTGGACTTTCAGTAGTGGAAGGAACAAAAAGTATTAAAACTGAACTGGAGTTCAGTCTGTGATGTGCCCTCAAGGGGAGCAGCAGAGGGGGAGGTGCTGGTATCTCTCTGGTGACCAGTGATAGGACATGAGGAAATGGAATGAAGCTGCATCAGGGGCAGTTCAGATTGGACATTAGGAAAAGGTTTGTTACTGAGAGGGTGGTTGGTTACTGGAACAGGCTCCCCAGGGAAGTGGTCATGGCACCAAGCCTGTCAGAGTTCAAGGAGCATCTGGATGATGTTCTTGTCATATGGTTTAGTTTTAAGTATTCCTGCGAGGAGCGGGGAGTTGGACATGATCCTTATAGGTCCCTTCCAACTTAAGATATTCTATGATTCTGTATCTAGCAAATAATAAGGCAGACTACTGAAAAGTTGTGTGAAGGAGAATCCTAGTAAATTACTAAAAGCAGTTGAGAAATAAAATGTCCCAGGTTTTTTATCCTAAAATTATAATTGTGTCTGGTTTTCTTTTACAGCTACCATTGCTCCAAGGTGGTGGTCATTTAAAAAAAAGGAAAAAAGTAATAACACAGCTATAAAGTCTAAGCTGAGTTCCCTCACCAGGACTTTTTCTTTATTTAGACATGTATCCTGAACATAGATTTCCTTCTATTCCTGGTCATTACTGTTCCACAAAATTACAGTTTTGTAACCCTGCTGCTGTACATCCTAAGGATCGCTGCTGACAGTATCATGAGTACAGTGTTTCCCACTGCTACCACCTTATGGGCACTCAGAGTTTGTAAATCAGTTATACATGGACATGTCAAGATCAAAGCAAGTAAATGATTTACTGATAGGCTTTGAGGGTACTTTAATTTAAATTTCATTTATTTCTGAAAGTTGATTAACTTTCATTAATCATTCCTTACTCATAAGGAAAAAATCCTTAAAGAAATCAAAAGATCTGTATATATTCTCCTCATAATTTCCCTTAGCAGTTCTGATCATTTGAGATGGGTCAATCATCAGGTGCCTTCTCTCCCATCTGTGAATCCTTCTCTTTCTGTAGCTGCATCTCAGTCTCTTGCCTGGTTTAACAGACTTCTGCTGTGAAAATTGTCTCACTCTTTCATTCCCTCCCTAAACACTTGAGTCTAACACCTTTCAAAGTATCTCAAAACTTGAGAGCCTTGAAATCCTGAATTGACAGGTGTCCTCTTTCTCCTGTTTCCAAGGAAATATCATTGTTTTCTAAAGTCAGAGTAGGCTTCCCCAATCCCAGCCATTCTGTTGTTCACATATATCCTTCTGACAAATGCCAGAGCCTCAGTGACCTTTGTCTTTTCTTGATCTGAAAGAGATGTGACAACAAATGCTTGACTTGATATGCATTAATAAATAATATATTCAATAATTTAACAGTTCAATATCCTCAATCAGAACTGATAAATTGCACACAGGTATCCTTTTTAACTGAGAACTCCTGCATGTTAACTTTTCAGTCATTTTTTTAACTTGTGTAATCATGAGGAAAAAAAAGTGTAATTTGATTTTATTCCATGTTTAACTTGATTTTACAGTGAATTATCTTAGAAAAGACAAGCAACAGTTCTAAGTCTCTGCAAGAGAAAATGAGAAAAGGTATTAAAATCATGTCTACAGCCTTTTAATGGGTAGATATAAATGTGCTAATCACTCTACTTCCAAAACCATCAAAGCAAAGACACATCAAGTAGCAAAGGTTCATAAGGCCTAGATAAAAACTCCTTTCAAATATTCTGTTAGTCTATGTATATAAATTTACATTCTTAATAGGCTTAGATATGCACAAGGAAAATAAATTCAGCTCTGGGTTATTATTGTGAAATATTGTGGTATATTTATTAATAGAAAGTAATTTCAACATCTATCTGAAGTCAGTACCCGAGTAAGTCAGTTTTAACACAACACTCTTAACAGTGTTAACAGCATGGTTTATTGGGTGTGGAGGGACTTGTTTTGTTTTCCTTTACATCTTGAGGTATTTTTGCAACATATAGGTGAATGCTGGACTTCAAAAGAGAAAATAAAACATCCTTTATTTCCATATATTCATCCAGAAAAGCATGTTTGGAAAATCTTTCTTAGAATTTTATGCAATAGATTATTTATGGTCATGATTATATCTGAATATTCAGGTTACACATTAAAATTGTATAAAAGAGATCTCTCTGCCACACTCACCTTAACTTTTTGAATTAGCTTTATTCTGGGGCTTCACAAACCTGCTAGCTGACCTGATTTGATCAGAATTCGTTCCAACACTAAACCTGCAATGCCCTGGTAATCTTACAAATGCATCTGCATTGCAGTAATATGAAGAATCTTTCCTTGCAGCTAAGTGCTACTTAAAAAAATGAGGCCATATGCACCTGAGATACATGCTATAGAAAACCTGAGAGTAATAAATTAATTTATCATAAAGTGCCTTTGAAGAACTTTGATGTAATAAGGAACTAATAGCTTATTTTTGCTGTCGCCAAGACTCTGCCTTTTGTTCTGATGTAAATATTCAACTCCTTTCCATTTTGTAGCCAGAGGCAAAATGGTATGTCTTGTGTTCCAGTCAGAATAGTATTTTTCTGCTCTGAATAGAAAAACTCCTGAACAGTTCACAGAATTATTAGCACACACCTGTTTCAACAATATCTGTAACAACACAGCTGGTTCAGGCAATGAGTTGTGAGGGCAGCCTCCCCTTCACTTCCAGATTTTGATGAAATTTCATGAGAAGACTCTCAGGGAAATTTTTTTTTAATTTATAAAGAGAGAATGCCAGAAGCAAATTATCTTCAGTCAGTCTCTGATCATGGTCTCAAAACCTCATGAAAGTTAGTAAGAGTATCCTCAAATAAAAGAATCATGCTCTGTAGTTGAAAACCAGCTTTAAAAAAAATCTTTACTGTTTTTTTGTACTATTTTAAATATTTTGCTATTGTGTTCCTTCTGACAACAATAAAAAGTAGCCTGTAGTTCTTACTGTTTGAATGTGGCTATTGCCAACTAGCTACTGGTCCTGCATATTTGAATATGCATAACGTTTCTCTCTATTAACTATTCCATTATATACTGTCATGCTATCTAAGCAATCCAAAGAAGACACTGTTAAGCAGTAATGTCCAAAAGGTAGACTGCCCAAATCTCCATGTCCCCTTAAGCCTCAAGCCTTATGTTAGTATAGATGGGGGGTTTTGTTAATTTTCTTTTGAAATACTGCTATAATACTACGGATCAAAAGAAAACCTAGAAGAAAAGCCCTGAAAAAAATTAACTAAATGTTTCATTAGTATTTACAATCTGCTATAGATTTCTCACATTTGGACCACCAATCTAGGAGGAAGATTTTTGGTTATCTGACCAAGATTCCTGATGGTGCAGATAATTGTATAATAAAATCTATCCCATACTCAGCAGTTTTCATCTTAAACCACTTTGATTCCCATATTCATACTTATTTGGAAAGCTGTTCTAGAAACTCCTTGCAGTGATGGTTTGGTACCTTCCAAAGAATAACACTGTGTTATTTCTATGTAAACTTTTTCATGCCAGCTGTTAACCATGCATTTGCATGCTAGCATGGTCTGTTAGCTTAAACAGGTCTTTTACACCTTCACAGTCTCTCATGAGGACTACTACTCCCTGCACCTTCAGTCTTTTCAGAAAGCAACCTCAGTAACTTTCTGCCTCTGTTATGAGGCTAATTAATAGGCTCCTTTTGCCTTTTCCTCCTAAGGCAGGTTTTCCTCGTAGTTTTAATGTGTAACTGAATCTGAATAACTTGAATTGGCACTCATTGCACCAGAGATGCTCTGAACAGCAACATCTATAAGATTATTCATATTTTTCTGCTATACTAGAAATAATCCCTTGAATAAAAACTATAATTTCATTTGTTTTTTTCAAGGCTGCACATTCCATTTCACATTTCATCAACTGTGTCCCTCTTTTGCTTTTAAATGGTTAAAGTGTACACAAACTAAAATCAGATGGAATGATATCATTGAGTTCACGAGATTAAACGTATATTTTAAATTCTCTAAAGTCACACAGTTAAAGGTTGGGAAAAATAATTTTTTCATTTACCCAAATCCAAAATATTTTGCATTTAAATCAAAGAAACCAAAGAAATTAATTGTATTATTTTTTGGTAGAATGACCTTCATTTCAGCAAAATTCAACATGATTTCAGTAACTGTAACTTATACCATGCCTGAAATTGGCCACAGGTTTCTTTTGTGTTTCTGTGAACAAATTGGTCAAAGTAACTTGTTTATACATTCTGAAATGCCGAAACTGTTGATAGAAAAGGCAGCAGAGCTCTGAAGCTGATCAGAGTGGCTCTCTGCTGTGACTTTTTCCTACAAAGCCTTGGTACAAAATAGCTTAGCACTAGTATTTAAAAAAAAAAAAAAAAAGAAAAAAGAAAAAAAATCTAGTGAGGTTATGTGATGCTATTTTCTGCCAGAAAATCCTTTCATAAAAGCAACATAAAACTTGGGAGTTTCATACAGCAGAGGAAATGGCATCTACTAATTTGTTCAGCATTAAATTTGCAGTGGATTTTGTTTTAAAACTCTAAGCTCATGTTGCTTTTAGGAACTTCCAGATATTTTTCATTTTATTTATTATCGTCTTCATCTTAAAATTACATTACGTTTTAACATGTAGCTTTTATCCACCTGTAAATTGGCTGGTCACCTCACATATCTCTGGGGATACCAAGTTATTTTGGTTTCTGTACCAGATGTAACACTGTGCAACAAAACACATTGTCTCTAAAACAAAATTATCTAAAAATTGTTACTCCCTCAAATGGACATTCTCTATTTTGACTGACCAGTTACTGGCCAATTGATGATCGTGAGTAAATCATCAATGTTTTCTGCATGTCTTTTGTAACTGGCATTTGGAAGACAGGAATTGCTGTCACTTAGCAAGGGGTTCAACACCTCCTGGCTGGACATCTTAGCAGACACTAAAACCATGGCAGTGAAAAGAGGGCACGGCATCATTGTTGCTGAAGGCAGGGACTGTGGGATATTTTTGGCAGAAAAGGTAGAGTATAGCTTGTAAGAAGAAAGTAGAGCTTAACAGAAAATGAAGAATTCAAAATGTAAAGCGCTGTGAATACAGACATGAAGTCTGGGATCTAGGGAGAAAGAGAAGTAATAAGTAAAAGGACTAAGCAGGCAGCAAGAGGTAAATACAATAGTTATAAGGTGTACTCATTTAGGGAATTTCAGGTTTAGACAAAATAGATGAAACTGCAATGACGGAGGATTTTAACAAAAGGTTTCAAAGGTAGGATTGATCTTACACCAACAAAGATATAACATGGTGTCATTTTGAAAGAAAAACTGATGGGGAAGAAGAGACTAATAGAAAATTTTTCAATGTAAGTTGTAAGCACAGCAAACAGTTAAAGAGCAATAGGACTTGTTTTTTCACTTCACAGGAAGGATATGGTGACTTACCTTTGTACGAACAGGTGGATTGATAAAGACAGAAGCTTTACCCGAGAAGAAAATAGAGATTAATTATGCATGAGAAGTAATAGGCATTCTGCAGAGATGGAAACACAAAATTAATTTGAAGAGGCAAGCAATGTTAGGAGGAAACAATTTCAAGGTGTAAATAACTATTAGTCCAAAATAGAAGCAGCAAAGCTTGGACCCTGTGCACAGGAGGAAACATATGTTCAGCCCTGGTGAGTGTGCGGAGAGTGCACCCCTCAAACCCAGTCTCGAGGTGCAGGTCCCAGAAGAGTGGTGAACAGCAGGTCCTGCAGCTTTCCGGGACAGATGGTTCTGAGCCAAAGAGCTTGTCTTTCATGCAGATCTGGGTGAGGGCACTGGTAACTTTGTTTTCCGTATGATATACAATCCCATCCACAGAGGGTAAAAGGAAACTAGGGGGGAAAAAGGTAAGAAAGGCGGGGGTATGAAAGCAAGAAAGCATGGGAAAGGGGACAGCAGAGGACAATATGTAGACACTGGTAAAAGTCTGGAGAAAGGTTATGGGAAGGAGAAAAATGGATTAAAAAGTAGGGGAACAGAGTAAGGGAAAGAGGGGAGATGATAGGAAGAATTAGATTTCAATGGTAAAACATACTATTTCTATAAATACTCTGAGAACTATAAGAGAGGTAAGAAGAACAGTCTGTGATCTGGTGTTTGGGAGTGAGATGCAGCTGAATAAAGGGGAAATTAATCACTCATGTAAAGCAAATGTTTTATTCAAAGCATAGAATTATAATAAATGGTTTAATTAAACATTGCTCACTAGATATATTGTGCATGCAAGGCATGCACAAGTCTTTCTTATCTATAAACCATTTTGTTAACCAGTTATTAACTTTTGACTGTTTGATTCTGAGACATAATATTAAAAAGGGAATAGGAGACAAGCTTTATCTACCATGTCAGTGCCAATGCTCTCTTCAAAGTTTAGTTGCTGATGTTATAAATTGCAAGCTGGCCAAATGGCAGCTATGCCTGCTCTTTTTACTTTCTCCCTTCCTTCTCCCCATCCTTTTTAAGGTTAGCAATTACACAGCAAATAGACACAGCAGAAGGATTTGTTTAGAGGCCACAGTTCCATACCACCTCATTACTTTCCACTCCTTCTGAGAATGTTCAGTAGGTGCTGCAGAAGGTCAATATCTTCTGACAATATTTCAATATTATTATGGACCCTCTGCTAATTGTTCTGTACCCTTAGACATCCAACAAACATCAAGACAGCTTGTTAGAGAAAGATTTTATTTTACCTTGGGAACTAGGGTGAGTTTTGGAGTGCATAAATCCGGCTTTTAAAATTCCATACTGGGGGGACACACAAAGTATAGATTCTAAACCCATTTATTCTTACTGCACTAGTGTTACCCCATATTTCAAATCACTGTGCTAAAGTGCAGCTGCCAAGGTACATGGTTTTTAATGTTAAGCTTTTCCACCTTTTCAGTGGGGTCAAGAGAAAAGGAAGAGAAAATTAAATAGTTATCTTCAAAGCCCACCTTGCATAGAGCCAGTATGTGACCTGAAACCTACTTTAGGGGAGTTGATGAATAAAAATGACATTGCTTGCTTAATATCTGTTTCTTATAGTAAAAGTTATTGAATTGTATAAGGAAATATATGCAATTAAAGAGTATAATACTTGCATTTGGTATGTAGACAAATGGTGCAATATGTGTGTTTTCATGACATTGTTTTATGACCTGAAATCATAGTATTATGAACAGCCACATATATTGAAGTTTATGCCTAACTAGAAGCATCTGAACAGTTCTATAACATTTGAAGAATTCAGGACCTAAGGAACCAAATAAACATGATAATATACATTATGCAAAAATATTTTCAGATAAATGTTGCAATTCCCCATCTTTGTTAGCAGAGACATACTGTTCAGTGCATGCAGGCTAGATTCAGAGGCTGAAAGAAAGTGAATACTAGGAGAGAAAAATGTTATATCATTTATGTCCCAACCATACTAGAGCAATCAGTGAGGTTATAATATAATTCTCCAAAATATGATTATACCTTTTCTCTGGAGTCAGTTAAGTTCATTCAGATGCATCTTTCATTCCAAGAATGCCTTTAATGTTCCTGAATATTTTTGGCTGAGGTCCTTGTTATTCTGTTCACTCCTGCACCAAAATAAAGCATAAATCATAACTATCTGCATACATCAGAAGTCTTCATCACCTACAACCACTATCTCTATTTTATTAAAAAATGAAGCAAATTTGAGTGCTAAATGACATTCAAATTATTATCAGCACACCTGACAGGGACAGTAGCATAAATCTCACAGTAAAATTTCTTGGTTCACTTCACAGACTCATATAGACATCTGACCATTATTATAATCAGTTACCATAACTGAGGATCTTTGTCATTTTAGTGCATAATCAAACCCTTTGTTGGTTACAAGGTGAAAGATTTTTGCCTTTCTCAGCCCCAGGATCATGAACCACAGGGTACCAATTTTAGAGCACTGCAGATTCTTGTGTCATATACAAGAAATTGGAAAAAATTATTTTTGTTTTTATCTCTACATCTAAGAACAAAGGAGAAGGGGAAATAAGGTTTGAAAATTTAAAGGTTTTTTAAGGCTTAATGTAGAAAGAAAAAGGTCCTTGCCTGAAAGGTACCTTCTACATGGTTGGTGTGGTATAGAGAGACATCACTGAAAACATTATTCAGCTAAAGACTGGCAAGGTGCTACTGCATTTGTGCAGGTGACAAGGAAAACAGAAAACAAGAGTGTTATCGACAGAGGGAATACTATGGAAGGAGAAAGATGGAACAAGCTGAAAAAATAAAAAAAGGTATCTGTGTAAGCTAATCTTATTAAGCATGCTGTTACTAATTGAGAAGGGGATTTCATTGTTTTAAGGGAAGTTTGCACTAATCAAGAGACGTTAATATGCACTGAAAATGATGGTGTGTACCCAGAAGGAAAAAAAGGGAAGACTTATGAGCAATGTTAAATGAGGCTCACAAGAGCAAGAAACATCTAGGAGGTAGCTAGAAATTCAGGGGGAAATGGAAAGGATTCTTCTTTTATCTTGACTTAGAAAAAGTTCAGAGACATTAAACAGAATTTCTTGGATCAGCAGGTGGAAGGAGCTTTACTGTTTCCTGTCAAACTTCGTGTTAATTATAAGAAAAACTATGGGGACAGAAAGTCTGTGAATGGTTTAGTGGAAAGGTTATGACGGAAAGAAAAAAAATACCCATTCAAGAAGAGTTTTACAAGTCTGACTACTCAAATCATTGAACTATTTTTTTTGTTCTCTTTGCGTTTAATGCTATATTAATGCATTCTATAGCAATGCGGTATCTGTATATTTTCCATATGCTACTTCAATGAAGCGACTTAAGGGAATGTCTGAAATGAAACTCCTGTGTAAATCAATGACCTTCATCTCCTTTGCCTTTATGTAAGTGAAATTATTACATAAATAGAATATACTTTGAAATCTGGCAAAACGAAGGATAGAGCAAATTTATAGATGGGTAGTTCACAAGTTAAAACCAGAATTCTTCCTGTTCATCTGTTATGATAACAAGCTTTGATCATACAGGGCCTATATGCCTGAGTATAGGAAATCAATCTTCTTTCCTTTTGAAGCTATGTTTAGGTACTGGATTATTAGCCTTTTCTCACTACCAATGTTGCACACACTAGTAAGCTATGTTGACTGAAAACAAAATGAATTGAGCCATCTAGTAAGAACACACATATTGTTGCCATACAAATAACTAATTTGGGATAATTGTGACCATTCTTTCAATAGGCCAAGATACTATCTTCTGGAAAAGGTAGTCATCATTGCTATTCACCAGTGAAGTATGGGGAGGAAATAGCAGCACCTCAGCCAAATAAAATAACAAATATGGTTTTGAGAGCTACCACTGGGCCTATTACAAACATCTGCCTGTGTCATTGTGTAGGTGTGTGTGAAAAAATACTCCTTTGGAAAATGTATGCTACATTTATTCTAATCACTTACAGAGAAACTATATTACATTATTAGGTTGTTTCATATATCCAAGAGCATTTATCTTCTACACTATATAAATTTGTCTAGCCAAATGTAAATCTTTGAATATCTTTAAACAGGATTCTGAAACAGAGCTTGAATTTCTATTTCCCTAAGCAGATGGTAGAAAGAGACTTGGTGCAGCCATCAACCATAAGCACAAGGCTTTGATGTTGATATTTTTGTTCACTGATCTCAGTGGCCATTCTGCAAAATGCATGTTACCTTCTGTCCACCCTCTGTGCAGGTCATGGAAGGTTTTAGGGAATAGAGTAGGAGACTGATTTACTTAACTCCATCTGAAAATGCTGCTACTTGCCATCATGAGAGCAACAAACACAATTTTATTAAGGACCCGAGACAGTACTCCCCATTCAGCCAGTTGTAACTGAGTAATGTTACAGGAACAAAAACTTCTTGAGGATGTACTTAAATTACTACCTAAAAGGTTAGGTGATAACAGTAGCTATCTACTAGAGGCAAATTCAAATACATTTCAAAGCAACAACCATTATTCAGATATCAGTCAAAGAAAATTTAGCAAAGTTAATCAAAATTAACATAATTGCTTTAGATTTAACAATATAAAGACAAAGAGTGCAATTATCAGATGCTCAATAGTCCTGGTTCATAATCTTTCATTTTAATTCATCTCTATTACCAGAGGTTATTCTGTTTAAAGTACATTCTGGTGTCAGACATTGTGCATTAAAAAGTTATTAAAGATCTAAAACTGGGAGATAGCCACCAAATCATATGAAAGGACACTGTCAATGACTTAAAGCAGCAATTGTCCGGACAATACCACAGAAACCTTATTGTTAGGAACGCCGAGGTGGCACTGAAGGAAATACTGATCAGAAAATGGTTTCCTTCAGTCCTTTCACTGTGTGAGAGGTGTCAATAGAATTAATCTTCCCCAATGGCTTTGATTTACATGTCAATGTACACAGAGAGTGTACAAAAAGTCTCTTAAAAAGGGCTTGCTTTTTAATGCCCTAACTTTATATTGAAGTCCTACATGGATTTAGGATTTCACATCCTTTGTTTCATGCTTCCTCTGTGGTCTGAGATTATTTCATTACTTGCATGTCAAGGCTAGAATATGTTGCTTCTATTTAATGTACACTTTTAACGACGTATAAGAATACTGTCTTTATTTTAAATCTCTGTAATACTAAAAATATGTAAACAACTCTTAGTGTATGTGTTCTCTGTCTAGACATTAACCACACTGCCCAGACTAAAAAATGCTAAGTTAGTTTAATGACACAGGCTATTACTCAGAACTATAATAAAAACAAGAGATAGAGGTTTTAATGTCCATTCTGCCTTACCACAAGTATTGAAAATTTTAGAAGTGGAAAAGGAATAGTATTAGCAGTGATATTCAAGTGAAGTTAAAAAAAATAATTAAAAATAAAGTTTTACATTCATTTGGAAGATAAATTTCATTAAAAGTATATTTACTTCAGAATATTTTTTAATCGGTGCAAGGTAGATATTTATATCATCTATCCTGTGAAAATTAATTTGCTCACATTTTTAAAGTGATTAGTATTTAGCATGAGATGCTGAATTTTTTTACTGTTACCAGTTAAAATTTTATTTGAGCTTCAGTATAGTTTTTCATAAACTATATTGTCAGTGTTTTTATTGTAACAGGCTCAGACACATGGTATTCTATATTTATGAAACAACTAAATATTCTGTCATTCCTTATTAAAAACAGCACAAATACATGAAGATTATTTTTAGGCAGTCAAATGCTAAAATCCTGAAACAATCTTAAAGTGCATCCTTTTTTTCTAAATTCTCACTTTCTTTAGGGTGAACAGAGTAGTCATGCAGTCCAGTTGAAGCTGCTACTACTACTGCTACCACTATACCCAGCAGCTGGATCACATGTAAGGATTTGAAAAACAACCTTCAAGACAGAATCATGGTGAGTTGATTTTTGATCAATAATAAAATCTATAGAATATGTGGATGCAAGAAAAGAGTATATTAATTAAGAAGATTCTGTAGAAAAGACAGATATAAGTAAGAATAAAAGGAACAAAGAATTAACAGCACCATCTCTTTCTTGAGATGGTAATAGAATTAGAGAAATAATCTCAGTGAGGAGTGGCGGAGCACTATTTTCAAATAGTCTTGCACATCATGACAACACACTTGCTATTCTTCTGTTGCAATAGTACAATAAAAAGCAATGTTTCCCGAGTTCATAAAACTGATCTCTGAAGTTCCTGTACCAAGGAGTCTTCTATTGCTTCCTTAGAATAATTATTACTATGACATTTTAAAAGAAAATTAAACTAAAGGGAAATTCATTAACTCCTTATAATATTGGAAGGTTATAATTCTAGAAAGACAGCAAAACAAAATCAGTTTTGTTTTCTACCAGAGTAGATTTCGCTATTTAAGTCAAGTCTGGAAAAATGATGAGTGGATCAATAAGCACTGATTGCCCATCTCTATCAGTGCTGACTGTCCAGCATACCAGAAAAGAGACAACATAATGATTTTTCTTGATGGGTTTTCTTCAGTCTTAGAATGAATTGGCTGAGGAAAATGTCTGCCCAGGAGAGTGTTGAGCTTTTTTTAAAAAGAGTCTGAAACAAATCTATTTTCCAATTCTGCAGTTTTGTATTATTGCCCTTCTGTGTGCTAGCAAGATTTTTGTGATGCCAAATCTGATTGCAGGATCAAAGTCATAATTGTTTAACTTTCCTCACAGGAAAAGTATTGCACAAGATGCAATCTTCTTCACTCGTCTATCCTTTACAATTAAATTATGTGTTCTACAAAAAAAAAGAAAGAAAGAAAAAAATCAAATATCTTCAATCTCCAGAGAATTCACTGCAGCTCTTTAAGCTAAGAATTTCCTCAACTAAATCACAGCAGCTCATGTTATTTTTCACCTGCAGACCCCAATATTGTTTCAAACAATCCCTAATATTATTGCTATTACTGCTATGGTGGGTTCTCATGGGAAGCAATTGCCACCAGTATGAGTTGCTCCTCCTTTCTCCTGCTTTTTTCTACTCTTAATTTACCCAACAAGGAGCTGAAGAGCAAACTAGCATAAAACACCTGTACCTGCTCAGAGTGGATTTTGAGTGGGTCCTGGCAAAGTATTATGTGGGGACATGTGTTGCATTGCAGAAGACACCCAAAGGGGGACATCTGCCTGGGAGACTGCTGCTTCTCTTCTCAGGTAGCCACTGGGCAATTTTCCCTTTCTCTTTTTTTTTTTTCCTTTGTGGTTTATTTAAAAAAAATAAATAAATTTGAGCATTAGAGTCTGTGTGTATAGTCAGCCATGAACCCTCCAGTAAGTCTTTGTGCACATAAGCCTGTGTAAGAAATAAATAAGAACATGATGTGATCACTCTTTAAAAATCCATCTTGACATCCACTAAAACTAGTATAACTACAACATAATACATTCATTGGCAAGTGGTATTTTGATGTTGAACTAAACTTTTATATTCAGATATACTCTGAGGATAACATTTTTCCTCCATGAAATATATTACATCTCTGTTATTTTAACCATCATTTTTGACTTGTAATGTAGTTACAGCTAGAAACACAATGAGAAAATATAAATGTATACAATACCATATATCATGTAAAGCTGCAGATTTTAGGGTAACCAAACATATGTTTCTCTTACTCTACTGTTACTTTCTCTCTGAGTCTAAACAAGAATCAAAGTAATATTTAAAATACAAAAAATTCTGAGAAAAAACATTAAATAAAAATTACATGCTGCTTTTATCAAAGCATAGAGACTTAATTGAATTTTATAAATTTTAATATTTTTTATTAAACTTTATTTTTTTTAAAAGGTACTGACTGCAGACTCTCACTGAGGGGATGAAAGCACACAGGTGCAATTGGAAAAAGATTCAGTTGGAAGCAGGTGAAGTTATATGCCCCCCCAGCAGTCAAGTGTTCTTCAAAAGAAAATATAAACCAAAGCATTATTATTATTACATTATTTATTACTTACTGTTAAAATAATTGTGTACATCCAAATATTTTAAAACCTAAAATTGAATAAGTTATACTACTGAATGTATATTTAGAAAATAACTTTAGGATAACTCAGTTGATTTTCTTCCAAGCAATATGCTTGATTTAACATTAGTTCAGGGCAAGAGCTTGTATGGTTTCTAACACAAGGAGACTGTAACATATCATACTTACAGTATCTGCAATGTATCATACTTTCTTCAGGAAAATACATCTGGCATGTAAGAAGGGAGTCCATAAGCTGAGAGAAGGAAAAAAAGAAGAAATATCATAGGAATGCCGAGGTGGTTGTTTTCATCAAATAGAATAACGTGAGCCAAATTGAAAGCAGTCTGGAAGACTTCGAGTGTGATGTTAGCAACAGTATTTGGTGAGTATGAATAAAAGTGTAAACATAGTTAAATTTTACTTTACACTCTTTAGCAGTCTCCAGCATTTTATAATGGCTGTCTAGAGCTCCTGGGAGTGCATATATAGAAGCTAACTTTAAGTATCCTATCTCAGCTCCCTACAGTCAGTTGAGCTTCCCAAAAGAAAAGAATAAACTTTGAATAATCCTTGTAAATTCCACTGGATACACGGGAATATGAGGTTCCTGTTACAGACATCTGGATTAGGTGCTTAAAGCTGAAGTATATGAATTATTTTTCTCAGTTTCATTAATTTGCCTTTTTTTTTTTGAGAGAGAGAAGGAGCTATTGATACAAGTCAGCACAAAGAAATAGTGTTCTGTTTGTTTATATCCATGAGTAACCAGGGATGCAAGGAAGTCTGATACACATTTTTTGGCTCGGCTGTATTTGTTACCAAATCAAATTCTCTGGATGAAACATCTAAATTGATCCAATACCTTTAATTTGGAAAAATCTAGATTTAAAGTCCAGTCAAGATTATATACTAATTTTCACCTTTGGTCACTGCAGTAGTGTTAGGAGGCCTTCTAGGTATTGGGCTTTGAATTACAGGGCAACTGAGTTTCCCCTGATGGCCTTAGTCAAAGAAACTATGGTAGAGCCACATATGAGCTTCATAGGCATTGTGTATGAAGAGTTTTTTATGTTATTGGTGTGCCTGCCAGAGCCTGAGATCTCTTTAGAAGTGTCTTGTGAGAGCAGCCCGGCTTTTCACGGCTGTTGCTTAGAGAACTTACCAGCAGGGTAAACAGTAAGGGTGCTGACACGAAACGTATGAAGGAATTCTGAATGTAATGATTTCTACTTTAACTCTGTGTATAAACTGACACTTCTTTGGCAGGACAAGCCTAATGGCTGTCCTATCATCTTGCAAATCAGGAATACTCAGCATCCATGGCCCACAACATACACTCAGTTAGGAAAATGCATGAGGTTTAACAGTCTCAGAACTATGGCCAGGACTGTTGCACTGCCTGCAATTGTTTTTAGATTCCTACTGTGAGGGGGAAGATCTGGATCTGTTTAAGATAGCATACATTAACTGACTAAATTCCCCCTCTAATTGGACCAACAAATGTAGTGACTGCAAGAGGATCTTCATGCAGATGCCATGTAAAGTTCACTGCACACTTATGAAAACTACTGAACAGCACACAACAGTAGAAGTCTGAGGAAACCTAGCACATGAGTACTGGTAAATGTTTTCTGTAGGCCTGTGGCATGCTGCCTCTTCCAGTGTCCATGTTCTCATCGTAAGTGAGCCTAGGAAACCAGTGTCCAATATCATAAAACAGGTTTAATGTCTCAGGGTGGCAAAGGAAATGAGAGACGCAACACACAGTCACCATCCATGTCACATGGGGAGATTTTTGAATGATCAGCTGCTATGTCACATGACTTTTTGCTGATTTTGAAATATGGCAAAGCACATTGTACTAATATGCTTCAGAGCTTTAAAGTGCCTGCTGATTGTATTTTTTATGCCCCTACAGAGAGTGAACTGCTAATCTGTAAAGGGCATATTGTACCTGGTTAATTTTATAGACCACATTGAAGAGGAACTCATGTTTTTGCTGAATAAAATTTCAATTTAAATGTAACTCCCTGCTTGTTAGTCTAGAAACTTGGAGACGCGTTTAATTGGCTTACACTGGTTGTTTGAAACTGCTTATTAGTTTAATACAGTGTTTTCACAAAACTGTATGTTTCTGCTTTCTTTCAAATAAACAGAAAGAGAGGTTACTACTAACACAGAATTCTAGTCAACTTTTCCATTTCCTAATATATGGATGTACAAAAAAAACATTTACAACCTCTGAAACTTGCTGGTTTTTTTAAAACTATACACAAAAGTGGAACCTGAAAAAAATGAAAATGTGGAGACTGACAGAAAAACATTACTTGTTTCTTCTTTACGTAGTGCTTGATCTATCTGTGTCCCAAGGAAATACTAATGATTTTAAACAGAGAGAATAGTGCACTAAGAGAATGAGAGAATGGGGGTCTGCAATATCCCTTACAGTCAGTTAAGCACTTATAAAGGGTTATGTGCAACATCAAAGACAAATAAATTAGTTCCTCTATCTGTATAAAGATTTTTTAAACCTGCTGACTGTTACTAGTGCAGTGTTCAAGTAAAAATTGTCTTACCAACTTAATGATCAAATAAATATTCTGCAAACATCACCTGTCAAAGTGGAGAGAGTGAAAAAAAAAACAAACGTGAAAGTGACTAAATAAGTACCACTTGATTGCTTGAACTTCCTTTGGTCTCATTCTCAAGAACTTATGCCAAAGAGGAAAGATAAAATCTGACTGGTCTGAATATTGTCACTAGTTCATCTTTGGAAAAGCTGCAATACTCAGGAGCTTTGCTGAAAAAAATGGATCTGTTGACTGTTTCCAAGAGAAGGAACCCCTCCCTTGAATTCATGAACTCTGCCTCTACTAGTGCTCAGTAACACCTTCATCATGGTGTCACAGCACAACCTTTATATTTAAGTCTTTGAGGTATATACAAGGGAAAAGAGACTTCTTGCTACCTCAGTGGTCTGGTTAATAGGGATTGTCAAAGCTCTTATGGTAAATTCTGCTTCAAAACAAACTTTCAGTAGTGCTATTGACTTAATTAAAGTTGTTCTATTTTTACACCAGCCTTGCCTGCTGGCTCCAAATAAATTACACATTCACACCTGAAGATGCCCCTATATTTTCTTCATCTCTTGTTCACACTTTTAATTGACAACTCCTGAACTACTGAGTAACAATATCCACTAAACTGTGATGTGAACTGTACTAAACTTTAGCATGTTGTATTATGAAACTTGCAGTTTTATATACTGGTTGGATTTTTGCAGAAAAGTACATTAAAGGTCCACACTAAAAAATATGGAGTTCTTTGGATAGCATTATTATGTTTTCATTCCTTGAAATAAAGGAGCAGAGTTTTTCTAAATTCTCAGTAGCATCTAGACAGCATCTGTGGATGAATGTGATTCTATGTTACAGTACCTGCCATGCTGCAAGTATATATTTGTACTTGGCAAATGACATTTCAGGCTTTTATGAACCCAATTATAATCCAAATAAAATACCCATGTCTTATCTGGAAAGTAGTCAAACTCTGATCAAGTAATAAATAATAAATTATATTCTCTATTCTGACATGTAATCTAGGGCTCCTGCACGGCATCATGGTCCCAAATGAAAAAGTGTATTTATGCCATTGTTGGTCATGTGGATAAATGAGAAGAATTTCACAGGTTTTATGTCCATAAGCAATAACTGTGGGGAAGAGGGAATATAGCACACATAACTCTACAGAAATTTCCCCCAGATGAGCCCAAATTATCTGTGTTGACTAAAGCATGGTTTATATGGTGCTTCTTGTGGTCATATATTCTACCGATTAATTATCCTCATTATTAGAAAGCCATGCCGTATTTCTTGTTTGCACTTGTCTGGCTTTCAGCTCTTAACTGCTTCTTCATATTAGCTCTTTCTGTTATACAAAATAGCCCTTTAGTACCCAGCAAAAGTAACTCTGCAGGAAAATGTTATATGCCATAGTCAAGTTACATTTTGATCTTTATTTTGATAAACTACAGAGAATGACTCACTAAACCTCTTCTACTGTTTTTTAGGATGTTCTTAACATATTTTCCTATTTTTTAACTCTTCCACAAATTTTAATGTATGCAAACCATCAGGAAAGTAGGTCAAGTATTCATGCACTTGCCTGTTTGCAAAGATAACCATTAACCTCTCTAATTAACTTAGCCAGATGTTCAAGGCACTTGAGGGCGAAGATCATTGGGCCAGCACAGTAGAAAGATGTTTGACTTATTTACATACACCTCAAAATATTCTTTACCTTCTTGCCTCTTTTTGTTGCTCTTATGTTGGCATGTGATCACCTTGAACTTTTGAGTAAAAACATCCAGATAAAGAACATTAAACACTCTAAAATACAATTACATTAAACAGCCTTCACAATACCATTTATCTGTAAGCACAGTCCCAATTGTCCTTTCTTTTTAAATTATGTGTCCAACAATTTTTTGTTCTTCTTGATGTCCCTTGCTAGTTGCTCATTTTGTCCTTTTGACTATCTTATTTTGGCCAGCATGCATGATTTATACCTTTGTACCTTCACCAATAAGATTTCATTTCCATTTCCAGTACAGTCCCCTTTTGTTTTAGAGGACAACAAAAAGTTACTGATTAAATCCAACTTATTTTTCATTACTGCCTTTCTTCCCCCCAGAATAGTATCATTTACACTTTTATTCTAAATACTGCATCTCTAAGGAGCTGTTAGATTTCTTCAGCTTTTTATTTTAGATCAGTATCCCGGAAGAGTTCACCTACAAAACCTCTGATTTATGAAGTCTGCTTTTTGAAGCCTGCTATTTTTATTTTGTACTGCACCAGATTTTCAAACCAAAGCTTCCCTGCAGCTGTATTTTCTCCAAACCTGTCAAAAGTTTCAGACCATTTTGGTTTTGTTAAATTACATGCGGATGCTATAAAGCAGCAATAACAATCAAGTACATGTAATAAGTATGAGGGGAACAATGACTGCCCAAAGGCAGTCTTTGTCAAAGTATTTAGTGATATTTTTTATTTCACCTTGTGAAGAAATAAGCAGGAGAGAAAAACTTGCCCCAAAGGAAAAAACGTGTGTTATTGAAGCAGTTGCAACATTTTAAAAGTGCATGCAGTAGCACACATGGCTAAAACCACACAACCTGAACTAAGCAAGAATCTTATGCCAAAAGAAACACAAAATTAATTTCAAGAAAAACAAAAATTTATTTTTAAAACATTTTGAAGAACAGCCTGTCCCACTTAATGACTTTTCATGATCCATCCATGAAGAAAACCTCTGAGTCTCAAACTCTTGTGTCTTGAGTTGTTTTATTAAAAGTTACTCGGACTTATATCTTGCTTGATAATGAGATGTCCTAGAAAAGATTTGACCTGTCGCACTTGACAATGAAAGGGATTCCATGTAGCAGAAAGAGCAGAAACCTCATGTAATATCTTGAACACACATTCATATGAGGAGATTTTGAAAACTTAAGAAAAACTGCTAAAAATCTACTGAATTTCTCTTCCCAGATTACTGCTTTATCCACACACACAAAACCCTGGCACAATTTCCTGAACTTAGCAACAGTTATGAAGAAGAACTTCCAAAAATGTATTCAATGTTTGACAATCCAGTCCTTCAGACATTTATAAGAATTTTGATGCTATAATACTTGGTTATTTTGATATTGATAAAAATACTCTAGTTTTCCCAATCCAAGTATATTTGCCTTTAAGATGCTTCAGTAACAAGAAAGTATTTGTAAAGTTATATACTTAAGGGATAGGGAACTATTTCCAAAGTTAAAGATGTAAAGAAATGACAAATATGAGCCAGACAGTAACATGGAACTGACTGGTATCCAATACCAGAACATTTCTACCACAATAACATGGTGTCTTAGGCTGTTTCCTTTCAAAGTAATAAGCTTCATGAGGCTACAGGATGAGTGAATTTAAGTCACATCCCCAGCTTCAGGATGGAGGTATTATTAGCAGCAAAGACAACACTGTAAAAATTTGTAGTTTAGAGAGGGTCATTTCAAAGTGCTGCCTGCATTCCTAGAATCAGATAATAGATTAGATTATCAGTGCAACATTTGCAGATATTTCAGAAAACAATTTCTCTATCTGTACTGGAAAATATTATTATTAATTCCTACTTGTCAGCTGCTCAAGATAGGGAGAAGAAATTCATTAAAGCATCATCCAAATTCTTACTACTGTCAGATTTCTTTGTGTTGCCCAGTCCATGCAAAAATTTATTTAATCAGTTGTTATGACCACTGGAAAAGGAGACAAAGGAGTTTAACTAATTGCAGCCTAAAATAGTGGAAAAAATAAGGTGGAAAAAAAAAGAGAAAAAATAGTGAACTTTTGTTCAGAACTTGAAAAAATATTATATATTTCTTATTATTCTGAAAATTAACTTCATTTAATATTTTTTTACTTCTTTTCTAACCTCTTCTGTTCTAAAAAGTAGAATAATGGAAGAATTTTGTAATAAAGGTCAGGTAGGAATAAATTAATCATCACACAAGAAGAACTACTTAAAAACCTTCCCTCCGAAATCTGTGTTTTGACAAGTGAAAAAGTGTTATTCTCTTCTCTCTATTGTTTCTATGTTGTTCTGAATTATGACTGGTTTTGGGGTAGGTATATTTGTAATTAAAGGACAGTATGTTCTGCAGCTTTCTTAGCCATGGAAGAGGAAACTATTGATATTCAGGAGCTGTGTTCATGCTTCTTAAATATGCCATAATAACCATTTTTAAAGAAAAACATTCATCTGGATCAGCAGTTACTAATAAGAAATTGATTTACAGTTTGCTGATGCAAGTAAAAGAAAAATTAGTAAAGTCAATGCAAACATACTGTGCTGGTTATCTCAACAAATTAACCACTGACCTGATACTTAAGCATCGTGTGTACTACACACAGAAAACAGAGAGATGGTATTTGGGCAGTGCACAGGTGTGCAGTGTATTATCCTCATATTTCCCAGGATCCAGAACCACTGGATGAGGTGTGTCAGGGTGTACAACCCTGTCTGGACCTTCTGGAGACCACTCATGGCCTTGTTGCCCTTGACTTTACCTAATCCCCTTTGAACTGTTGATGCTATCAGGTTCCACAGCAAGTTGAGGGCCTGCTGAGTAAAGTGTCTGGGCTGAAAGGAAATGCCCAGGCCCCTGACCAGGCCGTGTTAACAGACCAGGACTTGTGAAACTGCTGGACATGAGATGAGAAACTGCTGGCTGTGAGAGATTACACTGTAAGAAACTGCTAAAGGTCACAGATAGCTCCCCTGAGGGAACGGTGGATTTTAGTGGAGGGGAAGTTTGGGAATGCTGGTATCCCCATGTCAGGGCCGGTCCCAAGACTGATTGGCACCATCCCAACTGCTTCATGACGTAAAGAAGTACCTCCTTCTCCCTGATGCAGAGATGCTGGTCTCAACACCTCCAGTACCGCAGGATTTGCAAGACAGCAGGATTTGAATTTTACTCTATTATGCCTCAGAGCAATACCCTAATTAGTGAGTGGTTAGAGGCATAAAAACATATGTGCTTTTTGTCCAGTTCTGTTTCATGAGAAAACACATAGTTTGATGTGAGGAAAAACTATTTCAAGAGAGATTCAGGGTAGCAAGCGCTGCTTGCTCCAGTCCCAGGGCAGGATGGTCTGTAAGGCACTTCATTCTCCTCAACATTTCCTAATGGCCACATCAGGAGGACCCATGCCTCAGGGGCTGCCATTTTTACCTGCCTTCATCTCCCCATGTGTTTCTCACGGCTGTGAAGTCCAAAAGGTTGCAGTGGCAAAAATTTAGGCACTGTAGTTCTTCAGTGGTTGCAGGGATGTAGCATCAGCTGTGACAAAATGTGCTAATGGAGTTGATAAAATTCAGACAGTAGCCTATGTGACAGCCGAAGGTGTTGCTATAAGTTGCATAGGCTCACTTAAACCAGCTTTGCTTTAGCCAAGATGAGTATTATTGTACTGTGGCCTTGGGAAGACATCCCAAAAGCCTGACTAGTTTTACACTTCAAACAAAGTCTTAACTGTTGTCAGTTGCAGCATTAGTAAAACCTAGCTACCTGACTTCAGAAGCAGGTATATGTTTGTATGGATTCCCACCACATTTTTAGACTGCAGGTTACAAATACTTTTTTAAAAAGGTGCAAATTTCCCACTGTGTTCTGGAAGGGCCCAGTGTACCTCTAGCTGTGTTGAATATGGACAGTCCTTACACTGAATGTCTTCTGCTTAGGTTTTTGGATTTATACTCTATATTATTGGAATTCAATTATTCATGCTAAAACTATTTTAGCACACAGGTATTGATTCATCTTTTATTAAAAAAAATAAAAGCTTTATATATTGATAGAGAATACAGATCTGGAGAAAGCCAACACTACTACTGAGGCATTTAAATGATGCCTGAATAAAGCATGCATAGATCAGAAATACAATAATTGTTGCTTCTTAGCATTCAACACATCAGTTCCTATTTATTTGTTTTAACATTTTTGGCAATTAAAAAGTCAAAAAAGGAATAATAACTGTTAATCTGTATTTCCTCAGAGGTCTGAAGATAAAAGCCTATGGGTAGAAATGTAGGTAATCAAAAAACATACATTAAATGGTGCAAAACCACATCTGTAGAAATGTACCACATCTTTTAAGCAAGCAAAAAGGGCTGAAGATAAATAGGACATCAGATTGTTGAAATCACAAAACATCTATATGAGTAAAAATCATTACTAAACTGCTGCTTCCAGGCCACTGGAGACACAGTTTGTTATCTTGAGGTTAACGCACCTACAAGTTTTATTTCACTTTACTTTGACAGGATCCAGAAACTCAGTATTCATCTGCCTGAGCCCTCTGAAGACTTAATTTCAGAGCACACCTGTACACCAAAATAGAGCCAGCCTCCATACAAAGCATAATGATGGTCCCTGCTGTTTCCTTTAACATAAGTGTGTGTCAGCACCAGCCAGTACTGATCATATTGCCTCCTTTCATGTCATAGCCCAACGTTTAAAGCTTTTAAGCAGGATGCGGAAGATTTCATTCAATTCTCTCATATCTTAGAGGAGCACACAAGGGATCAAGGGGAAGAGAATGAACTGTTTCTTTTACTGAATCTACATTCCTAACAAAAAATAATCCCAGACTGAGCCAGAAAGAGAGCACAAGATATAGCATGCCACTACAATGTTAGTGGTTCAAGCACCTGTCTAGGATTTTGTCTTATTATTCCTACTACAGGGATATTTTCTAGAATTAACATGGAAATCATCCTGGCAAAATGCATTGTTTAAAGTTATCTCACTATCTGTTAAGATTATACTTTATAATTTATATTCTTAATGGTATTATAACCTTCAAGATAATTAGAAAAAAATATCATCAAGGAGAAAAAAGGTTTTTATATTGTTAGTCGGCCAAACATGTGGGGAGAATACCAAATATTTTTACTTGAAATGTTTATTTTGTAAAACTATCACTCAGTCTTGCAAACCTAGCAGTTTCAGCTGTATTTCAAAATAAAATCAGAAAACAAACAAGAAAAAAGCTGGAGGTCATAACTTCCTGTGGCTTAACCATGCATTCTGCACAGTTACTTTGCAAATATTTTCTCCACTTGTATCAATCCCAGTGATTTAGAACTGTATGATTAATACTGAAGTCAATTCCTCATTTTAGTTCAAGCTGTTCATAGAAATATGGATTTTTTTCATGCACAATTTAGTTGGAGGAAAAGAGGAAAATCTTACCTAAATAAAGAAATTTCTGTTAATATAAGCTCCTTCACTACAGTCTATCAGCTATTCCCAAAACCAAAATCTTTCTTAGCTCTATCAAACAATTTTCATTTTACGCTTCTCAAAAGCTGCAGTATTAGATACAGATAAATGTTATACTTTCTTTGCTGATTGCATCAAATGTGTATCTGTGGCAAAGAACAAATCTAAATAACCCCCCAAAGCCCTAGCAAATTTAGGTCCTGAATATTTACTAACACTAGGAGAATATTATTTTACTGATCACTTGCAATTATATAGCAATGACCTTGGGATTTCTGAATTTCACAGTTCCCTTCTGCTCTTTCTGTTCTGTTTTCTGTAGGCTGTTGCAGAAATACAAAATTAGAATTGTAAAATAAGGTATTACATAAAAGCCACTGGATTGGAAATCATACCTACTTCACAAAAGGTGGGTTCACTTTACAGTTTATTTTCTTCACAAATGTGCAGTGGCAAACTGCAGGTATGGCTTGTCCTACAAATAATCTCTCAAATGCATTCTTCATTTCAGTGGTTCCTACTTTTGATAGTGCCTTCTCATATTATATATTCGCCCTTTAATAAGCCCTGCTTCCTCATACTGCAACTCTCCTCCTCTTCCTTCTCACTTCTTATAAGGTTTTGGTGGTTTTGTTTTTATTCTTTTTTTTTTTTTTTCACTTTACCATGTGTTTATCCTACATGTCTAACTGGCTGTTCTTTTTCTTGAATCTCAGTTAATTATTTCCTCAATTCAGTTTATACCTTGCAGGGAGCATTATGGATTCACATGTAAAGGCATTGATGACTGAGCAAGCCGTAAGCAGTCCAGGAGGCTCTTGGAGTGCATTGAGGATAATTTCTTAATCCAGGTGATAGACAGCCCAACTGTATGACCGTTCTGGCACCACACATCTATTTCTCTCCGACTTTAAAGTTGGCTTTGATAATTCTCTGACACAAAGGTTCTCATACCTCAGTTATTGAAATGCCTTGCCTTCTCAAAACTTTATAAACTGCATATTTTTAGAGTTCATTCCATCAAAGTACTACTTAATTGTCAATGACCATATGTTTGGTACCATCTCATGTTAAAATATGTAAATATATTGCTGGTGAACTTTTTATGAACATCACATCTTCAAATATTGTATATTCACCTATTCCTATTTGGGAAGTTTGCCTTTTCTTCTAGAAGATTAGGTGCTGTAAAACAAAAATTGCAATCCCCAAAATATGACGGAGATAACATGGAAAAAGAGTCACACAGAAAATGCAGAATGTCATATACAATTCCTATGACATTCCCAAATGATATAGTAACAATCATAGAAATACTGTTACAATTTTTAATCAATCAAAAGACTGAAAATAACTGATTAGGAAAAGATATCATTGGCAAAGCTTATGTTTGGTTATTTTGAAATATACTTTATACATTCCAGAAGTAGCTTTGAGTCAAACATGCTGGTGAGCTTTAATCTGATTTAGTCAAAACACCCAGCTGGAACAGACATCTGGAGAAAACTGGGGAAAATGAGGGAAACAGTAAATGTTTGCTCTGACTGAGTGCCTTCCTTCACACCAGCTATAGAAGGACAGCTGGACAGGGTCACCAAACCACCCAGCAGCAGAGACCACCTTTTGCAGAAGAAAAGAAAGCATTTTGATGAGCTCAGAGCTAGCTAGATACTGCTGCTTGCACACCATTGTCTACAGCGAATCTAGTGTCCCCTTTACAAACAACAAAAGACATGTAAGGCACAAATAGCCATCCCTGAATCCTTCCTCCTCTTCTGTCTGCCTTTTTCCTGTGGAAAAGTGAAACTCATTATTTGTGTTCCCTTCCATAGCTACAGCCATGGACCTAGCGAAGGAGGATCACTCTGCAACTGGGAGTTGGCACTAGAGGCAAACTTTGTATAATTGCTTTAGCTGAAAATAAGGTTGACAGGACTGGTTTCTGTTTTGAGACACTTGGTGGATATACATATGTATCCAAAAAATTTTTCTGTACTGTCCCTGTAATAAAGCCCTTCAGGAGAGAACATCTAGCTCAGGTAGTTTCTCCAGCAGAGGAAAGTCTCTCTGCTTTCTCCAGATGCAGATGACGGTAATCACAGTTCAGCCGCAGCTGTGCTGATAAAGAGGGTCTGGAGAGGAGAATGTGAAGTTAGGAGGCCCTACAGCAAAGGTGTCTGCATGCTTAGTTTGTCCTGTTAGGCCAGGTGTTGTTGGCTCTTCAGGTTTTGGGAGATAAATCCTATTAAATCTCTGCAACTGTGCAATGAGGAAGAGTAATCTTTATGAAAAGATAACACATTCTTGCAATACTTGTTGAGTCACAAGTGTATGAGATAGACAAAGGTACTGCAGTAGAGCTTACTCTTTGGAAAGAGCTGCTGTAGATGAGGTCTTTTCTTATCTTTCTGTGCTTAGACTGCTTAGATATTCCTGTTCTTTTCCTAAGAGGTCCTTTAGTTTGCTTTGCTCTAAACTCAGGGAATCTGGATGTAGGTGTTAAATAAGGAACATATCTTCCAAAGGTAACAGTTGGCCTGTAAAATATAAATGTCTTATTCTCAGTTACACTGTCTGTAAAGCATACTAATGGAGCTTTGAATACAATGTAAATTAAATATAATTAAGCTAATTAAGTTCATCTGCACAGTTAAATCTTTTGGATTGTAGAATTGACATGTGTAATGGACGATTTACATTTTAAATACTATGTCCTGAAGCCTTGTCTGTACATTAATTATTCACAATGCTATAATACAAAACCTAAAGTTTGTCCATCAAATGGCTGAGAAAGCAAGAGGTTCACTTCTTGGGGTGTCATTTCTAAATATTAATTATATCATTTCATTACTGTGGATGGCAACATGGGCCCAGTTTTACTTTCAGTACTTCATTCTGCATCTCTTGTGTTTCACTAGGGTAGCAGAACAGCTTACAATCTAGTCAGCATTTTCAGCTGAAAATTTACTTTGTTTAATGAGCAACTCTTAGTTATAAAATCACCATTGACATACCTATTGTCTTGTGGATCTTTGACACATGACATAAAACATCCCTGAAACTATTCTTAATTAAACCAAGGAAAATTCTCACATAAGGCAAGAGCAGAAATATCTCTGAGACTCATAGTACTCAGTACTTGGAGCAGTGTGGTAACAGGTAGAGCATGTATACATACTAAAACTTAGAGATCCATTTGCTCCCACCTGTACTGAATCTGGTTGAAGCTTATCAGCTGTAACATTGAGCATGCTGGAGTCAGAGTCTGAGGCGAAATATTTGTTAACCTCCAAGGGAGCTATAGCTGTGGGTAAGTAAACCTTTTTTTTCAAGCTGAAAAGGAATTTTAATTTATTTCTGCAGTAGCAACTATTTACAGCTTATTGTATTTTTATTTTTAGTGGTGACACTTACAATAGTGATGCATATAAGTCAGAGGTAAACATCTGTATCGTAACCCATGCTACAGTTTTCCGTGATGTTTTTGGAATTTTAATTGTAGAATTGCTGCAAGTAGAAATACAAGCAAATTCCGACCATCCTAATGAAGTCGAATGCTTCTCAAAGTTTTTGAAACAAAGATGTAATTTTGATGTGTTATTAGCATATAAAACCTATTGTTTTCTTGAAAGGAGAGTTCTAAAACACCAAAATGTCATAACTTTTTACATTTTAGGCAGGAGGGAAGTATTTATTGCCTTTTTAATGCACAGACGTATTTCTTCAAAGAAGAAGTAAAAATGCTTTCAAGTAAGGTAAGCCAAAACTATTTTTCAAAAGCTAGTAATGTCTTATTTAATGTTTTGTTCTAATAATGAGCTTGCCTCCCCTCCTTTTTCTGCTCTGCATTCCAGAGTTCAGCAATGTGTGTGTTTGTAACTCTAGCTTCTTGGTTTAAATATAATTACACTGAGAGAATGGGCTGGAAAGTGTTGCAGTTTCTTTATGTATTATTATGAATGTATAAGAAATTTAGAAGAGGGAAAATCTCAGTGGATTTTCCATAGAGCAAGTGTTTGCAGCAAAATTAACTTTAATGACTATCTTTGCTAAAGGTCCTTGAAAAAGAAGAAGGCTGGAAAGTGACAAATCCCATTAGGCAGAGCTTCAGAAAAAGTATGTGGGTGTTATGTACCACATTTTGGGGTTTTCTATGTTTACCCTGAGGTAGAAAATCTTGAGCTTTCATAGTGGGTCAGACTGCTTTTTGAGAAACAGCTTGCTTGATTTATTGTATTATGAGGTAAAAATAGTCTATTCCAAAAACATATACAGTTCCTACACATCTCAAACAGATGTGACTAAATCAGAAGCAAAAAAACCACAGAGGAAGCTATATTAGAGAAAAGAATTTTCTCTAGAACATCAGTTCTGTCTCATCCTGCAGTAAAGAGGTAGACCTTTTGTTTTCATTTTCCTTGAAAGTATATTTCTCTTATTCTTCACATTCTTGGTTCAGTTCCTTCCTCTTATTTTCTCACCTTGGAAGCCCTTTTTTCAGCTTAGACATTAGCCCTAGAGTATATAGGTGTTCGTTTAACTCTTGAGTATTTGTTTGAGGCAAGTGTGTTTTTACTTGATTGTGTTCCAAAACTAGTCCCCGCCTTATAAAAGAAATCTTTTATAGGTCCCTAATTCACTTTTGCCTGTACACTGCCTAGCACTGGTATAGTAGATAACAGCATACTACTTGGGGCTTCCATAGATAAGAACCTGTTGTTTTAACACCTTCTATATTTTGTATGATTTTGTATTAGAAATCAAGAGACTGGCAGTTCATGATCTCTATTTTATAGACAACTTTACCATAGCAACAATGTGGACTTTGTTTTTGACTATGATATAGATTTTTCCCATTCTCTAACCTCACCATTTCATGTACATGTCCATTCATGCACATATTTCCTTGGTCTAAGAGACTTTCTTCCTTCAGTACCTGATGTAGCTGCTGACATGTTACCAGTGCTCTCTGAACCTTGTCATCCCGGCAAGCTGTTGAATCTATCAAGCTATTCTTTTTTAAAAAAAAAAAAAAAATATTTCAAAATCTGAATCTCTTTGAGGGCAGATAAAAGTTAGCTCCTTGTCTCAAGTTCATCTCAACTGACCGACTCATTTTGAAATATGTCTTGCTGTGCTGATGAGTGCTTAGCCTTCACATCATAAAAAAGATTTTTAACCATGTAATTGTATATGTGGTGGAGTATACCATGGTCTACTGGTAACAGTGAAGTCAAGGGCCAAATAGAAATGTCTCAAAGTATTAAAGTAAGGAGAAAATCTGTGAAAAATGTTGTCCCCGTACAGTATATGTTTCAGAACATCCTTCTTTGCTCTTTCAGATTGTTTTCTTTAGCATTAGTTGTGAAGAGTGGTTAACGTGTAAAAACAGTGACATGTTGTTATTGGAAATAAATTAAACTGTGCATTTTTCTGTATTTCAGTGGGTGACTGGATTGCTACAAAGGGACTGTGTTTATAAATTTCACTTCCCCATACTTGAGAAACTACCAGCTTTTATTTAAACTATAACAAATGTTTGGTTTAAAACAGATGTGCCTAAATAAAACTGTACTTTTTGGGCCTCTCAATTATTGCGACTTAAGAAAATTGGACTATTGATGACAATTTTCTGGACCTGGCTGTGCTTTGTGCAGCAGCAGCAGCAGTTTTCCTTGGGACAGACTGGTGTCCATGCACACAGCCCAGCTTTCGTCTGCCGTAGAGCAGACCCCATGCTGTAAGGGAGAGCCTGAGGAGCTGGTGTGATCCTGGAAACTTTTGTGTGTGTGTGCCAGAGAGGGGGGAGAGAGGGAGACCTAGTGCAAAGGAGAGTAAGGGAGGAAGGCAGGGAAGAGAAGGGAGCTTGCTTCGTGCACTGCCGAAGGCTGTCAGAAGCAGACCATACAAGCAGCACACTGGCTGGTGCACAATTTAAGGGACAACGTTCACTGACTTTATTCAGTGAATTGCTGAAGGACAGATATGATATCCGACTGCTGCTTCTATATGTTCTTGCTTATTGGTACCAAGGGTAAGTGTACCTGGCTTTTTTTCTTGTTTCTAACATTGCAAAGCAGATAGATAGCTAATAAACTTCAGTAGTGGATTTTTTAAAAAACTATGATATGTCAGTGTGATTTTACAGTTCTTCATGGTAATTATTCTTTGATAGAATTGAAGTGTAATGTAGTCCCTCAAGGTTAGTAGCTACATGCAAGGATCAGATATTTTTGTACTTAATGCATTGAGAGTTACTATTAATTGTTATGCACCGAAATTAGAAAATAAGAGAGTGTAAACATTGCATAAATACTTGCTGTAAATATTTAATGAAAGTACATCTAGAACAGACTCATTTCAGATGCCATGAAATCCACATTTTAGACTCAGTTCAGTAATTTGTAGTGGTACTGTGCAAGTGCTGCTAGAATTGGTAGCTCTCGAAAAGTAGATTGTGTTCAGGTAGCAGGAATTTTTACCCTCTGATTCAGCATGATAGGCAGTACAGCATGCAAGATGGAGGCTGAATTAAATTTAAGTTTTCCTTCAGATGCAAACCACTTCAGGGTGGTGGGAGTTACACCTGACCTTCTGCTTACCTCAGTAATGTTTTCTTCATTCCATTCGAGTACCCTGTTTGTAAGTGCTGCTTTTGACTTGGGTAAAGCTGTCCCTGTGAAGCTGCTGATACTGATCCATATGTGGCATTTTCCTAATGATTATAATTTTGTTTAGTTGTAATTTTTATATTAAAAGTTGCTTTTTCTTGCACGTCAGTACCAAAATAACTTTTTAATGATTTTGTAGATGAAATAGCTACCCTTTTGCAATATCAACTCTTTTGTTAAACTAATAGGAGAGTAAGGTTGAATTCTGCCACCTTCTTCTGTATTGAACAATAGCTTGCTCTCTCTCCTGCTTTAATTCAAAAGCTTTTGGGTTTCAATGTGCGTATTATGCTGCTTAACATAAGACTTGTAAGGGATACTACCCGCATTAGGAGTCTGGGAAACAGAGCTCCACTTACAGTTATTTTTACTGTTGCAAAGCTCAGTTAAATCTGTGGAAAAACTCTAAGCAGTTCTATTATGTTTTGGAGGAATACATAATATGTGAGCTGCAAGCATGAAAAAACAGCAATATTAATGTATTTGGAATTAAGCAGGCTATGATAATGAGATTTTATCAAGCCTGTGAGCAAAGTCTGGCTTCATATGCACCCATGTTATCCATGAGCAATAATCCAATATTTAAAGATAGTGCCTCAAGGTATGCAGAATAAAAGATAAAGGATTTCAACAAATTAAGCCTTTCACATTACTTTTTTCTATACTAAAACAGTAAAATGTTGAAACATTCATACATGATGTGCAAATAATTGTTGGTATAATTTATGCTGCGTTAAATTCATCTCAGCTGTGGAATTTATAAAACCTATCAAAATATATTAAAGCATACTACAAAATAGGATCGCAGATGAGGACTGTGAATGACTACAGGTTTTCTGGTATTATAGTTATGATGGCCATTTAGGTGTTTATTGGCTCATCATAAATAGCATATTATAACACTTATAAGAAAACCACATGGCTCATCTAGATTTGTTAAAGAGAGAAGCAGTGCACTCATAGATTAAAGCACATGCATGCCTGGAGTCTCTGCTGCCTGTTAGTGTTCTGTTTTGCACCAAAATTAGTTCCTGTTTAGTGCCATTTCTCCTGGCTTCGCTCAGCACACAGTTCATAGCATCACTGCCTTTGAGTTTTAGCCAGCAATCTGAATTGTAACCACGTCTATTAACTGGCTGATTTAATCTGCACAGTAAATTTAAGCTTTGCTCAAGACCAACCAATATTAAAACAAACACTCCTGAAATATAGCTGTGATTAGAAATTGGATTTGTTGTTTATGGACTGCTAGAAGTTCAGCTGTAGAGTTTTGTTGGGGGTGGGGGGTCATTGTTTTGGGGTTTGTTGTTTTTTTTTTTTTTATCCACAACTCAGAGATGCTCTTAATTCTTTAAACAACAAAATGAGAAATATCTATTGTACAAAAAATATTCTTGCCTGACCCATCCATATCAATTCAATCTACATCTGTTTAGTTTTCCATTCAACAGCTAAAATTGCACACAGATAACTCTAGTAGCTCTTTTATTTTACTCTTTTCCTTCAGATTCTTCATTAAATCTTTTTATACTAAACCCTTTCCTTCCAATATCCAAATAATTAAACTGATACAAATAATCAAGCTTTTTATGCATGAGCAACTCTTGGCAACTGCCTGACTACTTTCCCATGTGGAATATACTATACCAGGTAGAGGACTTCTTTGAAAACAAAGCAGCATCTATATCATGGTTCTTGCCAGCTCAACGGCATCAATTGTAACATAGAGAAAAGTAAATTTCAGATTCCGGTTGTAGAACTGGCAGCACTGAATGGGTAGCCAGGATAAACATCTGCCTGGGTGGCTTGCCCCCTTTACGAAGCTAGTGGGTCACTTAGGCATGTGGCTTCTGCCACATCTTCTGTCTTAGTAAAATAATCAACTGTAATCATTGTAACAACCATAGTGCACATTTGTGTACTTAAAGTCACTTTGATTAGCTTTCTGGGGACAAAAACTATTTTGTCCCCCTGGACTCTGGAGAAGTGACAGACTCGCAATTCATTTATCAATCATCAAGAAAAACAGAATATTAGTGTCTAAAACTATGCAAAGTGAATTCCAAAAGGGATTTGGCAGACTCCTCATGGAAAACAATTTTAACTGTTACTATTTTGACCCTGTATGCTCTGTGTCCCTACCTGAAGCTTTCTAATCCTATTTCTGCTTGTGCTTACAGTCCCCCTTCCCTCCTCTTTCTGTTCTTCCCCTAGCATACTTTTTTTTTCCTTCCCTTACCCTCACTTCAAAATGCCAAGGAGAACTTTTAAAACCATCTGAAGCTTGTTAGCCCTTCTGGTGCTCCATGCACGTGACAGCTGTTTTCAAGGCCAAGATCTCTTAAGCCAAATGTTTTCTGTCAAATATGGGAAAGAGACCATCCCGATTCATTTGGAGAAGTGCAAGCTTCTGATTGTGCAAGACAGTGCTCTTGTTTACATAGTCTGTAACAAATTTTAAGATCCCTTCCAGATTTGTAAATAGGAAAGTGAAATTACTTCAGCCTTTGCACAAGCTCAAATAGTCATTGTGTAATAATAACTTTTATTTTCTTTCATTTAAATTAGGTATTAATCTGACTGACTTCCCTGTGGCTAGAAGAATAATGTGCATTGTGTATATCTATGTGTATAACAAAAATTAATATTTTTACAGAATATCAGGAATGAAGACTAGATTTCCTGAGGAAAATTTCCTCTAATGTCATTTAGAGGGTAATGAAAAGTCTACTCAATGGTAAACTGAAGCTCTGAAAGTTTGATCATTGTCATCTGCACAGGAGGGTCCGCCTGCAACTGCCGCATGGGGGGCGTTGCTTGCACCTGTCCATTAATAGCACTAAGGGTTAACCAACTTCCAAATCGGTCTTGACTGTTTATAGCAACTCTACCAGACTTGAACCATTTGCTCTGAACTTTTATGTACAATGTGGACTTTTCTTCACCTTGAGCAAGAAGACAATGAAAGCTTTACCAAAATCATTTCAATTTTTTAGAAAGTGAAGAATCGGTACTTTGCCTGTGTGGAACCATTCTGGGAATCTTGTGTTAAGCAATGTCTTTTCTTAAACAAATAAGTACTTCTGCAGTATTCTTCTACAAAATTACTGTGTCTGAGAGATAGTCCTCTGACAGGCCATCCCACTAGAGCTAATGAGCCTATTCAAGCCCAGCTGCAGTAGTGTAAAAATTAACTTTCTCTAATGGATGGTCCTGGATGCTAGAGACCAATGTGAAACTCATCAGAGGAACTGTCACCAGCGATCTCAGAGAGGGTTTCCTGGTGGTGCTGTGTGTCCTATACTTTGAAGCCATCAAATCAGACTTTGAAATGACTGGTTCAAGGCAGGGAAGTGTAGGAAGCTGAGAGGATCAGAAAGTCATATTCGTTGCATCTGAAAGACAGAGAAGGTGCAAATGTATTGGGAAGGACTGAACGAGGAGACTGAAAACAAGGGCTAAAGGAAGAAGAAGGTGGGACAAGGGAGCAGAGAGATGGGGGAAAAGGCAAACAATACTGAGAAAGGGAAAATGGAAATCAGAAAGGCTACTTGTCTGGGAAGGTAGAGACTAAGGAAAGGGATGTATGAGAGGGAGCCAGCAGGGAACACTGAATTAATTAGAGGAGAAGGACAAGGAGTTCTGAGAGAGGGGAGTGTCTGAAGAATAAAATCAGAGGATGGTGAGACCAGAACTAGGACCCTATGCGGACAGGAGGAGACAACAGGATGGGAAGCAGGTAGTGATTAGGCAAAAAATGGTAGAAGTGAGGTAAGCAGCCAGGGTAAGCAAAAGATGAGACGGAGCAGAAAAAGGAGCTGTGCTTGGTGGGGTGAGCACTGTGCTACAAAGCCAGAAGGAAGCTCAAGATTGTCCTGTTGCTTACTGTCTCCTTGCAAAATGTCTCCTCCTGCGTAACACCTCTGCTCAGAGGCTGGTAATTAATGCTATCAGATCACTCTACCCTCTCAAACACTGAAGGCCTGGAGAGCTAAAGGATCTGAACTAGTGATGCAGCATGGTGTTATGAAATGTCAGAGGAAAACTGATTTCCTCTTTTGATGCCTGGGATGTTACCTATATCAAAGACCATTACTCAGTTTGAAAACTCAGTGCTTAGGAATCAAGACGAAGGATGCAATCTTAATTCATCTTATGTACACATATTTCATTTTCCTTATGCTATAGCTCCACAAAATATTGTGTTTTGTGTACGGTATTCGAAGAATGAATCAGAAACATATAGTGAATTACGCTGCCTGTGTGATCCCTTATTCATTTGCTGTAGAAGATAAAATGTAAATGAGGCTGGGGATTACAAAATGATGGCCATGTGATGAAGGCAACTGAGCTCTGCTGTGGAAAACTGATCTCTATTTCTGTTTCTTGCCCCAGACAGTGATGTTCTAAATGCTTTGTAATTGGATAATAATTATATGGCAGGTTTTCTAGGTTTTTTGGCTTGATCATCCTGATGTGGCAGTGTTCATTTCCCAGCTGCCACTGAAATCTGTAAAAACTGTGTTTTAATTCATCTGTGAAGCTGATTCTGAAAGTAGCAACCTAAAATTAGAAGAAATACTTGCTATACATATGTTAATGTGTCAGCTCCCCATCTGAGCAATAATACTATATTCTAAACTGTAATCTAAGCAATCTGTGAGGATTTAAAAGTGAGAAGTCTAATTATTCTAGCTGTATGACCAACTAATGAGGAATTTAATATTGTAACCTGTAAGTGGTTAGACTGTAGACTAAGGAACAGGATATCAGTAATCCATTAGAAGACTAATCAAAGTGTAGGCAAAATGCCTGTAGTATTATATGGAGATGTTTGCAGAAATGTATGAAATTTAAAGATCTGTGACGGAATTTAAATGTATGCTGCTAATAACTGATGTTGCACATAAAGAAATTACTTTGTATATGCAAAGAAGTAATGAACAGTATTATTCTTGCTACCTGTTGTGTTGCCCTCAATGCTCATGAGGGATTCAGCATGCAGATGAGTTGTGTGACAGGGCAAGATACAGATACGAGGAAGAATGACTGATGGGAAAACATGGGTTTGACTGAGTTTCTGGAGCGATCGGCTGTGGCCTGTCAGGGAGACCCTGTCCTGGGAGGGCAACTTGTCCTTGTATACCTGATGTCAAGGGAAGAGGGTGGTCAAGTAGTGGGGAGGAAGATCCCAGCATCAGCTACACTGATTCTATGGGACTCATGCACGTGAGATCATTTAACAGAGTTCATCCAGAGAGGATGTTAAATCATTGAGTCCTGTATAACACAGGTCATTGTGTTCTACCTGCATACTCTGTAGGAATCCTGAGGCTTTATATGGTCAAAATGTTTTTTCTCAGTCAAGTAATTGTTTCCTCCAGATGAGAGCAAGTACCACTACAACACTAAGAATGGCAGAAGCTAGACAGTGACTGAGACTCGAAGATGTACGTAGGTCTGTCAAAGCCGGTGAATATCGCCTCTTTCTCCTCTGTTATGCAGAGAAAATAAAAGCACTGACTTGACCTCGGAGAAGAGTCTTTTTCCCATCACAGAACTGATTGTCAGCACTGTGCTGAATGTGGGGAAAAAGGCACAGTGTTTGGAAAAGTGGTGGTGTATTTTTTACTTAGAAATATTTTTTTCGTTTTAGTTTTCAGTTGCAATTAAAAAAAAAAAAAAACCAACAACCTAAAAATAGGTGAGATAGCAATAGACCAGCTCTTCTCTTGAATCAACTGCTAAGTACAGCATCCTTTCATGAAACTTAAATTCTGACCACAACATAGTTAAACATAAAGTTTTCTCTGTGTGGAAAAAAAGGGACCACATTAATGAATTTAAAAGCCTTGTGATTGTAGGTCAAGTGCCTTAGTTAGTCTGGAGAACTTACTGTAATACAGTCAACAAAGGTGATCTGCATTTTTAGAGATTTATTCAAGAAGGTCCATCTACCATGAAAATACACTCCCTGATGTCATTTTCTGATCTTCAATTCCATGTTAAAACATGTAAATTAATTGTTATGTTTTCTTACCTAGTAACTATAGACACCAGTTTTCAGAAACTTTCATTCCTTTCTAGTATTCAAATAACACTGTAAGCCTCTAGATCTTTTGGTATTTTCTTCATATTTCAAAACCTGTTGTATAATAACATTAATTTCAGAGTTTCTCAACTAATGCCTTTCAAATTCCTCCTATGGCTGATTTGAAAATATTTTCATTTAGAAATGCTGTTTTATCTTCGGTACAGATTTTCAGTATTTTCCAGAAACAATACAGTCACTTTCTTCTTTCTAAATATGTATCAGAAATGGGTATTGAATAGTCAGGCTTTTCTACACTCCTAAGGCTTGTATGTCACGTGAGGTTTTTCTTTTTCTTAATATGTTTTAGAAAAAAAAGTTATTTTTAAATAAGTACTGATTATTTCTCTACTGTGCCTACTTATGCATTTTTAGGTTTTAATCACTGATATTTTTTTTTTTAAATCTTTCATTTACATATTCACTGCTTTCACATCATCTTTTAAACACATTGGTTTCTTACCCAGAGAAATAGTTCTTGTATGTATGGATGTGCAGCTTTGGAGAATATAACAGGTAATTTATAATAATTAGTCATATCAACAACCCTTTTAAGTACTGGGATATGACCTTGTAAATTACAAATATGTTATCCTGATATAATTGCCTTATTCGATCTATTTAAAAAAAAAAATGTGGCCAGATTGTGATGTCTGGTAACACAAAAAACTCTTTTTAGGCATTAACTCTTCATTGAAATAAGGTATCATAACAAAAATTCTCCATTTTAGATGTGAAGTTTTAAGTTTTACTCTCTGGACGTGTCCAGCAACATCCTGCAAATTTTATGTAGGGAAGCATTAAGAGATAAGAATATTTAATACATCTTCACTGGGTAGACTATAGGTAATTGTATAGGTCAAATACAGTACGGATCTTACAGTTAAAAAAAAGCTACTGTCTTTGATAGACAATGAAACTACCACAGACACATTGACTTTAGATCATAAATGTGCTTTTGCATCCTGTTGTGTGTGATTCAAGATGTCTGTCAAAGCATTTAGCCATTTTAAAGGCCTGACAAAAGCTGTGCTCCAATACTCTCTCTTCTCGGTCCCCTTTCCACTGCCGTGATACAGCTATTGCAACAGACTCATATGATCCCTGCTGAGACCGGGGCTGTATTTTCCTAGGTACTCTTCTGCATGCCTTGCCCTGAAAAGCTCGCCACCTGCGTCAGCAAGTCAGATGTGGGGTGAATGGAGACCTGACAGAAAGGTGTCACAGGACCAGGGTGATGCAGCAGATCACTGTTAGAGAAAACCTCTCCTCCTCCCAGCCCTGCGACCTGCCTCATGTGCAAGGACGCTAGAGATGGACCATGATTGCACTACTCTAATTTAAGCTACATTTCACAGAGCATGCTTTCACCTGTGTTCACAATGCGAAAACACTCAGCGTCAGTAGTAGACATCATCATGTGTTGATTTAGCTGGAGTGGGGTCGAAAGGAAGAGAAGGAGGAGCTATAAACTATGTGGAGGTGAAATCCATCAGTAATCCATGCAAATGTATTGTTTAGCCAAACTGCATCTAAAATGGAGGCAAACTTCTGAATGTCGTTTCTCATTATCTTTTCTAACTTAGTTGGTAAAAATTAAAATCCACATAACTTACACCTGTGTGCTACTCATGCAACATTTCTTTATGTACATGAATAATTGTATAAAATCTAGAATTTATAATCTTAAAATCTATAAATCTTAATCTGCATGCACTTTATTATATAACCTGCAAAAGAAACAAACCAGATGCCTCCGATCATAGTTCAACCAGCTAACATTATTCACTTTAAGAAAGTCAGAAATCCCATTAGCATGAGACAATTTCTGGTTTATGGCACTTTAACTGGAGTGTCCCGATTTATAGCTGTGAGTTATGTTTACTCATAGCAAAATAGAGCAGAGATTGGAAAACTTGCGAATTTTAAATTGAACAAAATATTCATGAGTCAGAATTCAATAATAATGCATTTATTTCAGGACAGTGTCTGTAAATTGATTTTTCACAAAAGAGTCCATGAGCTCTTAGAGGACAGATTCTCTAAAATACTTTCAAATTATTTTAATTCAAAACAGAACAAAGGATTCCAGTTTTATAATACTTCAGGATGGTGGAATCTCATAGATTTATGGGGCACAGCAACCTTCCAAATCTGAATTTGTAATTCTATATTAAATTTAAATTCTTAATAGTTATAAATGGTTCGTAGTAACAAAAGTATGTGAATAAATAAAATATATCAGATAATCCTATCTCAGGCTCACCAAGAAATAATATGTTTTTATTGTTACAAAATTAATCTTAAGTATGCTTCAGAACTTCATTTTAAGTTACGTTGGCTTAGTTCCATTGTAAGAACTATCATTAAAATCCTTTAAGCCTTTGTTAAAGGCACAATGAATGAAAAAAACAGATGTTTCATATTTTAAATACTTTGTGTAGGGCTCCAAAACACTTTTTTCTGTTTCTCTCTCTGGAGTCTTAGATAGAAAAAGCTTACCTGATAGTATTTTGCAAAGTTTTATTTAAGATTGTGTTACTTGGGTTAAGAGGAAAAATATTGTGTCTTCTGAAATTGTGAGTGATGTGCAGCTTGCTTAGTTCAAGTGACTCTGTAGCAAAATAAGAGACTAAAGATTAAAAGAAAATGGAGAAAGAAAATAAAATCTCCCACTGACCCCCTTTGGGCTCTTTTCCTCAGTCTGTTGTCAGTCTGGCTCTTCTCAAATCTATTTATCTATCATCAATGTTGCAAGATGTTCATTCCAGCAGTCTTTTTTTTTTTTTTTCTTTTTTCCATCACAAGAGCATACCAAAGTTGGTATGAAAGAAATCACAGCTAAGTCATGCAATTTTGGGGGGTGGGGAGGAGAAGAAGAAAAAAAAAATGGTTTTGCCCTTTTTGACCTAAGAAAAGTTAGCCAAAGTGTTATGATCTTTTAGATTGTTTTCTGTTATGAGAAGTTAATGATAACCACGTAATTCTTTGATATTCTACTTGTTTACAGATAATATATTCTCAGAACATCATACAATTAGAATATCAGCAATTTCCCTGTTTGTTGCCATTCTAATTTCATTCCCTTTTTCATTGCAGCTTTCTCTTAGGGCTTTGCTACAAGTACTTTCTGTCTCATCTCCTGGATTTCTTTTTACTTCCATGCATGAATGCACATGTACACAAACTCCTCTCCTGTATATGATGTTCTGTCGTTTAAACCTGCCTTTTCTTTATGGAGACCTGAGAGACATATTAGAAATATCTGTTGTTTGTTAATTTAAATAATTTAGTTTCCATTAATCAGTGTTTCAGTTTTGCTTACTTTATATAAGGCTGACTGGGTTAACTTGTGCAAAGAAACAAGTCTGAAGTGAATATCTTTACAGTAATCTCTGATTACTGTCTTTACATATTTAAAATCATAATGCTGGTTATCAGATGAGGTGAATGATTGTTGCTTGAGGGACACTAATTTACTGATAAATGGCTGTTTCAAAGAAGGAAAAAAAATATTTGAGAGAAATTTCTTTTTATTGTTGGGGTTCAGAGATCCAGCCCAGCACATTCCTCAGTGGTTGTGAGAAAGAATCAGCTCCTGGGAAGGGACTTTTCCTTGACTTTGATGGCTAACCAGTGCCTTTCTAGGACTTTCAGGTGGGATGTTACTGACTAGCACAGTATATTTAACACGTTTACATTGGTGCCTTCATTATTGTTCTATATCTAACGTCACCCAAATAAAACTCTAGTGTTTCATGTGTCTAGCTTTAGACTTGATATTGCACCACTATGAAAAAGAAATTAGTGAAATCAAAGGATTTACACCAATGCAGAACACTAGGGTAAAAGAAAGCCTACCTTGATGTATTTTCCATTGGAAAACATGTCAGAACACAGAGATAGAACTTATTTCTAAACAGAAATAATAGTCAGATATCATTTAAATTCTGTGTCTTTGGGGAGAGGAAGAAAAAGGGACGGGGAGTGACAGAAAGATTTGGCTCTGCTTATTAATTTGTGTCTTTGTGCTGAACCCTCATATTCTGGGAATGCCCTACAAAATTTGAGTTTATGGATAAAATTCATTATACTACATATTGGGGCTTTTTCAAGCAATATTATCTCTTTCAGCTCTTTCTGTGCATCAGAATCTTTTTATTCTAAGTTCTGTGTAAGCAGAACAAAAAGACAAATTAATAAAAGGTATAAGAGCCAAATCCTCTGGCAAGGTGCCACATGACCAGTTTGAATTGTTCTACTGGCAGTTTCTGGCCCTTGAGTAGATTTATCTGGCAGTTATACAAAGAGGGACTTCCAGCACCATAGCTGGATTAATTAGACTGAGTTATCTGTGGCATAACTGATAATGAACTTCAGTAATGCTGTTATGAGATTGGAGTCTATATTTTCAAAAAGATAGTACAGATTTTCTGTTTTGAAAAACGCTTCTGAAATGAAAGCGTTGTGAAACCCACAGCAAGACGTAAAGGTACTATATGAAATTAAAGTCCAAGATAATGACCAGAATGGCATGCAATATAGACAGTCACAATATATGCATCTTTTGTGCTAAAATCCTTTCCACAGGCAAACATTTTATGTAGTCAGTCATAAACTTATGTACGTAATTCAAGTACTACATATGCCTAGAATGACATCTAATATGGTCTACTAAAGAAAAATGTAATGCAATAAAACTGAAAATGTAATTCTGGTTGCAAAAGCAACAGACAAAATATAAAAAATTGCTAGTGTTTTAGAAATGAAGTTGTTGCAGCCATTTGGCATTCTGAATAAATGCCACTGTGTCCCTTGCACCCAATAAAATCTAAAATTACGAACATGATGCATATGCTATACAGATATTTAGAAAATGCTATAGACATCAGGGCTGAACAATTAACAAAGGAAGAGAGAAGCAAATTACAGAAAAGACGCTGTAGTGATAACAGTTTAATTATACTCCTGTGGGGACCCCGTACAGATGTTTAAATCTTTTAAGCCACTGATGCTTTGCCTCAAGGATTAATGCTGAAGTATCTATTGCCACTCGAGCAAGGTCTATTTTGGTCTACAAGTTTTGCCCAAGGGGTTACTCCAAATGTGTACATTAACAGCATTAAAGTTCAAGTGCATAAACTGTTTTTTATTCTTGTATGAAACTAAAATCTATTTTCAATATGTCACTTATGGACAGTTTTTAAATGTTAAGAAAAATAATTTGAGTAGTATGGTATTACCATTACATATTCACAGAAATCACTAGAAAGTTTTTCCTAAAAGAAGTACCTGGTTTAGGAGAGTCTTTATAAAATTACGTGCTGGGAAAAAAAAAAAAGTATTCCTACTGATAAAGCTGTAATAAGTTAAATAAAAACATGCAAAAAGTTAACTTTGTATTTCTATCCTGAAATACACTGTACTAACTTCATCCTAGTCTCTATCATAAATTGCTCCAAAATTCCCTTGTTTAGTAGGAAGAAACTGAATAATTCAGAAAAAAAAACCAGGAAAATTAATGTAAGACTAATGTAAGACTAAATATCACTTGCTTCTAGATGTTATTTAATGGACAAATTCAGACCACAAAGTATTTTTAAAAAAAAAACAAGATCTTTTTAAGATGTCATATCTTCTTTTTTTTTTTTTTCTGTCACTTGGTGATTCAAATGCTTCTGATCAGAGTTGGTCAACTACTTGTCACTACTATTCCTTGTCAGTCATTAATTAATAGTTATAATCTTGTTTTCGAACCTTGTTCTGATGATTTATCTTTGAAAATAAAGGTTACAGGCCTATGAGGTCTCCTCCTCTATATTACGCTAAAGGTTTTTCGAAGACAGTTCACATGCCCTTCGGTAGAAGAGGAATTTTTTTAATCAACTGTCATCTTGAGATATTCAGGCTAGCACAAAAGTGACGGGCAAAATTAATTTCAACTTCAATGTCTCCTTTGTTGACTCTTTTCTGTTTTAGTTGAAGAAAACATTCTGGTTCAAAAGAACCATTTCAAATGACTTTCAGTCTTCCCTTGCTCTAGCCCATTTCCCACTGTGTCTAGAAGTACAGCAACTACAGTAAGTTATGGGAGGATGGTAAAAGCCGCCATTTGCTAAATTTACATTGGTCTCTTTGAAAAACTTGGGGTTTTGTAAATAAAATAATCTTACATCATTATAAAATAATAATTTTTAAAAATTTATAATAATTTGTGAAATAATAATAATAATTTGTAAATAAAATAATCTTCCATCATTCAGGGCAGATTCTTCAGTACCGTCATCATTCCTTGGTCCTTGTCATCTAAGGACTCCTTTTTAAAAACAGTTGGATTTCCTCAGCCCCAGTACTTTTAAACTGATAACTTACTCCAAGTGAAGAAAAACATCTCAGCTTATTTGGTTGATGGAATTTGAGAGTCATTTTGGACTCATGACAATGGGTCTTCGTGAGATTCAAATTTTTGAAAATACAAAGATATTTTCCTCATATTATGATATGCCCTTATGTGAACTTGTATGAAATGCAGTTGAAACTGGCATGACTAGCAAGTACGAAGCAATGACTAATGCTGCTTTGATTAGTTTAATTGCTTATGACTCAGTCTAATCAGCCCAGTGTTGTTCCCATTATGGAGTCATATTCACTTGTTTAATGGAAGCTACAAGTAACTGTGTTAAATTCATGTTCTAGTGCACATATCCCTTATTTGGTTTCTCAAACAGCACTTGTAATGTGATCTCTCGTTTCAAAATTTTGTACCATTTTTCAAAGAATGCACAAAACCAGTGAACTTCATTAATTGATTTAGTTGGAAGGAAAACCGTGTTCTCCTGGGAATATCTTGTTCTTGGCTTTCCCAAATGCGTTCCCTCTTTTGATTTCATTTTATGACATTAAAGAGGGGCTGTCGTGTTCTTTCCCCAGGGATTCTGCATCCATGCAACAGAGGACAGAGCCTACCATCTCATACTAGATAAGAACCCAACTCTTACTTATTCCTTTAAAAAAGGAAAGCAATGGTAAATTAGTCTTATATTTTAAAGACTATCAGGAAAAGAGTTATCCATTTTCTTCAAGCTAGAGGAAAGATCACAGATGTCTGCCTTAGCAATAACTGCCTCGAAGCAGCAGGTCTAAACAAGCTTAAAAGGTATATGACATGAATTGTTTTCTTTCTGAAAGTCTGAGAAGACTTGGAGGATGGAGGGGGATCCTAAGTACCTGATATTCAGAAATATTTAATTTGTAGAATCACAAACACGCCCTACTGGATAGAATGTTATTCTATATCGAGACAACAAATGTCTTGTCAGAAAGATGCTTGTTTGTGGTTTTGCCATTTGTACTGATACCAGCTCATCTATTTCTTTTCTATTTTTTCTAGAAACATTGCAAATATTTTAATATTTACTCTGATCATTATGACATAAAAAATTTTGCTGGTGCATTATAGCTGAAATGTGTGAAATTATCTCTGTCACCAGAAGGCAGGAGATCATTTTCTGTGTGAGGTATACAGTGATTTTTTGACTTGGATTATCTATAAAAGCAAACCTTCTGACATAATCAAGTCTGTCACAGATTTATACTTTTCATCTTCATAACTAAGACACAAACAAATCTGTCCTGAGTTACACTTTTTCTCTAGTTTATACCTTTATAGCTAAATTCTTTATACACAGTTGAAAAATTTTTAGTCTTCCTTTATCTATCAGTCTATGTTTGCCATATCTCTGAAGAGCATCAGATTTTTTTTCTGTCGACTGTGTAAGGTAACAATGTTGTCCCAAATTTACTCATTACAAAATACAAATAATTTATACTAATCAAGCCATATTAGGGTTCAAGTTGATTGTTCATATAGTTTACTGATGGGACTTCTTTTGTGTTATAGAGGGTCGCATGCTTTTACAATACTAGTTTGGTGGTAAAAAGAAAAGCTGAGATCCTGGATGAGATGTGAATGAGAACCTATAAAACATAGAGGTACCTTTGAAGCCCAATACATATATGGAACAGAGACATAACTTATGGATTAATAAAAGGAGTAAAAAATAACATTTTTCTTAATTTAACAGGAACATGAAACAGCCAGCAACATGATGTGATAAAATAATCATTAATCAATATTTTTTAGAGCTATCCTATCAGGAGGTTTATATGCTTAAAAAAATGGACAATGAAACAAGATGCTAGAAAAGTGGTTCAATTTTTTCATAGTGGAAAATCAATAACAAGTAGAAAAGTCAACACCTTTAATACTGCATCACAAAGATAGCATAATAGATCATTATCTTGGCATGATAAACTCCAGTGTCAGTAAAGTTTATACTTGCAAAATAAGAAGCATAGTTTTTTGTTGCTGTTGTTGCAGTGCTATCTTTATCTATTTTCCTCACATAAAAGACACTGGTTTTATTTCCTTAATCCAAAAAAGAATTGCTTGAATATTATCTAGCATTTTACAATGGATTTTACTGTCTTATCTCCTGCCTACCTTTGTCAGCTTTGTCAAATACTTCCTCAGAGGATTGGAGGGTTTTCCATTCATAAATCTCCTGCAATCTGCAGGGTCCAAACTTCTGTCTTTTTTTGCATAAACAAAGTGAAGTTAACAAGTCAATGGACAAAGACCAGTGCTTTCAATGATTCAACTAGAATGAAGTTGTTAAGTGTGGATGCCTTGTTATCTTCTTTCCCAGGCAGGTATTTACATGCCAGAGTAATCTGACATAGCACAGAATGAGTAATGCAGATTCAGAATAGATATCATCAAGGCTATAAATTTACAGAGAATTCAAAACATTAAACACAGTGAGGGATTATGTACTCTTTCACAAAGAATGATTTCTAAACTGTGACAGTAAATTCATTAATCTGTTCAGGGATTAATATTATTTGACTAATTAATAGCAATTTCTAGAAAATGTTATGAAAATCCATTGAATGGTACTGTGAGAAGATAAATGCTACCATTTGAAATTTAAACTGCATGGAGATCAGCCCCTTTAAGCATAAAGTTCAGCTCAGTCTGAATATATCTTCAGTGTGTAGGATAAAAGGCTTGACAAAATATAAGGGGTTGTTTTGTGGGGGTTTGTTTATCGGTGTTTAGTTTTTCCATATTGTTGTCTTTTACCAGGTGTCTTGGTAGTTACTCAGATTGTGACAGACAACTGCACTGAAGGGAGCCTCAGTTGTCTGTGATGTCTATCTTTTCACAGCATGACACTTTAGACACCAAGTACTACACGTATTCTCTTTCACTATGTCTGTGTAAGATTTTTTTGCTACTTGTTTTTGGGTGGAACAGGGTAAAGATAATGTTCTGAATGCAAGCACAGAACAACAGAGAGGTTTATGAACAATACGCAAGTGTGAATTCACTCTGGGATTAGAATATAGCCTTATTTTTGGTACCTATACATAAGAGAGATAAAGAACTAAGGGAAAATTCTCTCTGAGCAATTGCATAGGTTTTACATTTGTGGATAAAAGCAAATCAACTTTTCAAAATCATACAGTGATTGTTAGTTGGAATATATGACTTTCTATGCAGAGCACTTCTGACAGCAAAGATAATTCAGTACATAGGGGAATAACATTATCTCAATTTCCTTCAGATACTGCTCCTACATTTCAGTTTTCCACAGTTGTAAGCACCGTCAAGTGTTTAGTATGTGAAAGTTCTTCCAGAAGAGATTTCTTATGAAGCTGAAGCACTTGATTCAATTTCCAGTGATTCCCTTAGTCCAGGAGAAAATTTAGCACAAAAATCAGATGTTGCGTAATAACATATTTTTTGTTAATCTGAAAAAGTTGCATAGAAGGTTTATCCTTTGTCTATGAAAACAGCTTGGAAAAATAGTTGCATGTTTCCGAAGTAGCAATTTACTATCTGAACAAACGTCACATCACAGTTAATGAAGTTTGTATAGAGTATTTCAAGTGCTCTAAGCAATGAAACAAAATATAATTTGTATTGGAATTTTTATCTTTTTTTTGTGATAGCATTCACTAAGTCAAATGCTAGCTATAATGAGGAAGTGATATTCAAAAATTAAATTCGCAGGCCCTTGCAAAATGGTGCTTCGCTAGGTAGATTTACTGAAGCTTTGGGAGTGCAAAGAGCACTAGGTAACATTCTGTGCTGGTGATAATTTTCTCCATGTCTGATATATTGGAGAGTGAACAAATTTAATTCCGGAGTAATTTGAAACCCTCTCCATAGTATGTTCCTGAGAAGACATGGATCTTGTATGACAAGAAATCTGAGTTGGCACCCTGCAATTCATTAGAAAAGCAGTAGATCGGTTGCGCTCACTCTGGAAAAAGTGGTGGTGGTAGAATTTGTCCCTCAGGTGCACTGGAGGGACTGGTAAGACATCATGCATCTGCAAATGTGGGTAATCAGAGCTGCTGTAGTGCAGAGAACTGAGGAATAGAGGACAGGTAGGTTCCTCCAGCTGCCCTGGCTGGCCCTCATCAGATCCCTCTACCTTTCCCCTCAGCACTGCTTGAATGAAGTCCCTATATTCTGTGAAATTGCTTCCTATAAAGCATGGTTTTAGCAGAACAGCATCTGTGTATCTAAACTTCAGACTGGTAGATTCTGAACAACATCTCCAAATTTTCTGGACCAGGTTGACAACTCTTTGAAAGGATTCATAATGACACCTTTATGTCGTCTCACTCATTCTTCAGCAAAACCGCATCACAGATTTGATCTTACTTTTCTTGTTCTTTCATCCTTGATCAGTTTACATCTAGTGAATGTTTTAAAATTAGAATACATTTAAAAACATATAATGCTGACTTTGTATAAAAGGACTTATCTATCTGACTCTAAATTTTCAGCACAAATTAATGTAACCCGTATCTGCATATCTTATCTGGTATATTGCTCTAATAAATTAATTTCTAGTGCGGAGTGAAAGAATCCTTTTAAATAGTGGCCTTAGGTCATTTGTCTTCTATGACTAGCATTGCCATCTTATTACTAGGATGTGTGGGGAGGAATCACCTGGTTGCTTTGTATCAAAGCAAATTTTAATTAGTTGATGATATAAATGGTTTTTGCCAAGTTAACAAGTATTGAATATACTATTGTAATTGCATGTTCAATGAACTAATATGTATTTATCGCTTGATATTCACATTGAAATGCAAATGAGTATAAAAGCATAATCTCAAAGATCTTTAAACAGTAAGAGCACATTTTAAACTAAGCCTATTCTTTCTATTTCTGTTTAGTCATCCGTGACACTTTGGAAGATCATGTTTCTGGAGTTGGGATCCGGTGCCCCCTGGGCTACTTTCCATGTGGCAATATCACCAAGTGTTTGCCCCAGCAACTTCACTGTAATGGTGAGGATGACTGCGGGAATCAGGCTGACGAAGACAACTGTGGTACGTGGTTGAGACTTTTTTTGTGTCTAGCACCTGCAGTCATTGAAACCCATGCAGTGTTCACACTAAATAGAGAATTGTTGTGTGTTAGGAATAAAAATGTTAAATGTTTTGCAGAGAATACAGCAGATCTTTGGTTTAGTTAATAAAGCCACCCAATAAGCCATTTGTTAGGAAAGAAGGATGCACCATGTTTTAGTTTCTGTAAGGTATCACTTCATCCAATTTTATCCCTGCTTTGAACTTGCTTACATGTGTCATTTTGATGTGTACAAATGGACATATGTGATCTAGCAAAGATCTCTGCTGAGGAGAGGTAGATGTATACACTAACAGAGTTTGTATAAAGCTTAATGTGACTTTTAAAGCTGGGTGGGAAACATAATTAAGAAGAATTTCAAGATTTTTCAGATATTGTTTATGTCCTAATTTGGGAGAAAAACCGTGACTGCGTGAGTGTGCTGTGCAAGCTTCACTGCTACCAGGCTTTGGGGTTTGGAAATGTCAAAATCTCAGGGAATACACATACTCAGGTCACTGCTGCCTGCTGTTGTGATCCTTGTCACTCCTGGCCCCACCACATGTAGCCGTGAACTTGACTTGGTTTGTAGGTTTTACACCTGCTGCAAACTTAGTAGGGCCAGGGCACGGGCTTTGCACTGCATCTACCATGCTTATTAGTGAACATGGCCCTGGCACAGCTTTAGTCTGTGCTGAGCAGCATCTCTCAAGCAGTGCTTGGACACGGCTCAGAGGGTGGCACAGACCTGGAACACTCTGGGAAAGGTCTCCTTATGCTTTGTGAGAGGAGAGCTTAGTCATTTGGTTGTGAGCTATGACTGCAGGGAGAGAAAAGTGTGCCCTAGCACACTTTATTTACTGGTATTGTCAGCTTACTAACAGCCTGGATACTTTCAGAGCTACTCTCCAGAACTGCTGATCCATAGCAGATAGGGAAACTAGACTTCCTATTCCTTAGTAGCTTGCCTGTAGCCATGGAGGGCAGCCAGATGCATGGTGCCTGGCCTCACACGTTGCCTCCAGCTCACCAGAGCCAAGCAGGTGAGCTGTTTGCCTGTCCCAGCCAGGCACACTGCCATCAGAACAGTGGGGGGTGTGTTAAAATATTAAGTGAGTCTTCTAAATTATGTATAACAAAATAAATTTTCTGAAAGAAATTTTAAAAAAATATGGTAAAGGTATTTTTCACAAGCATTCTCAACAAAGTCAGTGAGGTTTTGTAAATAGTTGTTCTCATTGTATATCTGTGAAGCTGATTTTTGTACATATTTGTAGTATCTTTTTCTTATACCTATTGAATTTCAGCATATTAATCCATGTGAAAGTCATTTTTAGTTCTAATCCCATCGAATGGACCTGCAGCTTTTTCTAGTCATTTGCTAATGCCAGAAACATACTTTCCATTTCCAGTAAGCAAAATCCCAAACAAAATTGCCTCTTGTTCCACCCTTCTCTAATTATCTTGCCTACAGTGGCAGAAATTGCTGACAGTGGTGCCCTCTTACATTTAAGAAGTCCAAGCACTATAAACAGTTGGTTTATCATTTCTGTATAGTACCAGGAAGTCTGTCTTACAAAGACTTGCTGAAAGTGTACAGCTTGATCAAATGGCAATTAGGATATTGCACAGTTTCATAATGGGATGTACAAGACAGTACAGCCTGCAAGACAATTCAGCTGTGATATTGAATCCTCATCTGGGTATAGTAATTCAAGAATGAGCTAGCCTCAGTCTCTGAAAACCTAACATACAAAAGATGAAGAGCCATTGTATTGATTTACTGGCAAAACTACACTAGTAGTGTTTTTCTTGTATCTTGACCCCATATTCTCATTTAGAAATGCATGCCATGTATAACGCATTAAGGTCATATTCAGTAGTAATGTTTTCTCAAAAACTGCTGCTGCAGTCAAATTTTGTTGTTCAAACAAAAGAAGAGTCACTTCCTTGCATGAGAACATGGAATGTCTTGAGATTTTCTGCAATGCCCCTACACTGTAGTAAGAGTGAGGATCTTTGTGGGATAACTGTTTTGTGACCATCCATCTTGCTTGAAATCCAAGAAAGAAAGCCTCATTGATTAGCTCCCAAACAAAGAAACTACCCAGCTATTCTTTTTGGCTGCAGTTTCCCAAGACTGTTTTAGTATGCCTGACTTATGCTAGCAGTTATATCTGGTTCCTTCTACCCATTTGTTAAATATACAACTAGTTTTCAGTTGAAGTCATTGTTTCTGGTTACAGAAAAGCAATTCAAAATTAAATTGTTCCAGTGTAGTATTTATTTCATGCCATACCATTGGAAATTTTAATATCCATAAGGTACTCTAAGTAGCTCAACTTTTAAATTCTTACACACTTAGATCTTGCATAAATTTGCATAAGAGCTTTGAGGTGGCTAGTCTACAACATTCAACCCAACAAGTGTGGGGAGTGAAAAAAATCAGTTTAGAACCTCAAAGGAATTCAGAATTTTTTTTTTTTAATGCATCTATCTCAAACACAGCTAAGTAAAGCAACTGTTTTACTAATGATTTCTTCAGTAATGATAAAGCACTATCTTAAGCCTACAGAAAAATATTATGTACAGACCAGTATTATAAGGAAACACAAAAAAAAAGCTGTCATGGACAGTATTTCTTTCTGTGATAGAAAGGACAATACTAATGAAGAAGAAAAGGAAAAAACCCACACTTTTTCTGAAAACTATAATATTGCTTTTCCAAAAAAACCCAGGTATTCTAAACAAGAGAATCTAAAGTACAGCTGTTCAATACAAGCCACTAAGCGTGCTGAATATTAACAGCAATTGCAGTTACTGAAATAGCACTTTTAAGTAACATCAGTGAATGAAATGAGCAGAGAAGCAACTAGCTTAAAAAGCACACATAGATCTTCCAAGATAGTCGCTTTGTAAAAGTCTTTAAATGCCCTTGAAACAAGTAAAAGGCATCAGTGCAAAAGAGACCAACATGACAGGAGCCTCTGAAAATACTGAAACTAGTTCAACTATCTTGTAGCAATTCTGTCCCTTTCCTTTTTTAATGACTAAAGTCCTCATTCCTATAGAGATATTTATTGTAATCTTTGAGATGATTTGCAATATTAGTCCTGTTTCATGCACTGCATGCCTGGTAACAGCAAAACATGATTATAAATATTTCAAACTAAACCAAATCCTCACTGAGAGATGTGTTTTCAGATGTGCTGTAATTGCTGTCTACATCCAACCCCACACCAAAGATTGGCTTCATGGTGCCTTCTTCAAATCTACTTCCTCTTTCACTTCCACTGTGATATCCATGTCCAAATAATAAACATACAACTATGGTCCAGAGAAGTGAAATGACCTGGAATTAGAATCATAGGCAGAATTGGGAACAGACTCTAAGTCTCAGACTGCTGTGTTAGTGCTTAACCACAGGGTGTGGACATCCTGCTGGTCAGCTCAGCTTCAGCATTTCTTCCACTTCTGGAAAGGGGTGAATTGTATCCGATATGTTACAGTAGAGTAAAGCCACTCATCTTTGAAAACTCACATGCCTCTGTCACCTAGTTGGGTTTCCAAAACCAGTAAAATACTGTGTGTGATATCCTGATTGGGAAGAGCCTAAGGCAATGTAGTAAACTGCAATGAGAGGAGGAGACAAGCAGTTCATCATGCCTGAAGTGGTGGGGGGGGTCTTTTTGAACTATGACTAGATAACTTTAAATGTGCATGGAAAATACAATCTTACCTTTTGAACTTGAAAACATAATCTATCAAGTAGAAGTGGGTGTCTCTGCAAATTTGTCATGAATATGGTATTTTTAAATAAGAATGATTTAAAGTTTCATAATTTGTCATAAAAGCTTATGGTTTTGAGGACTTTCTTTTTTCAGGCTTGTGTATGGCAGCAAATTTTTCTCTGCTGTTCTGCCCCATGCTCAAACTTTCTGAAGCATCATGTTCTTGAAAAGTCTGAGTGCATTGTTAAACAGTTTAGCCTGTATCACATTTCACTTTGGATTATTTTTGTACCTGTTAGCAAAATTCAAAATGTGTGGGGAAAAAAAAAAATATAGCAATTCCAGCATCCTTCTGTGCCCAAGCCTGCTTAAAGCTTAAGTTGGCAAAGCAGAGTGAGTTTGATAGTGTTTTGTCCTACTGAGACGTTTGATTTCAAAGGTAATGGCTTCAGCCTAATTTTTCACGGAAGACCTTTTCCTGTTTATTTACAGCTGTAATATTTGATTCTGTAGCTACTTGATGTTTATAGATGGGAGGTTAGAACTTTTGTTTACTTCATTGCTTTATTAAACATGAGCAGAAAGGATAAACACTACGCATAATCACAAATTATGCTCACCTAATGCTATGGCAGTGTTGACATGGAAATTGTTCCCAAAACAAGTAAAGAGTATTTCTTATATCAAATACATTACTGCTGCAACATTGCTGTCAATGTCTAGGCAAAGACTTTTGAAGCCCAATGGCATAATAAAAGTGCCAAGTACATATTCCCAAGTACATATTCATGGAAATAAGCATTTTGGAATCTCTACTTTGACAATGACGCTTAATGATAAACAAAACAAAATTAAAACTAGCAGCAGTAGATAAAAGCAACAGTTGATTAATATAAACCAAAAATAACAAAACAACAGTATTTGTGATGTAGCTTTTTCACTGAGTCCACATGTGTTTTATTATCTTAAAGTGCATGTTTGTTTAGATGAACAAATTCTGACATGTGACAAATTGCAAAAACATGAAAAGTTAAATCATAACAAATGTACTTTACAAATTTGGACAGAAGGCAAGTAATGTTGACAGTAATCATCTACGGATGGGTTTTTTTCAAAATAACTCTCTGAGTAGCTTTAGAGAAAAAAAAAATCCTTAATCTGTTCCCTAATTATTTAAATTTCATAATTTACACATAAGCACTTTACATTTTCTTTTTTTAAAGTTCTCTCAGCCTCTCAGTAGATTCAGCCATCTACTCAGAGGGCTGAATGAGCAAACTTTTGTCCTAGATAAGGGTCAGTTTTCTCTGAATAAAATTTTCCTACTATTACATGCAGCGATAAAAGTGTAACGTTATTAGTCTAACAACTTTTGTGTAATTATTTCTTCCAGAAACATCACTGGGTCAGTTATAATTTTGTAGTCATATCATGCTAATTACAAAGTGCTGCAAAAATTCTCAATGCAGTTAAATTTTAAATAACTAAGAGACTGAATATTTGTTTTTCCTGTGTGATCTTCTAAGATCTTTATTGCAATTGACCCTAATATTCCAGACATTCTGCTGGGTAGTCAGCATGATTTGTTCATCATAACTGTAAATTAACTGCAATGTTAATATGATGTCAGTTCTTGGAGAGAAGCCTCCCAGTAAATTGCAGTGTAGCTCACCTCAAGTTTCTTGTTCCAAAAGCCACCTGTCAACTCTTGAATTTAATTTGGTACAAAATTGTAAATGGAGAAATATAGAAACATAATCAGATCTCAAGAGGTACTGAGATTTTCTCCTTTCAGGGGAAACTCTGGACTTCACATCCTACATGTCCAATTTGAAAGCATATTTTATGATATGTCTTGAAGTCTAAGATTAAGACCTACTGCTTTGTCTTTGCAATTTAGCACTATGTGTTAGCATCCTATAGTTACATGTTCTGAAAATCCCTTGGATGTAAAGTACAGGTGCACTCATTTCTTTATAAATAGTCCTGCTTTCAGATTTAAAAGTTTTTCCTATCTTCCATTTGGGTTTGATAGTACCCAAACATGCAGTCATAATCTATGTAGTTATTGGATTTATGATGTTCTGTTCTAATTTAAAATGCAAACAATAAGACCGATATAAAATCTTCAGTCACACAACCTAGGCTTTTGACCACAACATGTCTTACCAAGCAAGGCTGAGCCTGGTGAGAACTGACGCAGGCTGACTCTACTAAAATCAATGGAGAGACTCCCACTGTCTTCAGTGAGCAAAGAATCATAACTTACCTAAATTAGCAAACTATTGAAAAACTCACATGTTTCAAAAAAACAATGTTTTTGACTCGTGTGCTAGCCTTACTAAATAGTACTGGGTAAGACTGTTCAGAAGCACAGTGTTAACAGTGATTTTTCTTTTTTTTTCTCTAGCTGAGATTAAGAAATCTAGGATATCATCTCCTGCAATTTGTCATAGTAACAGGAGATATAAAATATAGTATCTTCCCATGCAGTCTGTGATATATAACTCTCATAAATAAATGCCTTAATTATTCTTTTCTTAAGCTTAATTGGAAATTGAGTAGATATGGTTTATGTTTTGTTTAAATTAGGGTTACTGTCCTTTCACACCACTCTATAGCCCTTATGGTCTACCTAAGAACTGGTTGTTGAAATAGGTCATTTATTACTAGTAAATCTCTAGAGGAAATGGATATGTGCAAATAACACAGGTATAAGTTGTATTTAGAATAAAAAGTATTTTAACATAATAATTGTTAAAAATGCAACACTAGAATTCTTATTAATTTCAAAACTAAAATCATGTGCATTGGGGCTAATCCCTTGCACCTTTGTAGACCAGATTGTTTCACCGTGAATGGGGCATTAAAAAACCAACAACTACTGTTACATATTTGACTACCACTCTACTTACTAGCAATAATAAAAAGGGAATAGAAAGAACACCATGCTAGTGTGTTTCATTTTATCTTTTTTCACAAGCAGGGTCTTTAATTATGTAGAGTAGTTAATGGAACAAAGTAGTCTAAGCTGTTTTGAGAGCACAAGTTTCCTCAGTGTTTAGAAGTTTGGCTTCTGTACAATTTTGCTGATAGTTCTGCAAAACTGGTTTTTTGGCAGTTAGGCAATGGTTGCAGCGTGCCTGCATTTGTTTTTTAATCACAGTGTCATAGCCACATTTTTCCAGCCCAGTGAAGCAAGAACAGGCATGCAGATTTAATTTAAGATGTTTCTGACTCTCTCGAGGAGTGCTTCACTGACTAAATGTATTTACCATTGTGTTGCTCCCAGGCCTAAGAGGTCTCCGAACAAAAGGCAGCATTCAGCTCCCCAGTTATAAAGTTCACTTATAGATGTTCGTTAAGCTCTGTCTAGCTCATAAACTGGAAATCACAGAAGAGTTTTCCAAAAGAACTTGGGCAGGGAGCGGCTCTTTGAAGTCTTGCACCTATTTACCTCTAAAAGCACAGGCCTCATCTGTTACTGTGTGCCTTGCAGTCTTCGGGTGACTGACTTGCCTTATTAAATATGTTATAACATACTACCCCTTTTTTAAAAGGGCCTATAAAATTCAATAGGATGAAAATAATAACAATCTATATAGATGTCATGCTGGTTTCATATGTGTTTCTTTGAAGGTCTATAAACTTACAGAGAATTATTGCAGTTCTGTAGATTCATTAAATCATCTTCTAGATTTCCATAGCAGAAATCTAAATTTCTATGGGATGTCTCAAAACATCTATACAAAAGATATATGTTTTAATATTACAAGATTGCTCATAAGGGATGAGAACTTTCAGAGGGTCGGTGCTTCCCATTTTTGCCTCAGCACATTGAGGAAGAGCTTGATGACTTTGTATTTCAAATTAATACTAATAATGAATAATGTTATAGTTAGTCTCATCTTTTTCTGGCATGATATTTTTTTCCATCATACTTAAAATGTGACATTTATATGTATGAGACACCATTCAGTTTTGAGCCCTAGATAGTAAATTCTGTTTATAAAGCAAAAAGAAACACTTGGAAGTCAACACCTGTTCAAAACATAGTAAATACTTGGCAAAAGATCGGATTTTCAAGCTTCACATGGAAATTTTACGTATACGGCCAAATTTTCTTCTCACTGTCATTGCTCTTCATTCACAGTATATGTACTAAAATAATCAGGTTTACACTGATGTGCAAATATCAGCAAATGGAATATCTTTGCTAAAGTTCTGGACGCTTTTAATCAATTTTGTTACTGACATCTTTAAATATTGTTGATAACTAAGGGGAACTTTTACATTTCAGTAGGCTTATGTCTATTCTGGTCTCCACTGTAGTGGCTTACTGCTAAGGGAACTTTCAAGCAACTCAAGGTTTTATAGATGTACTCATACCATTAACTTATTTAAATGTATTCTGTCACATTTATTTAAAAAATTATAAATACTTTGAGAAAAACAGAATAGAAAATTGGCTTAATTATATAGATTAAAAGTATTGTTATATAAACTGGAAAACTTCTCTATGCAAGTGTTTCACAGGAATAAAGATACAATATTAAGAAAATATTTATCTTTTGGAAATTTGAGCCTGCTTATTTTCTTAAAAGTTACACTGGATTAATTAAATTGTTCAAAAATCAAGAATAAACTTGTGTAAGCATGTAATCTAGTTCATCCAGAGAACTGTAAACCTTATTTGAATTTATTTAATTCCTCTTTGTTTTTCTGTGATTGCATTGTCACATATAAGTAGGCAAGATACATTTCAATTATCAGGAGGAATAGGACACAGTCGATGTGCAGTGACACACAGTTTGGTGTGGGATAAATTGTCTTTGCCTTGACTGGTAGGTGTCCAGTTTTACGTTCTTCATTTTTTCCACTTGGGTATCTAAACCGGGGCTGTGAAATTCACTGCCAGAGCTGAATGCTCCAGGCACTGCAACACTCCGCTTTGTAAAATCTCAGTGTAGTTTTGGTCTCACTGTAAATTATTAGACTGTATCAGTATACCCCAACACTCTGGAAAAGAGCAATTATATTCCTTCATCTGTAAACATTTTAAAAGGAATTGCTTCTTGTCTGGAGGACATAGGTTTTCCCTGTTGTACTAAAAGATATCTTTGTGAAAAGCCTGAAGTCATTTCTTACAGCAAGAGAAAGTATATTTGAACAACTGCCAAAAAGAAATATGACCACAAGTTATGACCACTAAGAGCAAAGATGAAATCAAAGGGTGACACGGTGTCTCTTTAGAGTGCTTATGCATTTAACTGGTAGCATTTCTCTGCATAATAACCCATGAAGACATGGCCGAGAGAAGGGGAAATTCATATAGATAACATCCTGTTCATAAGCTCCATACTAAATAAGAGATGTGTCTTTAATTGAGCTAAACTGATATTTTCTTGGATCTGTCACTGAAAAGATTATTCAAATCTGTAGTTTGGCAGGATTAACTTACTCTTTCTCATTCCTTTCTCATCAGAAACAGTAATTGACAACTTTTAACAAGGAACGGTATATTAATCTGTAGTCAGATAAATCCAGTTTATAATTACTTATTTCACTTATCCCATGTAGGGGAAGATTTGCTGATGCCTTGTTTTCTCAGATCTCATTTTTTTACAGAAGTGCAGCCAACATAATCTATTTTAGTACTGGCTCAAGAAAAAGCAATTTCTCATCTGAGCTGTACTCCCCCAAAAGATAGATTTGCGTTTTCAAGATCAGTACTATTACCAGTCATTTCTTAAAGTGTTTGGAGAAACTCGTCTTGACAGAGGTAAACAGGTCACAAACCTACCACATAAACTCTAAACGATCACAAAGTGATTTACAGTTCTGGCACTGAGTACTTAACTGAACAGTTGTACTAAATATAGTTATTTGCACAATACATTCTTCTGGGATTTGACAGAACAGTTTCTATAAAATAAAGACTGTCCCAGGCTTGAGCACAAAGCTTGGCCCAAAGCAAACATTTTTGAAGGTCAAAAAACTTTTAACAACTTGTTTTGTCATATTCAGATATGCCTTTGTATTTCTACTAGAAGGCAGGAAAATCAATGCCATGAGAAAAGACCGTTATTTAAAACGAACTGACCAGAAACTCCAGACAACCGGAATGCTTCCAGTACTAAATAGTCCATCTTCTCTCTTCTCTGTACTTTTTTTCCCCTTCTCTTTTATGGCCACCCAAAAATACACACCTGCCTCTCAACATCCTTGAAAATGCTGATGAACTTCTCCTTCGTAGTGAACTTCTCCCTCATTTCCATTAGTGTTGGAGACACTGTACCTCTTTTTTCTCTGCAGGTGTGAACTGCAGTAATAATCACCTCTTGTATGTGCTTTGTCACATGACAAAGCATTTTAAAAATACTAAAAGGTGGAATAAAATCTCATCTATCCACTCTTTAGTGTCAGAAGCAGGGAAATGCAGAAAAATGATACTTTATATGTTCATTGGCTTACAGGAGGATCAGAATTTATGGCTTTTAACTATATATTCAGAATCTGCAGATTAGTGATTAGTTGTCCAAAACTTTCCATGAATGTAATTATGAATTAGAAAGTCAAAACATATTTTGAGACTGTATTCCTGACTGCAAAATATTTATTTGATATGATTATACTCCAAGAATAATCTCATTTTTAATGCATCATTACAAATTCCTGTTTAAAAATCCCCAATGAAAGATTCCTTTCTTCTTAAATCTCACCTTCTCTGTGTACATTGTATTTCCACTAGTTTCTTTAGGTCCCAGTTGCTGGGTCCAGCTTTGCAAATCAAAGTCAGTGGATGTGCTCCATTTAAATATTCAGAAATAGTGATAGGGGAAACCTCATTACAGCCCTAACTACAGGGCAATAGGTTTATAAGGCACTCACTGCTTGCAAAGGATCTGTTCTCATCACTTCATCAATTACAGATTTCATGTTCTAGGTAGTCCTAAAACTGAACATTTAAAACAGGCTGGACCAATATTTCTGCAGGTTTGCCAACACCTTTCATTTTGTCCAAAATGCATAAGGCTGCTTCTAAATATCAGTTTAATGATCTAAACTGACAAAACTGCTAATGGATAGAGCATACCAGGTGCTTTTGAGGAAGTTAGTAAAATGTGCTTAAATGCCTTCTTCAGGTGGGAATCTGGCTTTCTTGCAGAGCATAAAATAATTCACATTAATTTTCGAGTGAAGAAGTCACGTTTCAAGTCTGTCTTTTCTCTTAATGGAGCAATTCCTGAAGACAGATATTTTGGTTTGCTTTGAATCTTTTATCTTGAAAATATTTATGTATAACAAACAAATAACTATATAAAAGATGGTTTGCCTGAAGTTACTTAATCTTTCATAATATCCATTAATCAGCATGTATAGTACATCTTTGAAGCTTAGACAGTGAAGAGGCAGGCATCTCTCAGAACAGCTCTGACTGCTGACACTCCATAGACAGGCTTCGGGAGATGTTTTCAAGGTAGTTTCCCTACCTAGCTGAGAAAACAACTGAGTTGTCATGTGACATGAAAAATGAGACACCGTTTCAGAATGGGAGAAGTTGCAAAGAAGTAAATGTATTTTATTTCTCCCTGCCTATTTTCAAGCCAATAGATATAGTAGTAATGCTTACTTGAATATAAAGTTTTATAGAGAAATGTCTGTGAGGAATTGTATTTAAGTGTAACTAAACAATTACCATGTGAAATTGCAGGGGAAAGGACTGTTGCTAGCGTATCATAAAAGTGAAACTAAGACTGTAATGACTAGCAAAGCAGAGCCATTCTCAGAGTTTTCTTATGAATGTTTTTTGACACTAGGTGTTCTTACAAAGTACTGCTTTCAATTATGACTGATGCTTTGACAGTGAGTGCCATCCTAAGGAGCATTTCTGCTACTGGTGCATATTCATTGAATGAGATGCTTTAAAATAAAAAGGTGTGGGTGTTGGTCAAAGCTGAAGAGAGACCAGATGCAAATTAACGAAATTAAAATTGGATCACAGCTTTTAAAAGCAAATTTTTTTTTTTTTTTTTTTGTGGTGTGTATTCCTGCCCTGTTTTGGAAGTGGTTACCTGATCATTTAATTTGTCAGATGTCAGATATATGACAGACTTCCAAGAAATGTCTGTCATTATTTTCAGCACTATTGTATCTGGAAATCTCCATTTGTGGGAAGGAACTGAAAGGTCTGCTCTTCAATTTTCACCTTTATGGCCATAAACCACTCTGTTCCAGTACATCTATTTACAGCAACCAAACTGGTAATATGGAATAACGCTTTGTTAAGAAGATGCATAGTAAACTTAACTTAGACATACTGACTTGAATATGTTACACCATGTCACCCATTCTTTTGAAAAGCAGTGTTCATTTGGCCTTCACCTAGATTTTCAGAAAAGAAATTATAGGTTGTGATAGTGTGAGACAGCCCTCTGAAAGAAGTAGTCGGGGTCATAGTAATCATTTGAGCTTTACTGGACAAACTGACAAACCTGCACATTTAAGGAAGTAGGAAAATAGGGTTGCCTCTCGTTTTCAGACTCACATAACAAAAAGTTCTGAAGTGAAAGACAATAATTTTCAGTGCAACTGTCCCAGAAAATGTTGTTGAAGGAAGGTATAATAAGCTGTTCCTACTACGCAGCGCATAATCTCTCAACATACGTGTGATTAGGTAGCTGTATAAATGTCATCTAACGGTCTGTGAAATGTTCTGGAAAAAAACATGTTATTTAGATAAAACTTGATGCATTAAATTTAGTGACGGTATTTCTACCTTCTATTTCTGTTCTAATGTATCTTCCATTTGTGGTTTTTTTTTAGAAGACAACAATGGATGGTCTCTGCAATTTGACAAACATTATACAAAGGACAAATACAATAAACTGAAATCTCTGTATGCATTTCAGACAAAGACACCTGAGTGCTGTAAGTAATTACAGATATTATTTGTGTGATTATTACTAATGACTTCTTGATAGAAATACACAGCAAATATGCTTATCAGAAAGAGAAATATTGTGCAGTTTCATTTATAGTGAAACAGAATTAATGTCTCAGATGAACAAATGCATTGAAACTAATTTCAGTTCCATTAAGACTTATTTTCTGTAGGAGAAGTGTTAAACACATGCCAGTGAGGAGGGCAATATACATTTATCTGAATGTATTAATACCACTGGAAAGACCATGAAACATATAACTTTCAGACTGAAATGCAGGCAACATTCCTCTAAATTCACTTCTTGATACATCAAATAATTCTTGCAAATCCCCTCCACTCCAGCAGACATTCATCCCTTTGTACAGATTTGCTGGCTCTGCTGTCTACTACGAGCACTAACTTAAAGCACAGAGATGGAGTGAAAGGGACCAAAGACTTTCTGACCCATTTTCATCCTGTGTTCACCTGGACAGAGTTGTGCTCATTCCAGTAAATGTAAGAGGACAGAATAATCTAAAAAAGAACCACAAAAAGTCCATGACAGATTCCTGTATATCAAGCCTAATGCTCATGTGCTTTTACAAGCTCTTTCACAGAGGTCAGGAGGTAACATAATTTTTTGTGTCCCTTTATTGTTGGGGTCTTCCTGGGTCTAAATCAATTACATAACAACATGTGCCTTAATTTCTGTTTCACACAGCCTTATTATGTCTGTCTTTGTGCTTACTGTTCTTTCACACCGTATTTCTTCTCTCCACATCCCATCACATCACCTATCCCACCTTTTGCCACAACCACATTCTTGCTCTCATGCAGTGGCTGGTGCTGTGCCAGCAGAGTGTACCTGCCACGGGCTGGAAATCTTCTGCAATGCTGCAAAATTGCGTGCTGTTCCATCAGTCTCTTCAAACATAACCATAATGTAAGTAGAGCAGAAAAGTGATCTCTTGATCTGTTCAGGTTTGACTATCAATCCTACAGCCTTTTCACAACTATAGCCTTATAATTATGACCAGTTGGCTCAGCTGGTGCATGTGAAAGCATAGTGTCTCTTTGTTGACAAGTCCTTTAATGTTTTAAGTTTTTCCCTGCATAAAAGGAGAGAAAATGAACTAAAAAACTCTGTGTGAAGTGATCATTTCAGTGTTGTAACAGTGACTTGAGCTAGAAACACTTTCAGGAAATCTGAAGAAATCTTTAAAAGAAATGTTTCCTTTTAAAACACAATACTTAGGACTTTTTTATTATTCTATGATCCTGCCAATATCGGTAGTCTATATTCCTGCCAATGAAGTCAATAACCTTGAACTCAGTGGAACTACCTGCTTGAACAACTCTCTTTAGTTCTCATCTGATGTCTCTGAATACACTGTTATTTTTAAAACAATTTAATCTGGGCTGGGTCATCATAGAGATACGTATGTGTAAACGAAACTTTAAGAGATCAGGGAATGCTTGATATTGCTCTTAGTTTGCACATCACTGTTTGAGAGGTTTTTTCTCTGTGGTGATCAGAGGGCAGCATCACATGTTCTTACCCAAAGATCTTCCTTGTAGAGCAGGGGTACGGACTTTTCTGTTCGGTACAAGTTTGTGTTTGCATGTGGATGAGGTTCTTTCTAATTGGGTCCACGTTTGAATACCACAATACTTCATAACGAAGATTGATGTAGAATGTCAAATAAATATTTAAAATGGCTGTTGGCTCAGAGTCAATAAAGACTTCAAAAATAATGGCCCAGTTCTAACTTTAGAAAAAGTAGTAAATCGTTCAGCTGGCTTTTGGGCAGACTTTCTTCTAATCCAACCATGCCCTGAATGATTTTTGTTCTTGGCAGGATGCTTGAGTCGGTGCACAATGGAGATGGGGACATAGGGACACATGCACTGGGAAATAAGCTCTATATGCATTTGATGTTTGAAATAATTCAGTGGTTTAGTTTACCCTCAATTTTTTTTAACTCTTAGATTTAACTGTTCTTTTGTCAATTGCTCTGGGGACCTGGAAGAATATTTTTTGATGATAAAGTATTCAGCTTACTGCTTAAATAGATACAAATATTCAGGCAAACAGAGGTAGCATATTCAGATGGTTTCATGTTGCATTTATTATTTAGCACTGTGAAAACTGCTCTTATTGAATAAAAAAAGTGGCAGCACTGCAGGAAGCTGGGAGAGTAGTTTTACTGTGTGCATTCATTCCTACAGGTCTCTTCAGAGGAATCTGCTAAGGAAACTTTCTGCCGACATTTTCAAGAAATACCAAGACCTTAAAAATCTGTAAGGGAGTGCTTCCACTTAAAATATCTATTTAGTGCCTTAAATATTCATCCTCTCCCTCTCACATACACATACACACACACAGAGAGCTTAACATCTAAGTGACAACCCTCAGTTTATACTCTAAATTCTATTTTGTCTTACCCTTCAGTACCTTATCTAATTGTGAAACCTGTTTGGCTCAAATAACTTGATTTGACATCTTTCTTTTTGCAAAGTCATAATTTCTACATATTTATTTTTTTTATGTTAACTATTTTATACCAGAAAAAACGCTAAACTTTCATTGTGTCTGAAGGAAGTTACATTTATAATGAACAGTAATATGACAAAAGAAATTAAAGTAACTTAATCCATTTATTCTGCAAAACAAAAGTTTGGAAACTTAAACTTCCTATTGTCATGGGAAGCTCACTCACATGACTTGGTTTTACTCCTAATTATGTCTGGTATCAATTTGATAATGCCCCAACTAATTAAATTTTATGGCAACACAGTACTGTATTATGTTTTATGATGTGTAACATATATGTTGTTCAAAAATAATAAATTTTAGCAACTTTGCTTTATATAGAATTAGTGAAATTAAGAATTAAATACAAAAGTCTAGAGGAGGGCTACTGTGTCACCAATTCAAGGCATTTAATATTCCTAGAAAACTTACTGGAGTGTAACGTTTGGGAACTGTGCTGTACTGCAGCACCATCTTGTGTTCACACAGTTAAGTACCATTACGACCGTAAAGTCTTGAAAACGTTTTTCTTAAAAGATGTACATCCATATCTACCTGTACAAAACATTTGTTTCTAATATTAATTTCACATATTTCTTATCTATAACTGTACATTTTCAGAAAGCTTTTGAACAGTGTTTGACACAAACCCATTTCACAAAAGCCCGTGTCAGATTTCTTATTGCTTTTTAACAGGAATGCATGTGGATGCTTTATTAACAGCAATTTAATTAAAGTTGTTTATATTTAAATATTTCTCAGAGAATAACACTATAATGCTTTAAAATTATTTGAAAAGGATTTAATGTTAGCAGTTGACAATATTTTTTATCTCATTCCATCAAAGTAGATAAACAGAAGGAAAAAGTATTTTTTAATTTACAGAAGATTAATAAGATTCGTTTTACATTTTTATTATATTATCTTAAAAATGCAGCATTTTCAAAATTCTCTGATACTACAAACAGAAAATTCAAAAATACATTTGAATTTGATATTCGTCATACAAAATTTTGCTTGTAGCAGGGTTCTAGGTAAACATAAACATCAGCTCACACAAGTGAGAACTGCAAGGTTAGGACCTAAAACAGGAGGTCACAAAAAACCACTTCATTGGTCATCTCAGGCAAACCAAGAGTCCATTTGAATTAATTTTCTAATTCTGCTGGGGGGGGTGGATATTTCTTTCAAAACACCTTTGCAGTCTTTGCAGCTATAGCTGTGAAATGGTTATTGTCAAATTTAAGGCATAAAAAGTTTGAGAACTTGATTTCAAGTATCACACTTGCATTCAGTTTAGTTCATAGATTTTCATTGGTTATTTATGCTTGCTTTGACTTTGCGTGCTTAGAGAATTAATTGTTGGGTTTGTATCTTTTTAGGTATCTTCAGAATAATAAAATTAGAACTGTATCTGAACGTGCTTTCAAAGGTTTATACAACTTGACAAAACTGTAAGTATTGCTTTTCAAATACTGAAGTAAAAAGCAGCAGGAAGAGCTCTGAGAGTCACTACAGATGTGTCTTTCAGTTGGTTCAACAGTGTTAGGAAGTTGCAGAATAGTCCGAATCTTAAACTCAACGATTGGATAGAGAAAGCAAAGATAGACTAAGAGCTCTCTGTGCAAGTTTATCTGACAGGACAGTAATTTGAAAATACAAGTGGGCTCCATACTTCACTCCTATTCCCCAGATCCTCAGAATGGAAGAAGTCTGGTAGTTACCCTGCAGAAAGTCAGAGAGAATGAAGAAGCAGTAAAACAAAAGCAAGAGCTTGTGATGGATGAAAACTCTTTAACATTGTATTTCGGTTTACAGAAGCAAACCAAAGTAACCAGTATCGGTAATGAAAGGACACTTTTTTCTTTATTGTGCGGCAGCTTTTTGAAAGGTGCCTCTAACTTTTAAGGAAAATGCTTGGTGACAGACAACACATAAATTGCATTGTTCGGTTCAGTTTTTTATTTCTACAGTATTTTTAAAAGGACAACTTTAAAATGTTGTTCCTCTTATTTTTCCATTACACAAGTGTGGTTGATTATCTGTTATTACAGCTGCTGCTATTACCTTCCCAGACCATTTACAGTACCCCTCCCCCTTCGTTTCTCAGCCTTTCTTTTTCCATGATTCTGATTTCCATTATTTCCATGGTATCTACATTTATGACTAACATCCTTAGCAAAGACTGAAGGGGATCCTGGGAACATTCATGGAACAAATCACTCCACAGAAGCAAACTGGGAAGGGCCTAAAATATCAAAAAGTGAAAATATTTAACTTGCTGCATGCAGACAAAATGTTCTACATGACTGCTCTGAAAGTCCTTAATAGAGAGAGTCCCGCCTTGTTTTCAAAGAAGGACATGAAAATTATAATCAGAAATTATCATTATGAAAAATTTTAGTGGTATTCTGACAAATTATCAAGGAACAAAAGTCTTAAAACTCTTTTTCATGCATCTGTTGCTAATTAATCATTCCATTCATTTATCTTTGGTTGGCCTTGTTTTAGATACCTGAGTAACAACAAGATAACCAGTTTGAAGCCTGGTGTCTTTGAAGATCTCCACACACTTGAATGGCTGTATGTTGTTTGCTTATTTGTATGTTTATTTTATCAATGAATAATTAAAGCAAGACAAAGAAATATTTGGATTGCTTTCATTTTTGTGCATAGCAGTACTTGATACTACATAATAATAATAAGGAACTCCTGTTACACTGTGCAAGGTAAAAATCTAATTGACTTTGGTGAGAGCAGAAATTAGTTTTTGGGCCTTAGTGACTCCAATGACTGATGACTTTTACAATACTAAATAATGTTTATTAGTAATTGCTTGTTACAAATTAATACATGAAATAACTCAGATACTATAAAACAGTAGAAAGATAATTTTTTTGGGCAGGTGTTTCCCTTAAGTAGTGCTTGCAATGCCCCAGACAAAACAACTGTCATAATCTGAAATACTGGTTTATTACTGCTTTTCAGACAGATGAAAATTAAATACTATTTTGACTCAGTAAAGTTATTAAAAATAAGCAAGTAATAACATGCCTAACATTTTTCTGTGTGTCTGGAACTGTTGGATTGATATGGAACACTGTTATGTGGTGCTGCTTTGTTTTTACAGAGAATCTATTCAAAGTGATCGAAGAATTTTAAAAACTTGCAGGAAAAAAACTTTTTTCTAAGTTGGAAGTAATTATTTTCTTTAATTTTTTTTTTAAATTAAATTCTTCTGAAAGGAAATTAATTTGATGAATACCGTGACCTGCTAAAGAGTAGTCTGTTAATTTTTGAAGTAGTTTGAATGGACTTTTGAAGAAAACTACTTAAAAGTGTGTTACTTTTTATCATCTGTTCAATTTAAGGCTGCAGTCAATTATCAGTCTGATACATGCTTTGCTGTAATTTATAGGATAATTGAAAATAATAGGATAAATCGGATCTCTCCATTAACATTTTACGGACTCAAATCACTTATTCTCCTGTAAGTATGGAATAAGAATCAAAAGTGTTATTTAAAAGAACAGAACAGAAAGGACAGACATATATAAAAACCTTTTTATAATGGCTGTGCTTGCTCACCACAGAGTGCTGGCAGTACACCTGCTGCTGTTTCTTACCCCCAGGCAAAACATGCTGGAGTAAAAGGATTTTGGCAGCAGTGGACGTGCAGCATCTAGAAAAGTGTAGGGAGATGGGTGGGAAAAATGGTGAAAAGACAGCGTCACTGAGGGGGCAGGGACGTGGCAGCTGCAGCAATGGGTGCCAGTTGTCTTTCAGAGCTGTGGCACAGGAGGTGGGGGTTCCGCAGCTCCTGCCCCTGGCAGCAGCCCTCCTTGAGACCCTGCCTGTGACCTATTGCTGCCCTTTCCAGCCCCACAGATGAGGGGACCCTCCTCCCCTGCAGCCCAGAGGGAAACCTCCCCCATATCCCACTTCCTCCATCACCCATCCTCCTCCAACCCACAAGTTACATGTTATGACCCAATAGTCAAAATATGTATATTGACTTGCTATGTTTTATTTCAATAGCAGAGAAGGGAACATCTTTCCTTTACCTTGTAATTAACGAGTTAAGGATAAAATACTGCTCCACAGAAAGCCACTGGGAAAATATGGGGAAGTTTAAGAAAGTAATACTACTATCAAGACTATGAGAAACAAATCAAGCTTTGACTGCCTTTTTTTCAAAAGTACAAATATAGGAGACATGAATTTTTTCTAGAATGTAATTTCTGGCAAATATAGCCAGCTATATCTTTTTTTTTTTTTCAGAGAGATGATGAATAATTCTCTTGCTCGCTTGCCTGATAAACCTTTGTGCCAATATATGCCAAGGCTAAACTGGCTGTAAGTCTACCTTATTTCACTAGAAAAATATTATTTTGTTGTCTTTGTATGACACTTCCATGACACTTTTTCTAATGGGGTGCTGGATCCTACTGAGTGCCTGCTGGGTCACTGCAGAGTTGATGACTTGAAGTCATCAATTAAGTGTGCAGAAATATTGCATGTCTCGTTCCCACTCTCTTCCGTGTAGTCATGAAGTTCTGGTAGTATTTTTCTTTAATTGCCTTAGAATAACTGCTTGAATTTATTTTCAGTGATTGATGTTTTGTTTTTATATCCCAGAGACCTTGAAGGCAACCATATCCATCATGTAAGAAATGTCACTTTCATCTCCTGCAACACTCTAACTGTACTGTAAGTAATAGAATATGTTAGCTAGCCAGAGTGATATGCTTGTGCTGAAGAGTCAAGTGATTCATTACAGCTAATACAAAAGCTTTCTGAGTATCATGGTTATTTAGATCTCCAGGACATTTAATGAAAATGCTTGGTTTTAAGTGAGTGCCATACAGAATAACCGTTGTTTACATTTATAACAAAGTTCAGCATCGATATATGCAACTAAACTTCACTGAAGTGATTTTGACTGATATTAAGATTTAGAAAATTTCATTCTAACTTTTTACTTGGAAAAGGAGGCAAAAATATCATAATAAAAAGCAGCAAACATACAAAATACATAGCTGGTTTCTTCACTTTAGAGAGTTTGATTGGCTGGTGGGTTGGCTGGCTCATCAATTTTAGAATTTTCCCCAAAGTTTCTTCAGTAATGATGTAATCATCTTCAGAAAATCCCTTCCACTTTCTGATAGATTAGTAGGCACCATGGCACCTGTCACTTTAACTCTTGTGCAGTACCCATATTCTTGGCTTTCTCTTTGCTTTTAAAATCCAGGTTGTATCAAAATACAAGTGCAGGAAAATTTGCACAGACATGTGCCTGTGTCCAAGACGTGGTTAGGCTACAAGCCTTCCAACCCACTTAATCTTCCTCCTGCCCTCAGCCAATTTATACCAGCCTCCTAGGGGGGTGTGTGTATATATACACATGTACAAATACATGCACGTATAGGCAACAAAAGTTATTTATCAAATGATAAAATGGTAAGCTTCTAGATCTGATTAGCTTGTTAACTGAATTGGGCAAATATCTGAAGATGCAGAGAAGAGAGAATTTTTAAATTTTATAAAAAGTTTCTCTAAAACCAAATGGATGTCAAGAAGCAGCAGCATAAGTTTGTTTTACTCTTTCAGGGTGATGAGACGAAATAAAATTAGCTTTTTAAATGAAAACAGCTTTTCTTCTCTCCAGATGTTAGATGAATTGTGAGTAGATTTCTTCTCTTACTTGTACAACAAGTCACAAAGTTTTATAATTTATATTGCAAGTATCATTTATCATAAATTCTATTCATATAATGTGCTCTGGAGATAGCATCCATCCTCAGGGGTTGTTCTTCTGTATATTTAACACGAAGAAATAGTTGACTAAATACATATTCTGTATCAATAATATTGTGGGTTTTGCTCACAAGATTGTTATGTTCCCTGAACAGGATAGTATTAATTAATCTTACATTACCACAGTCCAAGTGCTTGTGTGCCTTCAGTGTCTTTTAGACCTGTTAGCCAGTTTCAGTCAGACTGAGACCTTTACTCCTCTGTCCACAGTTATTAGGATTTACGTTTAGTGAAATTACGGAGCAAGGTAGAGAGAACAAAGGTTAGCCCATGCAAAAGAATTCCCATCACAAAACAGTACATTTAATTTATTTCCAAGCTCCTACAACCCAAGTTAAGGGTATTTTACTTTATTTTTGATGTAAATAAAATCATAATTAATTATGCCTCTAATGGGATATCTGAGCTGACTAGACAAAGAGAGATCTGATGGATCTAGCTTTCCACCTTGTTTTAACAGCATTCTTTTATCGTCCAAGTTTCTGATAACCTATATAATAAATAATATCCTATTTGGCAAATAGAATAAAACTGCATGTCTTGAAATTGCAAAACTGTTTGGTAAAATTTCTGAGTGTAGTAAGAGCTTACTGTATCCTACCTGTGGCTGTTCCTGCAGAGATCTGGCTAACAACAAGATTGAATCACTTTCTCCATATATATTTAAGGATCTGAAGGAGCTTTCACAACTGTAAGGATTCTTGATTATGATTATTATTATTATATATAGCTGTATATTACCCATTTGATATGAAACTTTCAGTCCTGAATGCTGGGAAAAGCACCTTTCTTTGTATGCATTATTTAAGATCTGCCTAAAAAATACTTATCCCAAAAGAAACTCTATATAACTTTTTGCCCGGAATAGTTTTGTATAAGATGTGTATTTTCATGTCCCAAAAGATACCAAGTTCAAATTTTACCTTTTTCTAGATCTTATTAATATATACAAAATGACCTATGCTAGGTATATCATGAGAAATTAATGATTTGATGGGAATGTTTAATGTGGTGTCAGGATTTGGCTCTAAAAATAGATCATAAACATGTAAGAGCATCTACAGATGACTCGTTTGCAACTGCTTTTTTCCTGTGGAAGAGTTCCAAAAAAGTATAAGGTATCATAAAACCAGAAAGACAGTCTTTTTTTCCCATGACCCATATATAGCCAAATTCTCAAATGCTGCTGCTGGAAAGTCACAATCTTTCTCTCATAATCTGAAAGAGACACTGGTCACAGAATCAAAGACCTCTCCAGAAGAGAGGAGGTAGTATGTGGAATAACTTAATTTTGTGTTTTTTCAGCATCCTTGGGATCTAGCACAATACACTGGGGCAACCAAGTGTGTACAGCTGCATTTATTGTGCTTGTGCATTTTAGTTACAATATCAAAATGAAAACATAAGGAAAAGGTACAGGGAGAAGAAAAAGGGGATGTACATAGAAACACTCTTACACAGAGTGATAGCATCTAGTATTAATGTCTATTGTTACATTCCACTGCCTATATCTCTAATAGGGTAATTACTAGATGATCTTCAAGGTCTTTTCCAACCTAGATGATTCTATTTAGTTCAACTTTATTTTTAGAACAAACTGTAAGGGAGATGTACAAAGTTACTTATGTCTATGTTGTATTTACAGGAACCTTTCTTACAACCCCATCAAGAAAATACAAATAGATCAGTTTGATTTTCTAATTAAACTCAAATCCCTGTAAGTACCAGGTTTTTATATTTTAGCTATATTTTCTTTGTGATTATGCACATCTCCTTCAAAAAGAAGTGATCCAGAATATGTTCTGTAAGAAATTGCCCGTGAAATAGTTTATAGTTTTGTTGATGATCCTCAAAAATGTGAGCATGGAAAATAATTACTGGCTATACTCAGATTTTCCTTCCTGAAAATATCAGTTTCATAATAGAATTTTTTCCAACAAAAAGAGATCATAAATTCATCTTAGAGGACATTGTCTTTTCTGCTATTACAGAACAAGATTAATGCAACCTTTATTTAACCTTGCACAATTTGTTCACGGGGCTTAAGGGTCATGCAAGGTCCAGTTGGGGCTATTAACACAATGGGCAGGTACCATTAGGATCTGTAAAGACAGGCATTATAAAGGAATTTGGTATATGTACAAGTTTGGGGACATATTTCCATTCTTACAGAATCCACTTCTAACACAATGAAAAGAGTAATATAAACCAAGTATGATTCAGCTGCCATGTCACAGGGAGGTGGGACTTTTACAAACCTTTTGAAGGGTTAGGGGGAGTTTTTGTGGGCGCACTACCACAGCAGCTCTAATGTGAACTCTGCCAGCAGATGTCTTCCTAAAACTGTCACTGCACTATTGCACAACCTTGCAAATCTGAAACTACCCTGTGGTAGATCTGAGTACCTCTTAACAAGCCACTGCACATCTGCAATAGCCAGCTTGGTAGAGCACAGTATTGGTTCTTGTCGGTCATAATTTCAAAATCTTAGAACTGGAGAATCATAGAGCAGTCTGTGTTGGAAAGGACCATTAAAGGTCATCTAGTCCCATCCCCCTGCAGTGAGCAGGGACATCTTCAACTAGATCAGGTTGCTCAGAGTCCTGTCCAGCCTGACCTTGAATGTTTCCAGGGACGGGGCATCCACCACCTCTCTGGGCAACCTGTTCCAGTGTTTCACCACCCTCGTTGTAAAAACTTTCTATTTTATACCTAGTCTGAATCTACCCTCTTTTAGTTTAAAACCACTACCTCTTGTCCTATCATAACAGGCCCTACTGAAATGGTTGTGGAGATCCAAAAAGAGATGTTTCCTTGGGTAGGAACATAATAGGAGTTTATGATTTGACCCCTGAGGTGTAGCCGGCAGAGCACATGCCTTTGTTGATCACTCCAGCTTCTTCACAGTGATTTGGTAAATGGCTAACGACCTGAAAATACTAAGTCTGTACAAGTTTCATGAAAATAAGCAGCTAAGCATGGAAAAGAATAATTAATTACCTCCCTGACAGTCAGGCTAGAGCATATACTTTATCCATTATTTAACACCAAAGAACTCATGCAATTCAGTGACCATGACCTTCTTAACTTTTTAAGTTAAGAAAGTTGTTAAATCTTGAAAAATCTATAGATATAGAATCTTGTTAAATCTATAGAAAACTGTATATTTCAGCAGTTTGTAGAACACCAGTTGCCTCTTTGCTAGTTTGAAATAGTAAGAATAGCTAGGGAAAGCACATGCTAAAGTTCATTGCAATGCTTAAATAAAACTAACACACTTCCACATTGGGGACTATTTTTCTTATCTCCTAGCAAAACTGTCCACCAGCCCACAGCAACTAACCAGTAAGGCTGGTACTTTTCTCCACTGTTGCTTAAATGTGCTCAGAACTCACATGAATATTGCATTCAGAGCATTGAACAGAGAATTTCAAATCAGGCTCCTCACAAGGAGAACTCTGACTGGTTGCACATCTAACTAGCAGATGGGATGGACTGGAAGAATACAGAAACTGAAGTTCTAAAAGAACAACTTACACAGTTACGCTTTACTGATCTAGCACTGCAGGGGAAATAATAGTGTAATTTTCAATATATTTTAAAAAAAAAAAAAAAAAAAGCCCATCTATGTGTCACAAGCAAGCCAGTGTTTTCCCTTACGTGCCATGTTCTGCTGCTCTTGACACAATGAAGACTGAATTCCTGCAGTGGTTTGTTTGTCTAGTAAAGCTTTCCCTAAGATAAAAGACAGAAGAGACATGTAAAATATTATTATTGGAACAAGTTATTATTTTCCCAGAGATGATGAAAGAACATCAGTAGAACAATACTTTGGAAAGGCAACATAATAATCAGAGATTGCACTGCTGAGAGACTTCTTCGTGGTTTTGGAAGAACAGCGTGTTTATTACAATTAACTGCAATTTATTTTATTCCACTTCAGCTTTTATGCAGACTTTCTGTTCAAGTTTCAAAGGCATGACAGATTAGATGCAATTAAAGTTTATCTCTAGTTTCCTATAATCATAGAAGTACAATTAAATGCTCATAAAATTTGCTGCTTTACTACTGAGTTTCTATGACCTTTTATTGAGAGTATATTGTTTACAGCAGCTTGGAGGGCATTGAAATTGTAAACATCCAGAGAAGAATGTTCAGACCCCTGAGAAACCTTTCCCACATGTAAGTAGATTATTCCAGTTTTCTTTCTTTGGTCTGAATTTTACAATTTACAGAACATTAGATAATTGAAAACAAAAGTGTTTGAAAAACAGCATGTGAGCAGTTGTCAAATTTTGACAGTTTGTAATTAATTTTTCTTTTTTCTGAATATGTTTTCTGACTAGTTAGTAGAGAGTTTTAGTAACCAGACTAGAACCATCTCTTACCTGTTTTTCTTTCTCACAACCAGATATTTTAAGAAATTCCAGTACTGTGGATATGCCCCTCATGTGCGCAGCTGTAAGCCCAATACTGATGGGATTTCATCCCTTGAGAATCTTTTAGCTAGCATCATACAGAGAGTGTTCGTCTGGGTTGTATCTGCCATCACCTGCTTTGGAAATATTTTTGTTATCTGCATGAGGCCTTATATCAGATCGGAGAATAAGCTCCACGCCATCTCAATAATGTCTCTCTGCTGTGAGTACTCCATGTGTAAAAGAATATTGGTTTAATCTGCTCATAGCATGTGTGATATCTGTTATTATAATATAGTGACATATTTCCAGCACTGGATTTGCTGAACTTTCATGCTGTTGCAAATGACAACACAAAACACTGTACCTCACTATGCATTTTTGAGTAAATAGCAATTTGCACATGTAAATATTGGGTTCAAAATAGTTACTCTATTTTTCACATGAGCAAAAGGTTACTTATGCAATTACAGAAAATCAATCATTTCTAGCTCCCCAATATTAAGCATCAGGGGGTTTAATTTTAGTCCTAAAAGCCAGACAAGTTTATGCATGAACTATTTGGCATTACAGCCACTACAATCTTGAGTACCCTGTCTCAGTACAGGAGAATCTGTAAGTATTTCACAAATACAATTAGTTGCATTTTGAAAGGTAATTGTCAACAGTGTATAGAATGATTACATTTCTAAATACATCATGTCAGTGATCTTGCAACTTTGTTGTTTCCATGGGAACAATCTGAATACTGTACAAAGCATCTAGCCAAAATACCTGAGAAGCCCTCAGCTCTAAGTTGACAGCTCCTCTTCTCTTACTAGCCTTAGAAGACTATGCACATCAGTTTTGAACTAGCATAAGTTGGACAAGCCAAAACAAAACTTTGAATACAGAGGAGATGCCCTACTCAAAGCAAATTATCTTAAGCCATATGTCAATAGCAAAAGGAGTAAGACCTAATAAAAAAAGGGTTGCAAGAATATTTCTATAAATGAAGCCATATCTTTTTCTACTTACCGACCAGTTTTATCTGAGCTTCAGAAAATCAGGTTGGAAACAACTATGAAACATAGACTGTCAGTCCAAATGAAAATTTAAAAAGAAAAAAAAAAAAAAAGAGGAGGAATAGGACTGAATTATACTGCCTTAATTGTAATTCACAATAACATTCCAACTGTAATATTGATTTTATCTCTATATACTAGCTGACTTATAAATATGTACTCATGTATACATGTGTATATCTAGTTTTCCAATATACATATTCACAGAGAATGGGAAATTCAGATGTGTGAATAATGATGTTGAGCACTGTGCCCACAGGTGCTGACTGTCTGATGGGAATATATTTATTTGTGATTGGAGCTTTTGATCTTAAATATCGCGGAGAATACAACAAGCACGCTCAGTTGTGGATGGACAGTATTCATTGTCAATTGGTGGGATCGCTGGCTATTCTGTCTACAGAGGTGTCAGTCTTGCTGTTGACTTACCTGACTTTGGAAAAATACATCTGCATAGTTTATCCTTTTAGGTGTTTGAAGCCCAGAAAACGCAGGACAATTTCCATTTTGGTTCTTATCTGGATAATTGGGTTTGCTGTTGCTTTTATCCCACTGAGCAATAAGGAATTTTTCAGGAACTACTATGGCACCAATGGCGTCTGTTTTCCTCTTCACTCAGAGCAATCAGACAGTTCAGGAAGTCAGATTTATTCTGTTGTCATTTTTTTAGGTAAGTTGCATTTCTTCTTTCTATATGATTAGAGCTGCAAATAAACTTAATTTTCAAACTAATAAAATAGCTTTGCTGGGACATTCACGCCTTGTATTTAGATGCTCCAGTAAGCACTTAAAGACTTTTTCCAGCCTGAATATTTTACTGTATTAGATAGATACTTACATATCTTAAAATGCATGAAGGACTGAAAGGGTAGAAAGAAATTAATGACTATTAAGTCCCTGAATGAACAGACTTTGTCAGGGAAGTAGAGCAGTGGTAAAACCAGAGGAGAACTACGTAGTTTGAATCAGATGGAAGCCATTTGTCAGGTGTCGATGAACAAAATAAATACGTGAAGTGAAAATTCAGTGTTCAGGTGAAGGCAGACTCAGATTTTCTGGCCTCTTAATCCTACGGGACTAGCAGTTTAGAAGAAACATTTTCCTTTACTACCCAGCCTGCAAATAGATGATGTGGAATTGCCATTATGCTGTTAAGCTGTAACTAATTTTAAGTTCTTAAACAGGTGTAAACTTGGCAGCTTTTATCATCATCGTGTTTTCCTATGGGAGTATGTTCTACAGTGTTCACCAAACAGCTATTACAGCTACTGAAATTCGGAATCATATTAAAAAAGAGATGATCCTTGCTAAACGTTTTTTCTTCATTGTATTTACTGATGCAATATGTTGGATACCCATTTTTATTTTGAAACTCCTTTCTTTACTTCAAGTAGAAATACCAGGTATGTTCTTTTGTGAGGTTGTTTCAACTGTGTCTGTATGAAGAGTGATGTTTCTACTTCAGAAGATAAAGAATTGAATATACTGAACTATATTACTATAACTTTGTTATATATCTATATATATGTATACACAATATAATGAACTACATAGTTTTACTACTGAACTGAACTATATTACTATAATCATCAAAGATTGAGTCAGCCAAAAAAACCCCAGAATTCAAATCATTCAAGTCTGTCTCCATAGAATATCTATAAAATGTAAAAAATGTATTTGAAAACCAAGGCTGAATTGCATTGGCTTTTCTCATCCTATGGCTTTTGCTGGTTCTGTTGCATAAATATGGCTCAGGACAACACAATGTTTCCTATATTGATTTAACAAAATAATTGTTATCCTGAAAAAATAGTTCAAAACATCAAGTTATACAAAGCTCTGCTTACCTTCTTCATGCTGTGAATATATTCCCATGTAAAAATAGCATAACCTAAAAGATTAAAAATCACACTTTTATTTTTTTCCTTCTCTTTGCAATGCCAGTACTTGCCAGAAAAATAGCATCTTTATGTAGGGCTTGTAAACCGTGTTCAAAAGAACATGTGAACATGAACAGTACCATCAGCAACAGCAGATTCAGACTCAATGTACAGCTATATGTCACAATGCTACATTAGCAAGAAAACATTTTAGCTCAGAGGATTTTCTTTTGTGCTGACCCAGGAGTGTGGAGTCACATTTTCAAAGTTTTGACTTATGTTTCAAATGTCTGGAAGTTGCATTGATTATGTCAAACATTTTCAGTTATTTTAAATCTTATAAAATGCTTCTTTGTGAAGTTACCAAACCTACTAAGAAATTTTAAAGAAAATACTGTGAAAAGTAGAAGCAGATGTATTCTGGGTCAAGAAACCTTGAAGAAATCTTACTGAACCACAGGATGATCTTGGGTTCAGCAAATGAATATTCCATGTTAGATAAACCAGATTAAACAGTAATCACTCTTTTCATAAAATTAAAGACATCACAGATAGTTGTCTAAATTTACAGAAGCTTTGAACACTGCTGGTAGCATTTTTTTTTTCTTTGGGGATACATTGTCACAGCTTTTGAACTAAGCATCTGCTTGTTTCCAAAAGTGTAGCCAAGGTGATGGGCATCAATAGAAAGGTATTGATATTGCATCTATAATTGTTTTATAAATCAAACAATGCAACAGAGGGCACCCACTAACATCTTTCAGGACTTTAATACTGTCCCTTTTCTGCCTGCCCCTCAGTAACTTATCTCCCAAACAGTAGGGATGAGAAGGGGATGCTGTGAAAATGCACACAGACTCTGATGTAGGCGGGACAGCAGGAAACCTTCAGAAAGGCAGATGGTGTGAACACAAACTGTCACCAGCAGGGCAAGAAGAAAATAATCAGGATGTATACAGTGCCCTTTGTGGTGGGAAAAATGGCAAAATCCTGGTACAGAGGAGAACGTCAGCCTCTAAGGGGATGCAGAGACTAGAGGATACTGCTTTGCAGGAGGACAGGATGTAAGGGACATTGTTAGGATTGCATGTCGCTTGTCATGGGAAGAGGATGGAGAACAGAGATCATGGGAAGAGACAGGGAGGAAGGCAGAGACAAAAAGTTTCGGGGCAAGAAGGTGGGGCTTGGGTGGAACAAGAAACATGCCAGGGCAAATAGGGAGCTATGGTACAGAAAAATAAGAGGGATAAATGGAACTTCTGGGAGAGTAAAAAATGTCGGGTTTTGCTGGGAGTCGTGGAAACAGAGGGAGGCAAGAGGGCAGTGCAGACATAACTGCGAGAAGAAAAAGTACCTGTTGTGACATGAACTCAGCCTAGGAGAGCACAACCACCCCTCTCACCGAGAAGCTGTGCTGCATGGGCATCAGGTGCTTGCCTTAATTAACAGGTGCGAACACTGGAATGCGTATTACAGCTTCCTTTCTTTTTCCTTCCCTAAGGTACCATAACTTCTTGGGTGGTGATTTTTATACTGCCAATAAACAGTGCTTTGAATCCTCTTCTCTACACTTTGACTACACGACCTTTCAAAGAAATGATTCATCAGGTTTGGTATAATTACAGACAAAGAAGATCCAAAAGAGGTAAAGGCAGTCAGAAAACATACGGTCCATCATACATTTGGGTGGAGATGTGGCCAATGCATGAAGTCACGCCAAAGGTAATGAAGCCTGTGCTTCGTACAGACTCCTCTGATGCTTCAGTGACTACACAGTCAACAAAACTAAATTCATACACGTAAATACATTTTGAATCTTCACGGTGACATCTGCACTGTGAGCTTCACTTCTGTGGGCCTACTGCTTTACAGCAATGAGGAAAAATGAGGGAGGTATGACACCTGGGCTCACCTGAACCAAAGCAAGGAGAAGAGGGAGCAGTGTGTCTGTTTGCAGGTAGAACTGACACAACAATAATTGTACCATCTTACAACGGTACCTGTCATTTTGACTACTCCTCCTAGATCAGAATGAGAAGTCAGCTGTTTTTTTCCTGCCATAAGCCACGAGTGTGGAAAAAAACTGTCTTTTAAAACATCTTACCCTGAAAGCAGAATGTTTCAAAGTCATCTATTTTTTTTTTTTTGGGGGGGGGGGGGGGGGGGGGGGAAGGTATTTTTCATTAAACCTTTTTATTTTTAAATCTCCCATTTTAACAGCTGATTTTTTTTTAAGAGTTGATTGCTTTCCTCATTAAGATTTTTTTTTTTCCTCCTCAAAATTTCTGACTGGCTGTATTTAGACTGTATCAGCTCTTAAAAGCTTTAGGGAGCAATAGCCCTAAGAAAAATATTTAAATTTCATAATTGGACTGGTTTATTATATTTGTCAATGCCAAACAAGTGAAAATTTTATTCCTTTTAAAAATTTACCAATTATTTCACTCATGTAAAGACAATCCTGAAATTGTAATGATCATTCTAATTCAGGCAGAACCAGAACTATGAGGAAGAAAAAAAAGAAAGGCTTTTTTCTTAACTGAGTGTCCCCTAGCTATAGCTGGTGCAAGTTTCCCCCTTCAGAAGAGCCTCCTTCCCTGGAAAGACTGGACTGAGTATCCCAACATCTTGATGCTGCTCTTTCCCTCACTGTTCCTTAGTGGGCTACCATAGGTAGCTCCCCACAGCTTGCAGACTTCAGCAAATTCCAGTCTTAAAATGTCTACACCTGAACATGGAAAAATGGGAGGTGGCCAAATAGAAGACTATCAGTCTTAATAGGTGTCATGACAGCTACATTTTAATCCCCTTCTGCATCTGACTGGATGCATTACAGTTAAAATAACAAGGACCACAGCCGCTCAGCATTTTCTGGGGCATTATTTTACTTTCTAATGTACAAGGGTAAAAAAAAAAAATACCCCACCTGATAGAATCCTCTGGAGGCAGTTCTTCTGCATATACTTACTGAAGGGAATCTTTTCCATTATGAATTTCTACAACTTCCCTTCTTCTTTCAGTACCATGCTCACAGTCCAATAGCCTAGAAGCCCACAAAGGTGAAAGATATGCTTCTTTTGGTATTGACAATTTGAAGCTTTTAAAAATGAAGCTAAAAGATACTTCCAATGTTTGCACTTAACTTCTTAACAGCATAAGAAGTAGAATTTTAAAGTGTGACTCACACTTCAGCTGTTTACAGAACTTTGGATCATCTTGAAATCAAAGATTGTTAAGGACCTTGTTTCCACTACTGTATGTGTTATTGAAATAAAAGATTATGTGCTGAACAAAACAAGCTACTTTTTCAAATTGCTTAGCAACATTTTGGGTTGTGGGGTAAGTGAAAGCCTGCCATCTGGACTGCCTTTAACTGGGGCGATTAGAACTTAATTTATTAGAAATTGTGTACCCTGAGGTGCCAAGCCTTCTCACTGACTGTAACTGCTTTTGATGAGATGTACAAGGATGTCTGTCCTCACCATTACTTCTGTCTTTCACTTGATTATGGATATAGTCAATATAATCATTGTTTCTGTAAGTACCATAAGAATATTCATTATTTCAATTTTTTGTAACATCTTTATTGTTTTGGTAAGAAAACTACAGTTTGACTTTTAAAAACTCCTTCTACCAGTAAAAATAAGGCTGACTAATAAACTACAGTAGAGCCATGTTCTCCTGCAGCCTGCCATTGCATTTCAGTATTACTTTTTTCACAGTGCTCTGGTAAAGGTACAGGAGTTTCAATACAGCTATTTATTACAGATTAGTGAACTTTCAGGCCAACACATTCCTTTAACAGTACACTCTAGACTAACTAACTAGTAACTGCTTAAGGCAAAGATAAAAAATAGGACCAAATACTGAAAAATGTCTAACATGCTACTCAAGAGAGGGGAGAATACATTTCACAGATTCAAATGGAAGTATTTACTTATAGTTCAAAATAATCCATCCTATCAGTAAACAATGCTGTTAAACTTCTACCATGCAGAGATATATGGTCCACCATAAGGCACTTTATTACAACAAAAGTTAGTGTAAAATTGTTTGCAGTAATCAAACACCTTGCAAAAAATCTGCACCTTTATAGAAATATATTGCAATACTGCTAAAAATAGTGAGGTTTGGGATATAGGGCTTATCTAAAGCTTGTAAATAAGCCTCGACTTGTCATAGTATCCCATCCTCAACACGGAGAAACAGTGTGCATAGAGAAAACCTGAAGTTAGTTCAGCAACTTTCTCTGGAGTTGGCAGGATTTCTGCTAGTGGCAGCTCTTGAAAAGGAGGGCTGACAATACCTCCTCGCAGGACACCACTTCCCCACCAGTAATGAGTTCCGGACGTACCATACATACTAACTTGGCATCCACCACGTTAGCCAAAAAAAAAAAAAAAGGCAGAGCATTTCATGGACGAGATCGCTTGAGCTGCAACGGAAGAGACTAAAAGTCATAACTGATGCCCTAAACAAAGTTATTTTACTCGGTGACTTACATACAACATCCATACGAGTCATCAAGTACTTCTGAAAGAACTCCGGGCTCAGGGGGAGCTGCTGAGGGAAAACAAAAATCCACGTGGACTCCTTAAAAGAGTTTAAAAAAACCCTGATCCCAGTCCGACACGAGCGGGCAGCGCAGCGCGACCCGGCGGAGCCGCCGCGGGGGCAGGGTCAGCCGCTGGGCTTCAGGGCCTCGTAGCCCTCCCTCAGTAGGTCCCGCCATGTTCTGAGGAACCGGGCGTTCTCCGAGCACTTTGTGGCGAGCTCCTCCACCTGGGCCGAAACAGCCGACGTCGCCTCCAGGATCTTCGCCAACGAGAAGGCGGCCTGGAGGAACGACAGAAGTTGGGGGTCACCGACGCCCGCCCGGCGCCACCCGTGAGGGGAGCCCCGCCGCCCGCCTGCACTCCCGGCACTCACGTCGCCGATCTGCATCTCCACCTCCTCCAGCAGCTCCCGCGTGTCGCCGGCCGACAGCTCCGGCGGCCGCGACCCCTCACTCCCGCCACGGACCCTCCGGGGCCCGGCGCTGGGCGATGCCTCGGGCACCTCGGCGGGCGGTAGCGACCCCGCCTCGGCCATGTCCCGCTCCCCTCACTGCCCGCCGCCCCGCCCCTCCCCTCCCGCGCCGAGCCCCGCCCCGCCTCCCGCCCGAGCTCCGCCCCGGTATCCCGGCATGCACCGGGAGCAGTAGTCTCTTCTGCCGCAGTGCCTGCTGGCGGCAGCAGCTGGGGCGCCGCCCCGCCTGCATGGCCGCCCCACAGGGGACTCGATCCGCCGCCCCGCCTCCTCCGAGCACCTCCCGCTCCAGTACTAGAGGAGTGAATCCGTTCCTCCCGGTTGAGCCGGCGCCCCGTGAGGAGCCGGGAGCTCTGGGAGCTGTAGTCCTGCCGGCGGGGCGGGGCGGGGCGGGGCGGGGCGGGGCGGGGCCGGCGTCAGCTCGCCGGCAGCTGAATGCGCAGGCGCGGCGCGGACGAGGGCTGGCGCGGGGTGGGCGCAGGGAGCGGAGGGTGTTGAGGGGGTCTCGCGCTGCCACTATGCTGCTCGCTTGGTGCCCGTCCTCCAGCCGAGGTAACGCACTGGGTCGCCCCGCGGGCGGCTGGTCGTCCCGAGCGGGGGACGGGGCTGGCGTGGCCGCCGCTGCTCGGCGGGGCGGGGCTGGCGGCTGGCACGGCGCGGAAGGAGAGCAAAGGTCACGGTTGGGGTGCGCCCGGGCGTCTGGGCGGCCGCCGGGCCGGGAGCGGGGATCCTGCGGGCGGTGGGCGTCGGGCGGCAGTTGGTGTCAGTGGTGGCGCGGCTGTGGCTCCCCCCGCCCCGGCGGCCTCTGTCCGCCTGAAGGGGCTTCTGTCCGGGCGTACAGAGCTGCGCGGGAGCGCTGGCCGAGGCTGAGCCGCGTCTTGTTCGGCTGTGGTTTAGTTGTCTGGCGTGGGGCATCAAAAGTGTAATGTCTTTTGGAGCGATACTAGGTGTTACCTGTTTTAAAGGATAAAATAGAGCAATTGAATGCATGCCCTTACTGACGAAATAATTGTCGAGACAACATCCTGCAGTTGTTAGTAGTAACTGCAACAGCTGCAGCAGTTACTAGTAAAGAGCTGCAGAAAAGTAAAGTTTCTTCTTAGAGATTGCTTGCTTCGTGCGACCGTTTCACACCGCCTTACCAAGTCTGTAAACTCAGCAGCGTGGTAGCGCAAGCTCAGCTCGCTCACGGGAAGGAATGATCAGCCCGTTCAGGGTTTGGACCTACCTTTGTAGTTAAGAGACGTATTCTGAGCTGAGTTTCACTTCTTTTGCGTGTGTGTGAAGTAGCTGACATTTTTAAACTACTTTATGCAATTCATAGTACCATCAGTTCTGCTCAAATAAAATGATCTGAAAAATTAAGTTAAGGTGTCATGTTTTAATATACATGTATAGATGTAGTTGTCATCATGCTTATAAAATACATTGCTTGTTCTCAGATCCTGCCCGGTTGCAGGTAAAGGATAATTAAGAGTCATGAGATGGTATGATAATAGCTTTTATGTTATATTGGTTAAGTTCAAGATTACTGTTAAGAAACCAACATAGATAATACTTATTACCTTGCATATAGAGACCAGTATCCTGGCTGTCACTGTGCAGAGGTATAATGGAGGATGTTTGTGCTGGCCTTGCCAATCGCTATTCTCAACAAAACACTTCAATCATAGGATGATGGTGATTTTACTTACGTAGTTTTGCAGAAATACTCTACTTTAAATACAATATTCTCCTTCTTACCTCTGAAATTAGAGAAAGGGAATCCTTAAAGGAAGGAAAAATACCTGTCAAGGTGCATTAATTCACAGGCCTTTTAACTGTAACTAGTTTTGATGTTAGCTAGTTTTCCGAGTACAGATCACACACATCTTCATGTTTTGGTTTTTTTGTGAAAGAAGAAAATTAGGAAAAGAATGCAATGTGTAATAGCCCTTCTGAACAGAGTCCTATTTTGATCATTTTAAACTTTAACTTTGTCCATTTGCTTAAAAAAAATTCTAATTTGTTTTTGCGACTGCAGCAAAGGTAAAGATTAAATCTATCTACTGTATCTAGTTTTGACTTGGGTTTAGGTCTGAGCTTTTATTGTAGATCATGATGTTTACTTTAGATGAACTGTCTAGTATCAGTAGCCCAAACTGTGTGTCTCAACATGTGTTGAGATGTCAGAAGAGATGAACTTGCATGTCCTATCTCTGCAGTTGTTTGGTCACTTTTACTGAAGTCTGAAATAAATCTTTTGACGTTCAAAATGAAATAGGAACTTAAGATGTGTTTCACCTGTGTACACTCATGTTATCCTATGTCAGCTGTCAGAAATGGCTGGCCAGTGTATTAAGTGGTATTATGTGAAGGATGCTTAAAGGGAAGCTCTTTACTTGTTGGTTTTCTTTTTTTTCTGAGATAAAATTATACAGTGCATTCCTAACTTGAAAATTTTAAAATCTTTATGGTTCCTCATCTTCACATCACCTGGTAGCCTTTGGGAGAGGGAGCTGTCATATCTGTTGTGCCATTTGTGTCTCTGGAAAGTAAAAACATTTGGAAAATTACTGATTTGAAAATTTTGAAAATTACTGATTTCTTGTTTTTGCAGCACGTCAGTGCTTTCATGCTCTAAAGTTGATAAAGAGAGACTGCCTTTCCTCACTGCATATTGCAAGATGTGCATCTACTGCCTCTGTGCCTCGCATAACTACACATTATACAATTCACCCTCGCGACAAAGACAAACGATGGGAAGGTAAGGTCAAAAATGCATTCTTTAAAAGCTTCTTTATTATTATTCTTATTGCTCAGTTTTAAAGACACTGAAATATGTTGCTGTTCTTTTCTTTTTACAGAAATTCTGTACTCTTAAATACAGTACTAATATTCCAAATGAAATTTTGTGGTTGCTATCTCACAATGAGTATCTTTAGTGCTATAAAATGGGATCAGATTAAACTTGATCCTAGTTATTTAAAGAAAATATTTAAGCAGCTTTTGCTTTTGTGACTATCACAACAAGATTTAATTCTGTCAGGTATGTATCTGTTGGATTTTTTTCAGTTGTTCTTACCATGAGAGTTTATGAGAAAATAAGATTGATATATATCTCTGGGCATTCCGGCCTCTACATTCAACAATTTCAATGGCTTCAGTTCCAGAAAAGACACTGATTAATTAGTGTAAAATAAAGTCACGTGTTCTGACTAAAGGTCTCTTTTCTTTTATTTCTCCCTTAACTAGAGTTTCACTGAATGTCTTTGATACAGCTAGTCAACTCAAGTTTAATATTCTATGATGATACTCAGTCTCTATGCACCATAAGTATATGTTTTATGGTATATCTTCTTACAGCTTAAAAAGAGCTAATTTTACATTGGGATGCTAATATCATTCTGCACTATACCAAGTATTGAAGTGGGGATTCTGTTTAATATTTGGCCTCCTTTTACACAAGGTAGTACTGCTGCGATACCCAGTAGCCAGTATCATAGAGCAAGCTTTAGTGAGAGAGAGGCTGGGGGAAACTGAAGATTGATTTATCTTACTATCTTTTTTCTATTAAAGGGGTAAACATGGAAAGATTCGCAGAGGAAGCTGATGTTGTCATTGTTGGAGCAGGCCCTGCAGGTCTTTCTGCAGCTATTCGACTCAAACAGTTAGCTGCTGAGCATAGCAAAGAAATACGTGTTTGTTTGGTGGAAAAGGCTTCTCAGATTGGTGCGCATACACTGTCTGGTGCTTGTCTTGAGCCAAGGTCCTTACAAGAACTTTTTCCAGACTGGAAGGAGCGAGGGGTACGTATGACTATATAAACACTGAAATTAATTGCTAGCTCTTAATGAACTCCATATCTGACTCATTCTGATACGACTTAGTACCTTGGTACCACTGGTACTTAGTACCATTTAAAAATATGTTGATCTAACAAAACAAAAAGCCTTCTACCTTCTTTTTAGTCTGTTTCCTCTAGTTCAAAAATGCTAAAGTTTTATACCTACACAGATACACTGATACACTGTGGCCTTGGCTCTTTTATATAATAGTCTTACTGCATATACACAGTATGCCTGGTGCATCCTGGGATGCACTACACTTCCTGCATTTGTGCAGAATCCAGCTCCTGTGCACAAGCAGTAAGTTGGTCAGTTCTTAGCAATGTTCGACTTGCTGCTTCTCTACAGTAGTCCTTCACAGTCTCAGGAAATGGCACATAGTACACTGATTTTTGTGCAGACATAGTGGTGTAACAGAGGCTTAAGATGCTTTTAGGTGGGAGGATAGCAAGAAATGTGCAGCCAGCTGCCTGCTATCACCTGGGAACTGCAAGAAGTGGGCCGTTGATTAGTTGTTTTGTCTTACTGGGGTAAACATACAAGTTGAGCTGCCACCTTTAGAAGCATCTGGAATATCGATGTAGTACAGAATGTAGAAGTGATTTGCAAGGCCCTGTTCCTTTTTTTTTTTTTTACGTCAGTAGTTGTGTTGATTCTTGCCTGATGACTGTCTCATAAGTACTTCTATCTTCTCTCTTGTGATAACCTCCTACAGAAGTGCCTTATTAAACCTTTACTTAACTGCCAGTTTGATTGTCTTATTTCAGTTGTTGTTTTTGTTGGATTGGCTAGAAAACCAAAACTCTCAGTACTATTTTCTTTTTTTATATAGGCTCCACTTAATACTCCTGTAACTGAAGACAAGTTTGGAATTTTAACAAAGAAATCTAGAATTCCAGTGCCAATTCTTCCAGGTAAAGTTTAGTGAGGTGATAGAGAGTCAGCTCGCCCTATGTCTTTTTTAAACTTTTCCATTAATCAAACAATTTTGATTCAGTGTAGTACAGCAAGTGTATGTAGAACATAATAGCTTACAGTGATAGGGGCTATGTAGATGATGGCTGTGGTAACTTATGACATTACTGTGAAGATAGTGGTTGTAGAAGAAGATACATCTGATGTATACGACATCTGTTATTTTGCTTAGTGTTCTATGTTTTACGTGTGTGTGTCCTTTTTGCCTAGGACTTCCAATGGTTAATCATGGAAATTACATAGTACGTCTGGGCCACTTTGTGAGTTGGCTAGGTGAACAAGCAGAAGCTTTGGGTGTTGAGGTGTACCCAGGCTATGCAGCAGCTGAGGTAATAATGACATCAGTGTGTATATGAAAAGCATTTTTGGAAACCCCTTCACTCCCAATTATTTGTACATTCACAACATTCTTTTTAACAGAGGTGTATTGTGAAAACTGTGTTTCAGTGTCTAAATTCTCTGGCCCAGATCCAGCAAAGTGCAAGTGGATCATACAGTATGTTAATAAATGCAAAATAAATACATAATCTTTGATTATTTGACCATTAAAGACATAGTGCATAGAAGTTTTGCATTAGAACTTTTTATGAATGGACTAAAATGACAGATCATCAAAATGATTGTTTGTTTAAATATTTCCAAAGGTTCTTTTTCATGAAGATGGTAGCGTGAAAGGGATAGCAACTAATGATGTCGGCATTCAAAAAGATGGAGCACCTAAAGTAAGTAGCTATCTTCCCCATAACTAGGGGTCTAATTATGGAAATTGTGATATATCTGCTTCTACTACCATCAGTAGTCTTGCTGTAGCCTAAGAAAAAGTGTAAAATTCAGTACCTGTCTTCCCTCTCTGTACATAAAATAGATCAAGTACCTGTGAAAGTGCTTGTCTCAGAACACTGTAAACTTCTGAGATTAGTAGAAAAAACCTTCGCAGAAAGGAGGTTTGTTTGAGGGTGACTCAAAGGAAACATTTCAAGGGTGCTTTGGCACATGTGAAATCAGGAAACAAAGGAAAAAATTCCTGGAACTCCTAGAAAAAATGTGCGAAGGTGAAATAGAAAGCTGTTGTCCAGCTGGTAACTAGCAAGGTGTAAGAGAGTCTGCTTCTGGCTGATTTGTTTTCTCTGATATTTACAACTGCAGTCACATTTGTCAACAGTCTGTCTACTTTGTTGGGGCAAGGTACATGCTGAATCTTTATACCTTTTTGCTGGTTGGTCCCATTTCTGTATCCAGAAGGTGACTCCCTGCCCAAAGTGTCAGACTTTGACTGATTTTTAGTGGAATCAGAACCTGCAGTGAACATGTTGCTTCCCTGTGCAATACATAGGGAGAATCTGGCACATCAGAATAACTCAGGAAAACTTTCACGCAGAATTATTAGGCTCTGTAAATTATGGAATTTGACTACATAAATTATGGGTATGAAGCTTTTTTCTTAAGATTTACTTTTATAAGGTTTCTAGCTAGTTACGTAGAGATTCAAAGAGGTATTTCACATAAAAGCATGGGCTATTTTTCCTATTTAAAGCAGGGAATGAGAAGAAAAGACTCATTCTTGTTTGGAGAGCATATAGCCAATGGAGAAGGAAGTGGTGGCAATATATTTTCCCAGTATGATACTGTCTGTCTCCTGTAGGGGATAGGCATGCTCTTCCTTTCACGTGAACATGTTCTCCAGTAGAAGGCACACGTAATGCGTACAGCTTGCTGTGGTATAAAGATTTATTGGGAGTTTGGTTTGTGTCTGTTTTAAAATGGGAAGGAACTATGATTTTATTACCTTTTTTAAGCATCCTCAAAACCCAGAATTTTTTTCCATTTATTCTAGAAGAATGTGTCTAGTAACTTTTTTAATGTACATAATTAGTGTGCCATTACTGCAACTTTTCGACAATTCAACTGTTTTAGCTGTCAGTTATGTCAGCTGATATGACCTTCAGTCTATAAAGGTTCAGGTAAATAGACATAGTTTGTATAACCTTCAAGGCAAGAATATCTTCAATGTGTTTATACAGAGCCTAATCAAATAGACTGTAGTTAATGAATAGAGTTTCACCTTGCAGTCAGCACTAATCAAACAAAAATGCCAATGGTAAAAATATGTAGTAAAAAGTTGCATGTTGATTCTTGTGTAGATGCCGGAGAAGGATGTTAACTGTGAAGTATAACTTTTTGACATTACAGAAACATTTCAAATTCATTAATTTCTGATATTTACAATGTGGAGTTGTAGTTCATTGATTTGTATAAATCTACCTCAAACTGGACGATATATATTTTTAATCTCTAGATCAAGTAGTAAATCCCTGTAGTTCTCTTAGTATTTTGAAATATTAATTCATGTTCAGGTTGACAATCAGAAATTCAAAGAATACACAAAAAATTTGGCAAAATCTTGTAACTCCTGTTTAAAGGTAATTCCTGACCAGAGGGAACATTTTCATTTGCTAGTCTTTTTCAGAGGTTTCCAACCAGTAAGTTAGAAGTGGATTGCACCTGAGAGACAATTCAAAACCAAAGCAATAAGCTGCTTCTGGACCTATGACTTACCTTGTGATGGTTTTATTGGGTACTGCTGGATATCTTCATGCAAAACTGTTTCCATTATCTTTTTCAACATTAAACTTTCTGAGCCAAATCAAGCTTTTTTCTTTTAAATTGGTTTTTTTTCCCTGCAAGACTGTGTATTTAGAATATTGTATCCTTACATTGCAAAGATAATCCAGTAATGTTCTCGTCCAGTTTGTTCACATACGCAGATGATGTGCTGATACACAAGTTCCCCTTATCTTACTCTCAATCTCATTGTTGGAATTTTTGATGAGAAATTTTTTTTATAATGATACTTAATGTTAGTTTAATTTTACTGTATGTTTTAACATGTAAGATCGGTGCAATATTATAGTAACTTTATTCTAAGGTAGTGGGTTCTTCTGGGGGCAGGAGTGATACAGGTTTTTCTGATGTGATGTTTCTGTCTAGCCTCTGTCATATATGTGTGTGGAGACACACAATATTTTATTGTAATGTGACTTCATGAGCGAAAATTAAAGTGTAAAGCTATAAGTTAAGATTCTTTGTTCTGTCAGGGTTCCTTTGCACCGTATGAATGAGCAGGTGTGATATAAGTATCCTCTGATCTGGAAAAGATTCTCCTTTTCAGTAATGAATGATGATTCATTGTAGTGCAGCTTTACTGGAATCCCTTACAAGATTTGCCAGGGATGCATCATGGTTAGGTGGAAAAGGCAGTTGGACTAGAGCCATAGCTTGCAACAGTTTGTAGGTTCTGGGCAGTGCCACAAAGTAGTGTAAAATCACTTTATGGCCCTCCAATTTCTTGCTGTGAGTTTGGTGTGGCAGAGATCTTACTGCTGATGAAATGCTCTACTTTTGCAGGCTACCTTTGAAAGAGGCTTGGAACTCCATGCTAAAGTCACAGTCTTTGCTGAAGGTTGTCATGGACATCTAGCCAAACAGCTGTACAAAAAGTACAATCTAAGGGAGAAATGTCAACCCCAGAGCTATGGCATTGGACTGAAAGAGGTATAACCTGCATAATTTTAACAATTAATGAAAACACTTTGAAGCTATAAGGTAGTTTCTGTTTGCTTCAAGCTAATTTGTATAAGACATTAGAATTACTGATTTTGAGTTACATTTTCAGACTTCAGAACCTTTGCTATTCTGAAGCTTGTCAGAGAAGATGCTCCCTGACTGTTTCGTTTCAGCTGCTGCTTCTCATATCTGTGTTATATCTAGAGGTACCTGTGAACCCACTCTGTTAATGTCTTAATTTGATTTCAAATTATGTTCATTTGTGAAATCTCTTTTCAATACTTTTACTAAATGAGAGAGGGGTTCATGCTGTCTAATTTTAGGGGGTTTTAGTATCTGAGGAGGGGAGGAAAGGCTTTCTATGCATTTTCTGTATATTGATATGAGAGAGAGAGAGAGAAAAGAGCTGTTCCAGATGATGAGTCATGGTCTCTGAAACACCTTCTGGATGAGCTTTTTTTTTCCCAAAAAATCCCTTTACTGGGCTTATAAAATTGGGATAGGGATCAGGTTTCCTTTTTGAAATATTTATACTCTGGAAATATCACCTATGAAAAATAGCTGTATTATTTACAGTATGTTCAGAGTTTGACTATAACATATTCTTTATTTATTACTTTAAGCACGTGCTTCCAGCTACAAAATATTTGCTAAATAATTAGTTTACACTTCTGTAGAGAATAACCGCTCTGGATATGTATGACATAATCTTAGTTGCAATTTGTAATACCTAAGTTGTCGTTAAATCAGCATTTTGCTGTAGACCTTCTTTACTTCCAGATGAGACTGTGTCTGCTTTAGCAAATAGTACAGTCCAATAGGAATGGATCTGTAAAGTAAAATTGTTGATGCTGATATCCATACTATGCACATTTCAGGTTTATTTTTACTTCTGATCTAGTCCCATGGACTGGGTGCCCTTTTGTGACTAGAATGCTTTAGATGGGCTTCTGGAGCCTTTCTTACAGTTTAGTTTCATGTGAAAGGAATCTAGTTCATGCCTTCTGTGGCTGCTGTATGAACCAAAGCACAGTAAGTGGGAGGAATCAGGAGCCCTGCTCGAAAATGTGCTTCTTAATCTAAACTGAAACATTAATGTAGATGTACCCTCCATGCTCAAGCTGATCTAAAGGTGCTCAGCTGCCCTTCTGTCATTAGACTGCACCTGACGCATAACTCCATGGTGAACAGATGTTTTGTGAAATGATCAGAAAATTGATTCACTAGTGGAAACATGAAGATGCTTCTGTGGGTTCACCATGGGTCAGACGAGTACTGGAGATGTGTAGGAGAGAGCAGAGAGAGGACAACCTGTTTGACAGCAAATATTTAGATCAACTGAGGCATAGTGTTAAGCCTGACCTTGAAAAACTTACGAAGAAATTACAGTGATTCATATGAAAAAAATGTTTTTAAAGGAAATAGTCAATGTCAGTGTTGCGTTCCTTAGCAGAGTATCTATCAAAGTCACTGATATAAAGAATCTTGTGGCTGAATTAAAATTTTGGGTATAGTACTGGACTCTCAGTCACATTTTCTGATGGACAACTTTTTAAGAGAGAGAAGTATTAGGAAATTCTTCAGTGGTATCCAAAGAAATATACTTATTACCTGGTATTTTGTTGTATGAATTTATGCATTGGTCATAGCAGTAAATTAATTTTCTTCTACATTTAGTTGTGTGTTTGTCTTATATTATTGAAAGGACATTACTTTTCAATATAAAGTAAATTTTTGGTCATCTGCATGACAGTTATGGACTATTGATGAAAAGAAATGGAAACCAGGAAGAGTAGAACATACTGTAGGCTGGCCTTTAGACCGACATACATATGGAGGATCCTTTCTTTATCACTTAAATGAGGGTGAACCTTTAGTTGCTCTTGGATTTGTGGTAAGTGAAGTTGCTTTTTTCATGCTTGTTGGTGTTTGATCTTCGTTTTTATGCGACTTTTTTTGCTCTGTTTTAATGTGAAAATGAAAACACAAGAATAGCAACAGTCCAAATTTAGTACTTTCTCAATTTTAAATGTGCTTATGCCCATATTAGGGAAGGTTAATTTGTCATATTAATCTGTCTTTAATCCAGTGTCTTTTATTAAGAACAAAATGGAAAACTTACAAATAACTTTTTTTTTGCAGACCAAACAAATTCTGGTAAAGCCAAAACCAGATGTTTAATCAAAACTGTGCTCACAGAATTTTTGCAAGTTAGGAAATGTCTTCCATTTCCTTGTTCATGTGTCAACCTTGGGTGCAACTCCACTTTGAGAGAAGTGTATAAAGTGGAAGCACACTGCAGTTCCACAAGCAGCATCCCTTCAATTTCTGAGCTCTTCTGTTTGTTCTTAGCATTCTTCACCCACCTTTGTCTCACTTTCTTTAGCAACTGTCTTTCTGAATTGTACAGGCAGCTTCTTCCTTCTTACTACCTCTATCAGAAGCATTGAGATCACTAGAGACACAGTCTTGTGTCTTTCTGCCAGCCAATGATGCAAGGAGCAATGGTAGGAAATGTTTTCCTAGCACCTACAGTCCTAAATGAAGCACAGACTATTTATCCTTGCATGTGCTTTACACACAGATGCTGTAAGAGTCAGGCACGTGATCTGGACTTTCAGCAGCATGGGACTGAGGTGACACTTTGGTCTCCTAGATTTCAGAAGGATTCCAGAGTGTGTGTGGGTGAAAACTGTATTTTTGTCTAACCATTTTGTAAGAAACATTGAAAAAACCTTGTTAGCTTTTCTCAGACATGCATGCTTGTCCTGTGCAGATTCCGGTATTGGAATTAATAAGTACAGACAGTAGACATTCAAATTCTGTTTGCTTTTAGATGGGTAGAGAGCTTTGATTCTTACAGAGAATGGTAATCAGTAATTTTCAGTAATATGAACATTATCTCCAGTTCAGATAGGAGAAAATTAACTTTTGTGTGAACATACAGGCACTTCTTTGACTTTGAACTTTACACCTATGTCAGTCTGAGCTGATTCTTGTAGTAGGATTATCTTGCACTTAACTTTGAAATCTGTTTATTATCTTTTATCTAGTAAGGAAAGTATATGCAAGCAGTGTTCTAAAAGCAGTGAGCTGCCAGAGAAACCAAGATACTGTTTGTTCCTGACTTATGATATATTTTGTTATTTGTCTCAAATAGAGCTCACAGCAACCAGAAATAATCCCTTTCTCAAAAGAGAAAATTCAGCAACATAAGCCCTTTTAAGAGTACATTCAAGATTGGAAATACAGAGTATATCTTCAGACAGATTCTCAAATGCATAAAAGAATCCAGGGCATTTAGCCAATTGGCAAAGTGTTTTTCCCCCATTTTCTGCTTTCATCATTGCTCCCCTGTGCTTTATTACAATGGCTCACCTAATTGGAAATAATTGATTCTGCTAAACAATATGAAGAACAGGTTAAAATATGTGAGCACAAGGACATAACTATCTAGAAATAATTGTTTACCTCTCCTTCCAGCTTTTCTAGGGCAAAGAGGTTTTGAAACACAAATTTAAAACAAGTTTTCTCACTTATCCTGACCATTTAACCATGCTTAATTTAATTTCACTGTTTTATTTCAAAGGCAGATGGAAGGTGGTTACAATGCGATTAAATATTTTTCATGCTTCAGGTTTCAGGTAGTGCAGAGAACAGTCTTGTAGCAGCGAATTCTCAGAATTGCTTCTACTATACTCTTTATAAAATGTATTTTTGGCAATAGTTTCTTTAAGTAGAAAGATCCTGAGGTTGTTTAGTATAAAACAGATTTACAGAGTTGATGTAGTAATATGTGATTGTTTTCTTTTCAAACTTTTGTTGAAATTTCATACTTCTATTTTCATTAATGTTGCACTTTTTTTTTTTAAGGTTGGTTTAGATTACCAAAATCCCTATTTGAATCCATTTAGGGAGTTTCAGAGGTGGAAGCACCATCCTAGCATACAGCCTACGTTGGAGGGTGGAACAAGGATTGCCTATGGTGCCAGAGCATTAAATGAAGGTGGTTTCCAGGTAGCTTTTTCATGAAGTTTTTTTACTTTGAGTTCTCTATAGCTGTGTTTTTAGTGCTGTAGATTTGGGTTCCATGCTGTTGGGAAACAACTGAACTATAATAAAGCTGAATAAAAGCCAAAAGTTTTAGTGGGCAGAAAAGCCTTGTTATCTTGCTGGATACTGGCTACTGAGATTTGCTACACTTAGGCTCTGTTACACTAAAAATCTTCTGACATAGTCACTTTACTTTCTAAATGAAATATGAAGCGGAGTTTACATTGGAACCAAATGTGTTCAGCAGCAAAGAAACTACAGGTAGTTCTTTGTTGTGCCTGGAAGCCTGGGGAAGAGAGGGTAGCACCACTCATTTGTTGTTGTTGTAGAGTTGGGGGGAGGCGTATTTTCCAAATTACATGGTTATCCTAGCAGAGCGCCTTTCCAGTGCTTGACCCTTAAGCCAGTGATGGTGCTGAAATTGTTACATGGTTTGGCAGATAAGTCTTCACCTCCAAGTACCTTTGCTATCTTTCATGCACAACTTTGAATTTCTACTTTCTTGGGAGGTGGAGTATTTTGCTCATTTTGTTCCCTTAAAGAGTCTTAAGAGGTGACATTTTAAAAATGTATTCCTCAAGTCAGTTGAAAGGGCTGGAGCAACTTTCAGGAGAAAGAGTCTAGAGTTTTGCTTCTCATATAAGAATCTTGAAACAGAGGACACGGCTGTGTGTCCTGGACTCCCAGGTTCATCTTACAGATGCTGCTTTCAGTTTCAAACTTAAAAATAGCCTGGGTGTTTGTGATTCACAGGTCATACCACTGTGCTCTCCGACTACTGTGTCTTTCCTTTTTGAACCTCTTCTTTAGTTTAAATGTGGCTTTGTGCAGTTTTTGTAGCACAAGTAGAATTTCAGCAGCAGCATAACTCCTGTCATGGTCTTGTGGAGTTAGGCTTTGACACCAGTGTGCATGCCTGGGACTGAGTCACGTGGGTTCACGAAGCAATTTCTTGATTACACACACAATACACATTTAATCAATCTGTGGGTGATTACTTTGTCCACTCTGAAGTGGAAATACCACATTTTAACATGGCTGTGTTACTAGCTCATTTCAGAAACCATTGTCAGTCCATTATTAAGACAGATAAGATACCAAGACATTTTACTCTAGACTTTTATACAAGAGGGGCTTCTGTTTCCACCCCATGCACTGGTTTCTCTATCACAGATAGTCATTATTGAATTTCTGGCTTTGATGGAGTAGCCAGATTGTGCCTTCGGTTGCATATTCCTTATACTGCTTGAAACATATGGCTGAAAGAACACAGTATTTGTGAAGTCACTTACAGACATTGTTTGTGCCGAGTTACACAGATAGTAGGACTACAGCCTTGCATATCTCTGCCTAATCTTTGGACTATTTCTTTGCTGGACTTGAAACAACATGTCACTTAGTTGGCACTGTTCCTAATACAAGAGCATGTTCTGTTTTCTTGGGCTTTTTTTTATTTCCTGTAGATAGAATTGTCTAGTTAATCATGAAATCACACTTTTAAATGGCTTTTTTTTAATACATGCTTTCAGTAAAAAAAGCTTTATTGATGATTCACTTAGGAAGATTTTTAAGATTAGCTCTTCTTTTGCATGTGTTGCTTTGATTAATAACTGTAGCAGTCTGACTCATTTGCATCACTGGAGTCCAGGAATATTTTCTTATGTAAGTCATTCTGCAGCTTCAGTTTTCATTTTAGTGAGAGTATTGCATCAAATAGGTGTATAAAATTACCATTGATCTAAGCCTTTTTTTGTGTATTATAGATAACCTTATGACCATGTCCTTTAGTCTTTAACATATAGTGGTGCTAAGTTGGTGCGAGAGAGAGGGAGAGAGAGCGCGCATGCTCTTGGATGTTTCCCTGATTTTATAGCTTTTTGGGATATGTGGAAGGAGGGAACAGAGTTTAATAGACTAAATCTACGTAGCTGTTATATCTTCTGTTTCTTAAAATTGCAAAATTAAGCACTTAAAATTAAGACATTTCTGTGCAACTTCTGTTTTGTCTTCATTTTATCAAAAACTTTGAAAAGGTTTAAGAGTTTTGTGGAAAAAATAAAAGGTGCTGCTGTTGCTGAGCAATGTATATTATGAATATCAGGGGAAAAAACCCTTCATATTGATGACCCAAGCAAGTGTCCAACATTAGACTCACTTAACAGATTTTCAACCCTGAGCTGAGCTAAGGGGAGGAGAATGTGGGGTTCCCTGTCTGCTGGCAGAGAGGACTCTGCAGGAAGCAGGTGTCTTCCCTTCTTCCCTCCCTCAAACCAGCCTTGTTTTGTCTCTGCTGCCAAGAGAGTGGTGGCTGCTCCAAGTGCTCAAGGTTGAAAGGATTTCACCCTGTATCTCAGGAGCAGGAAGGGCTTGTGCCGTACTGGCAAGGTGGGTTTCTTCAACTGACTGCGAGAACAGGCACTAAGTTCCACACTACTAATGATGAGAATTACTAACAACGCTGCAGTACATGTAACCTTTTGTGTTATATGACTAATCTTTATTCTCATTTATATTTTGACAGTATGTTGGTCACTGTGTACCTATTAAGTGAAACAGTTGTTGCAGAATAAAACTACTTGATCACCATTTTTTTACGTAATTCAAAGAGTCAGTCAAGAATCTTTCTATGCTTATGTCAGTGCCGCATCATTGCGTTCTAATGGATTTGACAGAATAAATGTTTTCAGCCAAAGGTCTTGTGAAAAGAGAGGATATCCTACTACTTAATTGCTTTAAAATGCTGTTATGTAGCTGAACTTATGACTTCTGATCACTGAAAAGTACATTAAAATATGAAATTGTGTTTTCAGCCTAAACTACGTTTCCTACAAACCAAATTACTAAGTCTGTGATTAAACAAATTGCCCAAAACACAGGGGAAACTTTTTTTAACGACTACTATATGAATATTCAAAAGTAACCAGCCCTGGCTGAATAGTAAACAGATAAGCAGAACAAGCAGAAGAAACAAAATGTTTGTTTCAGATTATCGTGAATTTCAAGGGTTATGTCTTTTGGACATTTTTCATGAAATAAAAGTACTTGTTTGGGGTCAAATTATTTAGGCTATTAAAAAATTATTTATTTCAGGCAGCTTTAATAAAAGCAGGATACTAGATTCACAAGTGCTGCTCAGTACTAAAGACTTTTGAAGGAGGGTCATGTTCATAACTTACCTTCAGCAATTTCAGGCCTAGGATGTGATCACAGCTTTCTGCTCAAAGTACTGCAGTCAATGTATGTTTTGAAGCTGTTCCCTAAAATCCTAATCTTATTGGATAAGGGTGAGAATAGCTATCTTGATAGTTGAGGTATTCCTTAGTTAATATAGGCATATTACATAGTATGTTAATAATATGGACCTGATGTTTGCAAATCATCTGGCTGTCTTAGGTTTGTGAGTTGAATGTACTCAGTGACATAATGCTTCTTGCAGAACGGGAATAAGACAATGATTTTGCACCAAAAGTATATTTGTTGGCTTCTGAGCAACTTTCAAAATAAGTGGGGCCTGGGTGGGAACAGGGAGGGCACTGTGTGGTTTCACAGAAGAGATTTGTGGAAAAAAGCACTGACTAATAAACTGTGAGATGAGATGCATACAATTTATTGTGTGGAAAATGGGAACGCAAATGTCTTTTTTTTTAAAAAAAAAAAAAAATTCACTTACTCTTGAAGGAGGAAAACAGTATCAGTGGGTGACATTACCTGTCGTTGCAGATAAAGCAACTGGAGAGAGGATATAAGGAAAATGTTGTCATTATTTTATACTCAGCCCCAGTACAACATCTGTATCAGTATTTGTTTACTATGCCAAAATTCCTTAATTGAGTAACTGGTGTATGTTTAGATAGTGCACGTGCAAATCTAAAAATGCAAAGGACACTCAAGCCTTGTGCCAGTTTCATTGCCAGAGTGTTATTCTCATTTTAAAAAACAAGAACAAATCAACCATCTTTCTTTCTGTTTCCTCTTCAGTCAATACCCAAACTCACCTTCCCAGGTGGGTTATTAATTGGTTGCAGTCCTGGACTCATGAACGTTCCTAAGATCAAAGGGACACATACCGCGATGAAAAGTGGCATGTTGGCTTCAGAAGCCATCTTTAGCCAATTAATCAATGAAAATCTCCAATCAAAGACAATAGGTAAGATCATGCTTTGATTTGTAATTACCTTGTGTTCCATTAGGATCACCAGCAACTTAGCAGTAACTAAATGTGTCTGAAGGAATTAGTTGGAAATGCAAATAAATCATGAAATGAGCCTGGTGGTTTAAAAAGATATCTATTGTTTATTTACTATTTACACTGACAAATTATTTAAGAAAGAAATAAATTAATAAAGTTCTGCTTAGTTATTCTTAAGTATTGATCCTACTGCTAGAACAACAGGCCTCATGTTTTCACATATAGACAAGGCTTAAAACTTACTATTTAGAACATCTATTCCTACACAGTACTAATGAGAATGGTGAAGGGGAAGCTCTCAGAAAACTTCCATTTGAAGAAATATTTTTTTTCTGAGATAGTTACTTGGCTTTAACTGCACTGCAGTAGATGTGTCTGTCATATGTCAAGCATGCAGTGTCTAGTATTTGTAAAGGGTACAATCCAAAGTTTAAATCAAAAGTTTGAAGTCAAATATATCTCATTAACTTGCTGATTACAAAGGGAGAAAAAAATGTTCTCTAGCAGTGGCATCATCCATAGTCATAGTTACTGAAATCAGAATGTTTGTGGTTGCATAACTTGTAAAGAAAAAACTTTGAACCTGACAATGTTAAAATTATAAACCTGCCTCCTGGATCACACAAACTCTCCTGTCAATTCTTAGATTCTATGAGCGAGTAGCTATCTTCCCATATAAGTGCCAATACAGCCACCTGGCCAGTTGTTGGTTTGAGGCAATGTAGTGCTGCTTGTGGGTCATTTAATAGAGGCTACAAAGAAGCACTAGATATCTGCTGCTAGCTGCCAACAAATCAGATCTCTTCAGGAGGCTGAAATATGTTGTCTAATGTATTCCTAGCTTACTATTCTGACATTCTCATTTTGCTGCCTTCGTTGCTAACAATTGCCTTTATTCAGCCATTATTTTTTATTTCAAGGATAGTCTTTATGTACTGTAGGTACCTAACAAGTAATGTACTGCCTTAGGACTTGATGTGCAAGAGTATGAAGAGAATCTGAAAAAGTCCTGGGTCTGGAAAGAGCTGTATGCGGTTAGAAACATCCGACCATCCTGCCATAGCATACTTGGTGTGTACGGAGGAATGATTTACACAGGTATATTTTATTGGCTACTGAGAGGAATGGAACCATGGACATTAAAACACCCAGGTAATTTCATTATCTCCTGAAAAAAAGATACTAAATGTGTATGTCAGTCGTTTCTAGTCTTAGTTGAAGCTAGAGCACACCTGGTCAAGTGGTGAGGCCTTAAACTGTAGAAAAGAAATCAGTAAGACATTGAAGCAGACTTTGTCATTACCTAGCACATAATGTAAATGAAGACATTAAAACACTGTTAGCATAGGGTTTTTGGTCTATGAAAAGGCCTTTTACAAAATACTTCATTCTGATGACAAGTTAAAATAGCTTAATTAAATTGTTCTTGAGTAACTGCAAATTACAGTAATTCTGTACTGAAACTATATTTATTAAAAATATATTTAGGACCAGATTTTGCTCAGCTCAAGCCAGCCAAAGATTGCACACCTATTGAATACCCAAAGCCTGATGGAAAAATCAGTTTTGATCTCCTGTCATCTGTGGCTTTAAGTGGTACAAACCATGAACATGACCAGCCTGCTCATTTAACTCTCAAAGATGACAGCATCCCTGTGAGCAGGAATCTGGCTGTATTCGATGGACCGGAACAAAGATTTTGTCCAGCAGGTAGGTAACAAAAATGTGTGTCTGAGCTGTTTTTGCAAGATGAAAGACTAAGTACTTCAGGAAGAGTCCACCTGGCCTACTACTTACTTCAAGCAGTCCACCAAATCTTCCTCCTAGAAGAGGGTTTGAGTGCAGGCCTTAAAATATATTATGTTAACAGTACTTTCATGACAGAATAATTAGTACACATGGAAGAAGGCAGTTGAATCACACTAGTAATACACTTCCCTCATTATGCTTGCTGGTAAGTAGTAGAGCATACATGCAGGGGGAGACTGTTCAGTGAAGTGATAGCTCTCTTTTGCTCTCTGCAGGAGTTTATGAATATATTCCTCTGGAAACAGGAGAAGGATCAAGACTGCAGATAAATGCTCAGAACTGTGTCCACTGCAAAACATGTGATATTAAAGACCCAAGTCAGAACATTAACTGGGTAGTGCCTGAAGGTGGAGGAGGACCAGCTTATAATGGAATGTAAACTGATGGGAAATCTATTCAGTGACTTCTGATCACCAACAAATAAGTTGGGAGAATTTTATGCTGCAGTGTCATTACAGCACTGACTTGAATGTTAAAAGAGTTTGAGACTAATGTGCCATTCTGTATTTTAGGTACAACTGTTGCATTAAATGGGAAGTCGGTGCCTTCTGGTTAAACCTTAGCCTTATTTAAATAGAACTTCTCTACAGGAGTTGTGTGGCAGGCAGAAGAAAGTTCTTCTCAGGACTGACAAAGGAACTTTGGATCTTGGATTTATTGCTGAAGTTCAGTGATAACAGGAGCCATATCCAGAATCGTGGGTATGGTGGAATTCAGTACCTACCCTTAAAAAAAAAAAAAAGTATTTTCTCTATCTGGAGTGATTTGTGATCTATCTGGAGTGATATGTAATCCTACCTTGCAGTAGGGAAAATACATCAGTCTAGAAAACTGTCACTGCTTTTAAGTGTTACACATTTTATATCAAATTTACAGTTAAGATTTTTTTTTTCCCTCTGATGGTAATAGGGAGCCCAGCTGCAAGCAGTTTAAAAAAAAAAAGTGTAATACTTGCATCTTCATTGTATGTCTAGCAATATTTTTATTTCTTACAAGAAAACAGGCCTGCTCTAATAAAAACTCTAATAGAAACTGCCTGGAATTGTCTTGGTGTGAAACCAAGCTTCTTAAGAAGCACTATTAAGCTGCAAAAACACAACCACTACTGATTTACACGTTAGGAACACATTCAAGTTGCAAAACACAAGTTACTACAGCTTAAAAAAAAGAAAACAACTCCACCTTTGAACAATTTGTCTTTATTATTAGACTTCTGAGTTGTAAACACGGAAAACTGCAGTAAAGGGCAAATGAAACAAGCAGCTCCGTTTATCCTTTTGCATGAGTTAGTGCATAGATTTAAGTTTAGAAAAAAAAAATCAAGCAAACATTTTAGCATAAGCTGCCTTCTCTTTCTCCTTTTGGGCTTTTATCTTCTGCTTGATTCTGAGTGTTTCTGTCTGGATAGCTGCTTAAAAAGAAAATCCATGATACAGTTATAGTAATCTCTTTACATTAGGTCTCCTAATATGTCACGACCAGATCACACTGCTGCAACTTAAATGAAATAACATGGGTAATAGAACTGCATTTAATCTTCTATTAGGTCAGATACTAGCAGCAAAAAACCCCTTGTCCCTTACTTTGTTTCACCTGGTAAGGTAACCAGATAGAGGAGGGTGTAGCAAGCACAGTATTGGTGCCAACACAGAATTTATGAGCTAAAAATCTTATCCAATCAGACTAAGAAAATAAGAAAGTTAGTAAGACCCCTATGACATAGAGGCATGCTCTTGACCTACATAAGCACGTTTCCCAGCGCAACAGAAGCATCACTGCTGTATAAAAACAGACTTTCCACCTCGGTGGACTACAGGCTCAATATATCAGTGTTTAAGCTGTTAGAAGCTAGCATTTTAGGCATCACACTGGTGTGATTTCCTAGTAAATACTACCCCGGTTACTTTTCTTTAAGAATGTAAAGAATTTATAGACAACTTGATTTTTACCTTTGTCTTCAGGGGCTATTTCATGAGCCTTTTTAAGATCAGCCTTAAATAAAAGAGAAATATAAATTAATGTTCTGATTAAATTTTTAGATTTAAAAAAAAATTAAATACTGTGTTCATTACCAATGCCTGATCGAGATCTTTTATTCCCTGCCATCCTTGAGCCCGTCTGTAGAGAGCTTTAGTATTTGCTGGATCTATTTTAAGAGCCTGTAAATTTAATAAAATTGTCACATTAACATTTCATATACTTCACAGCCTCCCATCTCCACAAATGGTACAGTTCACACCAGCAGACAATCTCCCCAGTTGGTTTGAGGGTAAGCTGTCAAAACATTAACTGTGTAAAAAGGAAGGCTATAATGTAGCACACTGAATAGCTAGCTAATCAGTTTTAATACTGTTGCACCAGAAGTGGTCTTCTGTGAAAGACCAGCCTATGTGAGGATAAAATGGAACCTCTGTGTGTGTGTGTCTGTCTCTGTCAAGGCAAAGGTGTTGCTGCAGTTAAAATTACCCTAACCTTGAGTCTCACGGTACGACTTTCTATATTCCAGCTCCTTACTTCACACCAAAAAAACCCATAAATGGTGTCATAAAGAAAACACAGATTTCCTGTAAAGCTTTGTAGGCTAGAAAGATACATACAAGCAATCCATCTCATGCTTCAGGAACCTTGCCAAGTTCCAGTCATTACGCCTTTTTTGAGCTGAATGGTTTCACTAACATGCATATGCCAGCTCTAATATGACAATATCAAAATAGGAAATACAGTGGTGGGGCAAAGATATTGTTCCACTATTTGATTAATTCTTTTTTCAAAACACCTCGGTTAATTTGGCCAGCTAGCTGTTTTGTTTTCTTGCCTGTGAAGCACACACTATAGAACTTTCCTGCAGATAGTTCTATAGCATGTCTTTTTTTGAATTATTTTAAAGAATATAGTTTCTTACTGATTAGAGAAAACTTCTTTGCATGTATATGTGGCTTAATAAATTCATAAACTTTAAATCATTAATTAGGATTATAGACATTAGGTGATGCATCCAGATTTTTTTAAATCGCTTCAGTATTGGCTGTTAATATAAAGCAAGTATTACTCTGGGCGCTCATCCCGATCTGTCTCCTATAAAGCTTAGAGCCTCTTCTGTATGAAGAATTAGAAAATTAGGTGTCTGTACACTTAGGTAGCATTCCTTGTTTTAGCTCGGCCACTGTGTTTACCTTAAAGCAAGGTTTGTTAGTACAGGTTCAGGCATTTGTAATTCCTTATTTACAGCAAATAATGTGTGTATTACAGATTGCTAACTTAAATCACTTTTGGCCTTAAGAAATCATAAAAGAGGAAGTGTCTCATTAACAATTACCTTGAACTCTACTAGTTAATCTTAGGAAACTGGTGTTCTGATTAAAATACTGATGCACTGTTTAACACTTTGTTATGAGATGTATGTTAAATACCTTACAGAAGTCTATTACAGCTATGGAGTTACCTTTACGTAACAATTCTGTAATCTTAAAAAAAAAAGGAAGCAGCGGGTTTTTTTTCACAAAGGCAAGTATTACGATTATCTGTAACACTTAAATGCTGTTTCAATTTTTACCATTTTCTAAATGACAGATACCACATTACACAGTTTTCTTATTTTTTTTCTTTCCTCATTCCCCATTTGTCCATTCTGAACATAGGTTTATGAAAGTTTTCCATCAGCAGGCTAGAAAGCAAGCCAGCTCCCTAAAGACCCCTCACACACAGATTAGCCAAGACTCCTGCTTTCGGCATGAAGCTCTAGGATCTGCTGCTCAGGATCCTCTGCTAACAGATAAGAGCATTCCTTACTCTGTTTCCTTCAAAATTTCAGAGTTTTACTGAATTATTTAAAGTTTCCTCAAATGTACTAAATTCTGTCAGTATGTCTATGTCACTGTTCCTGTAATTCTGTTATCTTTCAATATTTCCATATTTATTATTCTTTCTTTCTTCCTATTCACTGGTTTCATTTCACCATGAAGCCTACCCAAAAGGGCTTTAGTTAGAAAAGTCACTTCAATTAATAAAATACAAAACCATCAAATCTAAAAGCAAGTAAAACGTTTTGCTCGTACTAGCCTTCCCAAGAAAAGTATTCCTCTTTCACTAAAGACAGCTTAACTCTTTGTAATATAAAAATTAGCTCTGCAAACCAAACTGACAATGACAGTGTGTGTTTTTTCTGGCAGTAAGCAACAGCCCTCTTTTGTTTGTTTCTAATGAGTCATTTCAATTTCAAAATCTTTTTTAAAAACCACATACTGGAAAGTTAGTAATAACTTCACAATCAGCCTTCTGCTTTGTATACTTTCAAATCATAAGCTTGTCAGAAGTCCCATTAAAAAGCTTTGTAGTTTCAGTCTCCATTTTCTATATAGGCCAATTGTTCAGCAAAATACTAAACATTAGCCTTACCTCTGAACAACTTTCAATGGCTCCCTGCCAATCCGACAGTTTTAGTTTACAGGCGCCAATGTTTAAAACACAGGTCAAAGCAGCAGTCTTTAACTTTGGTTTGTCTGTCTCCTCTGCCACTGTTTCAGAAGCTTCTACATACCTGCAGAAAAACAGATTTACAAAGAACATGTATTAGTCTTGCAACTTCCATCTTGTTCTGTCCTTAGCTATCTTTCCACAGATATGTGCGAACTGGCCTCTCCAAGCTGGTATTTTTAAAGCAGCTTCAATTCCACTACTACAATTATTTTTTAAACTAAATATATAAAACCTACCCTGACAAAAAAGATGAACTCACTGATGAATGTTCTCCTGTAACTCCTAGTCCTCCACTGTACTAATGGCATTCTTTTTCTTAGACAAATGGACTATTCTAGATGACATGAAACCATTAGAATTTATCTCAATGACTGTTTATTCTCAAAAAACATGTTGCTTATCAGTGGCAAAAAGTCAGCATCACCACTGCACCTTCCACGCTCACGAAAAGCCTCATCTCTTCTTCAGTTCCCTCAGTAATATTTTAATTAGTTTAGGCATTTATGGCTAAAATCTGAAGCTAACTTATACTTTGTAAAGGAGGGTGGTTTATGAGCATTAGTAACTCCACCTTCTTTCCACTGTCTTCCTTCATGACTTTTTTCCTGAACTTCAAAACTGACACTGGATCAGGACTAAGCCACATCATTTACTGCTTCTCTGTTTCATAGGCAAACTGTATCTCATTCTTCTTAATTTACAATGTGCTAATGGTTTCAGCTTTTTATTTCAAGTGGCAAAGGTCTGTTGTGAATACAAAAGTTCTAACTCTTTTAATGGCCTACTTGATAGCACTTCTGTGGTTTTTATTTAAAAAATAAAAAGCATGTATTTGCATACCTTCACATTTTAAGCATGCTATGATTAATGCAGTCGTTGGAGATCAGTGCCTATGCAAGTTCAATTTTTGCATGCCTTATCTTTTGAATGTTGCATGCTTTGTACACAACTTTGGATCACAGAAATAAGCAATACTTAAAAAGTAAATTAGACACAGTCCCAGTGATTTTTCCACTCGCTGGGCATCATGTAAAAGATGAGAACCAGAAGAGACAGAAAAGGATAAAAAGCTAAGGAGAGTGAGAATACAAAACTGTGTTATGTTCAAACCAAACAGAATATACCTATAATATTTATAAATCATGCCAAAACATGAAAGACTGCAACCATTCTGGAAATAAAATCAGAGCTTCCAACTCAGTAAGAAATTATTAAGATGAATATCAAGGGAGACAATAGGAAGTAATACTTTTTTGACAAAAAAAGTGTCAATTCTTGCAGATAAAATACATTTTTTAAAACTGGTTAAGCAGCAATAAGACAAGAAAAAGAACAGAAAGTTATAATGGTTACTGTTAGTACAAGGAAAACAGCATTGCCAGATATTTTACTAGGCGAGCTGTACAGAAGACATGGGAGATACCCCAACAAGACTATTCTAGTCCTATCAGTTTTGGCAAAGTGCCAGCTAAAGTACACTGTCCTACCTAAAGTATTAGATTTTAAGATACAGTAACATGGCATGTCCACAAAAGTATGACCTATAGAGAAGAGCTGGATTGATCAGATTTGTTTAGTCTAGAAAAGTTACTATCATTTTCATCCACAAGGACAAATAAGCACCAAGTAGCAGCTGTCTACTCAAACTGGAAGAGCCTTCGCTGGGTGTGCTTAAGAGTGAGCAAGACAGCTAATGGTAAGGGATGGTGTAATTATACCTGATATTTACCTAAGAAGGAGGGAGAGGAAACTGACAGACACAACACAAAGGTCCCTAAAGATCCATTCCAGCCTTTTTTCTGTATGATTTCTAAAAGGTTTACATAGAAATCCTATTTACTTCGGGGTTTTTGTTGGTCTATGATGGGCTTTCTGAGGGCAGGCATAGATGTAGCATCTTGGCTTAATATCTGTAATTAAAGGAGTCATTTTTATCTTTCAGAAAGACCTCATTTGTTTGAAAGTTAAAAACTCAGCTGAAGCATTAAATATGCCTGAATTCTTTTTCTTTGTTACTGCTAGTTAACCAGTGATCATTAAGAAGGTAGGGATAAAGATCAGTATAAAAAAAAAGGTTTTTAGAAGCAGCTCATACTCATAAAGCAAAAAGCATGAGAAGAAGAAACAAGCAGTATGGAAATAAAAGCAGAAAGACTGTGATTTTGAAAGCAAGTCTGAATTATACATGGAGTCAGGATGATGGTATGGAGCCTCAGAAAAAATCATAATGAATTAATACGGGTCCCATTTGGGGGTGTTCTCTCTTGAATTTAGCAATTTCCTAAACCTACCGGTTTTTAGAAATCGGAGAAGTATCTCCCTCCTTTCCTGTCCATTAACTACCCAGTATACTATTGTGCTTTTCTTCCCAGTTATGCACCAGCACAGCAAGTATATTAAAAAAGAAGCATTTCGTTAGTTCTAAACAATACTTCCTGCCTATATCTCTTACCTAGCAATGAGTAGAAGACCTACTTGAAGAAGTAGCTAAAAATCAATTAGATGTTTTCTGGATTCAGGAGGCTCCTCTTTTAAAAAAGAGAAGAAAAGAGCACAGCAACAGGCACTTTTTAAATGGACATATCATTGCTTGATAGCAGTATTAATTTTGGTTACAGGAACTACCTGATTGAATGATGATAGCCTTACCGTAAACTTTTACTATACTTTTTAGCTGCCACTGCCCAATTTTGCGATTTGAAGAAAGTATTTCCTATATTCTTTATGTCTTCTGCTATGGCCACAATCTTGTCAACCTAATAAAATAGATGGAAAATATAAAGTATGAATGTACCTATGAAAGAAGTCTTGAATTATTTAATGTTTAACAGTAGGATCCCATGTCCATCCTCTTTCAAAGATTATAAAATCTGAATAAAAATATTCCAACTTTAGACAAATACTAGCTTCAAACCAGTGCTATAATATTCTCTGCTTTATGTAACACAATAGTCTGACATATGAAATTCCTAATGGGTTTTCTACAGTGTAAAGGGTGAGAAAATACCAGAGACAACATAGCAGTTCAACTCCTTCCCCTAAATGCTGCTACCCACGCAGAACTATATATAAAGGTGTTGACCATTATTCATGGAAAAGAAGACATGCTAACAATCAAAGTATTCAACCAAGACCGCCTTATTCCCAAGATTTTGTCTTGTGCTTCTCAAAACGGTGTTAGTCACCTGAACTCTGCATGCTCTCAAACTAGAAGTCATATCAACATAATTCTCCTTCTTTCAAAACACTTAAAACATCTATGGAATAAGAAAAAGAACCTGTCTGTCTTTATCAAATCCATCATTTCTATTTCCAGAACGGCATACATTTCAAGCGTGAAGTTACTTTTCCAGTGGCAGTAAACAGTTTATAATTACTGCTGTCTACACCACAGTTGTCTTAAGCTCTGTCAAATGTATATATTGCCAGTTGTAATACTATCAGTTTACACTTCTACACTACTAGAATTAATAACCTTGAAAAAAACCAGATCACAGCATGAGACCAATGTCACCATGGTTTCTGTAGTTGGTTTATATGAACAAGTTTAAAGTTAAAGGAGGCAGGCACCTGCCAACTCTGAACCACAGCAAATGCTATCCAAAAACATTTTCACAAGTTGAAGTGTTTCTTAATAGCCAGATACAAGGACTTTCTGGTTTCTAGCTGTAATGGTTTTTTACTATTCTATTTCTAATTCTGTATTTGGAATCTACACACGCAGTGCCCTTTCTTTTCCCTCTCACAAATCATTGTTTGATTTACACAGTTTATCTATTTCACTTTCATGATAAGTAAAAACCTGCAGAAGAGCTGCTTGCTTTCACCTGTCTCCTCACTAACTCTCAACAACAGGTCTTCCTTCCGTTTGAACAACCTGAAAAGCAAACAGCTACTGGGAATTGAGAACGACTAGCTCTTTCTCAAATCTTTTAAAAAGGTTGATCCTTTATTATTTCTAGTAAGTGAGGGAACATCATTTTAAGAGTGGTTATTTAAAAAGTTGCACAGAAAAAGTGTGTAGGTATAACACTGAGTTATCTGCAGGATGGAGTTCTAGTAATCGCAATTTGTCACTACAGCACAAATAAAAGTAAAAAGAAATGAAGAACAGAAAAAAGTAAGTGTAATAATTGTAAGTAATTGTGGCTTTAGTTACTGGGGAAGAAATCAGCTGCAATTAGCACTGAAAAAAAGAGACAGCAATCTCCTCCCACAGCATTCTCTTTCCTAAAAGTGATTGTCACCACTTAATCAGGACCTTGATCGATTCTTAAGAAAAAAGGCTTAGTGAACATCATCACAGACACCATGTAACTCAGATTACCTACAAGTCTTGCATTCTGTAAAATACCTTAAAAGAAAAAATACTTACATCTTTCAAGTCTATATCTGAATCTTCAGGAAAATCTGGATGAGCATCTCCAGATCCATCCTGGGGAACAATTCCCCAATCATCTCCTTCCTTTAGCTCTCCACATTCTGCAATAACGCACAACTGAAAAAATAAAGTGTAAATAGCAGTATTGCTTATTAAGACAATTTAAAAAAAAAAAAAAAACCACAACAACTGAGTGCTCTTTGAAATTCAGTAAAAATGCTTTTTCATCTGTTGTTTGGGTGCATTGATTTCAGAAACCCATCAGATAGATCATTAGCCTATCCTCCTCAAAAGGCTTTTAACACAGAAAGTGTTGCATTCAGAGGAGCAGCATTCCAAGAACACCATACCCACGCTCCACATAGAAGCTGGAAGAGGAACTGGCAGCAAGCTGAGCTGCAGCAAAACACAAGACATGGAAGTTCTACTACATTAGAGAAGACAGGTCTTTCTTAAACTGCCAAGTCTTTTAAAGTTACAGAGGTATTAATTTTTCAAACAGCCACAAACTGACATGGCCCACATACTGATTGCTTTTCCAGAAATACAACGACTTCTGACAGAAAATTTTCAAGAATTACATATCGCTTAGATAGGGTTGTGAATTCCACCTTTTAATTTCGTCACTCGTCCTACACTTCTAGCTATGCATTTCTACCTTCACCCTGATTAAAGGCTTCCACCCTCACAACTGTGTTGAACAATAAATCAATTGTTTGTGCAGGGGAAATCTACAGCAAAAGAACAAAAGCCTCTTAACAAGGACAGTAAAATGGAAACTAACACTGTTTGTAAAAATAACTGGCTAGCATTTAATAGTTCTAAACATTACACCAAGCATTTAGAAGAAACTAATATACATCATATAATGGAAGAATAAACATCTTCCCTAAATGCTTTGGATTTTGTTTACCTTAGCCGGATTTTCTCCTTTTACTTCAACGTTTTCTAGTATTTTAACTACACCCATTCCTTTGATCACTTGGCCAAACACCACATGCTTCCCATCCAGGTGAGAAGTAGGCACCGTTGTAATAAAGAACTGAGAGCCATTAGTACCAGGTCCTGCATTTGCCATGCTCAGCAGCCCTGGTTTATCATGCTGCATCGGGAGAACAAAAAAAAAAAAAAAAAAATCACAGTCATCATATAAAAGATAGGTTATAAAACCATACAGAAAGCTATTAATATATACAGGACAGCCATAATGATAACTTGGTAAACCAGACAGTTAGGTACGGTTGGCAACTAATTTTACCTGTCATGACTGAAGAGGGCAAACGCCCAGCTCTGCATCTTCACTTGCTACCTAGCAGTCTAGCAAGCAGAGCCACATGTGTGACTTCGTGCTGTAACACCTGTCTGCTTCTTGTACGCTCAATCCCCTGCATAGCTTCTGACTTCAGACAGATCACCTGAGAGACATGTGAAGTTCCTCCCTGGATTATTCAAGACCACTGGCCTCAAGAAACAAAGCTAAATACCACTTAAACCAACTTTAATGTTACACTGTCAAGATGGGTATGTATTGTTCATTTTATAAGGACTACTCACACAAAGTATGTTGTAGAACTGTGGGTTTTAGGGAACTGTGGTCTTTATTACTTAAAAGGTTGGTGGGGTTTTTTAATGCTTTCACTTTCCTAGAGAGACAGTTTTTATTCTGTTGGGATTTTTAACCATCTAATTATTTTCACTCATGCTACCAGGCCACAAACTAAGAAAAATTTATTAAACAGCCAAACATGAGAAGATACTGTTTATCTTGTTTCCTCTAAATACTTTTTCCTTCTTTGAAATAAGAATTGTCTTGCTCCATCACACAGATTGTTTCACTTTCACTGCAAAAATGTACTTTTCATATGTGTTATGAATCTCTTGTTGTTAAACTGGCATGATGCAGCCATTAAGATATTATTCTCTTCAGGTTGATCTTGATATTAAGTGCAAGGAACTCTGTTTAATGCAAGCGAGTAGGTTATACCAAGACACTGGTACATGCCTGAAGCATGCAAGCTGTGGTACCCTAAGAAACTTGATACTGTGGGGAGGAGGGGAGGAAAAAAATAAAGAAGTATGACAGCACAGAAGAGACAGGAGCAGAAATTGCTGTGAAGTAGAGCTCAGAGCTCGACGAGAGGTGGATTAGTTTGAAACAACAGCCTGGGACAGCTATATTTAAGCATCTGGTTTGTCCCTATAGTTTCTACCACTTCAAAGAACCTGTTGTTTTGAAATCTGTTTCCCCACACAGTGTTTGGATTTCCATGGTGGTAGGGAGAACTCCTTGCCTGAGGTGTTCATCCAGTCATATGGCACAATGAGTCTGAATTTTTCAACCAGGATTTGGGTCAGGAACTCTGGGAAAAGGTGGTACAGCTGAGAGCTAGAATTGCACCTAGCCAAGAGAAAGCTACTGGAATAACCTTGGCTTTGTCTCTTCTAATGTTGAAACTCATCCTGGGAATCAGAGACAGCAAATGACAGAGAGGAAGCCTGTGTTCCACAGCAAGAAAAGGCATCTGCTAGCAAGCCTGCAGGAATGCAGTCTCAAAAACAAACACCTGACATTTTGCGTTGTAGGTGCTGGCAAACAAGTTACTCAGAAGGGTCCCCCTTTGCAAATATTTTGAGGCTGGTCACTGATTCACTGCCCAAGAGGCTGAATAAGACCTGTAAATCTTAATTTTTTTTTTCAATTAAAACTAATGCTAGACAGCAATGGTTTATAAACAAAGAGCCAAGTAACAATAAGCTCTGGTGTTGCCTTACACCCACACGTTTACCTTTTGTCTGTAAAGATTTGGAGAACAAGTTGGAAAGTTATGGTCAGCAGTCTGGCAGCTCCAATCTTCACACTTACGTGTGACCCCATTTTGTTTGGGACCAAGTCTCAGCGTTAGTCCCATGATCAGAGTCCCTATTTATAAACAAAACTGTTGTCACTCATGCATTTTCTTGCAATGAGTGTTTTGAAAAACACTGCAGATAGCTAGAGTGTCATTCCCATGACAGTTTCTGCTTGTCATTTTGTAAGCTTATAAAGCAAGTTTAAAAGTCTGGAGAAAATCACATCCTCTGACAGATTCAAGGCTTGCAAAACTATGCCATGGTAACAACACTACTTGGGGACTGTGCGAGTTGGGTGTTCTACAACAGCACTGCCATTAGCTGAAGAAGTGACACCAAAAAAAGCCTAGTGGGATTGATCTGACATGGTAAGCTGACTACTGACAAGGTTTTGCAGTTTATTGCTATTTAGAGGAAACCATACAAACAACACAAGAACAAACAGAACAGGTATCTCCAGTGCCCTCAAGTGTCAACAGAAGCAAGTCATTGTTGTCCAGGACAGTGGTTTGAGGTCAGTCTGCAGGACTGCTAAATTAAGTGCAAGATCCAGTGAATTTCTATGTGGTAGAGGGCATTTAAGTCCTACTAAAATCCTAACATAATTGGCCAACAGATGATAGGAATTGACCTCCCAGACTGCACAAGATCCAAGTGAGTTCAACTCCTGCCTGGCACATTGACAACTTTTGTTATAGCTGAGCAGTCAGAGAAGTAGAGAAATGGGGATCATTTCCATTCCATTCATAATTACCTCCAGATCTCACTTGACAGTACCAAAAAAGTAACTGACACAAAGTCTCCTTCTTCAGGGAGCTAGAGATCCTGTGACAAAGGCAACACAGAAGAGTAACTTTAAGTAGCAGTGCTTTGGGCACCACCATAGCAAGTGTCAGACTTCAGAGAACAACTCTCACAACTGTAATTAACTCTATGATGAATGCTGGAGCTACATTTACAGCTATTGCTCCGAACTGGTAATGGACTTTGATGCCTGATTAATGGAGGATTGTCGTATTTTCTTTTCCTAAAATACTATTTGGAACAAGCACAATTGCAGTCAGGGTTTTATTTTAACCATGGGACAACAATGCCAGTAAGTTTTTTAGTCAGTGTTGTTGAGGAGTCATTCATATGCTATCACATAATAACACAATATGAAAACAGTTAACGCCAGTGCTGAGAATTGTCACACCTACAGCAGCGGGTGTGCTGGCTGTTGTAAGGGGTACTTGCAGAACATGTTGTTTCCAAGTAGTACTCCCACCCAGGTTCAAGATGCACTTACTGATAGTTCAAGCACAGGGGATTTTTTCCAGCCACACAGCCCTTTGAGAACACAGATGAGCACTCAGAACAATTATTATGGTTGCCACTTTTCTCCAGAATAGCTAAGTCTGCTAGCCAAAAAATGTAAGTCACAGCGTAGAGGTAATACTTAAATTTGGAGATCTTCAAATCTTAAGGTACCCAGACCGGCTGTACAGTATGGTGAAAAGCAGTCTTCCTCCCTTTCTGGAATACCCATTTTTAAAGAAAGGTAGCACTAAAATGCTTTAAACACAAAAAAAGATTTAAAAATACAGAAGGCAAACATTTCTTCTTCAAAAGCATAAAAAAGAAGTCACTCTTATGTCAAAAGACAGACCCTGGAGGCATCAAGTGCATTTGATTTTGATGACAAAGAGAAGCCTGAAGAACGGTAATGAACATTTTGAAGGTTATGCCTTTGCAAAAGAAACAAGATACAGGACACATCCTGAGAAAACTGTTGTTCAAAAATCGTACTTGGTATGTATTGCACCTGCAGTCTTCCTGGTGTCATGAGATGTGAATTTCAAGGACAAAGCCAGTTTTAGAATTTTGTACTCTCGCAGCATAGCTCCCTCCGAGCTTCCGGAATCTGGGCTGACAAATCTCCTTGTGGGACTACACTAATGGTTGCTAGTAATGAAACAGTGAGCTCTGATGCAGGAATGGGAATAACTAATGGGAGGGGTAGGAATTTCTGCCATCAAAGCCAGCATCTCTTAAAATGACATACTCAGATCAAGACCTTTGCATAACAAAGCAAAAACTTGCTTTGTTCACATCACATTTTCCCAACATTCTGGGTGAAAAAAAAGCCATTTGTAAACAGCCTTTTACTTCTCATTTCTCTGAAAATAACTGTAGTGGGGCAAATGCTTGCTTTTAAATTTTCCTTTGGATTAAGTCTACTACAATCTACCATGGATTCCCCACTTCTTAAGAAAGGTATTTCTCACATCTGATCTTATGAATGTTAGTAGTATATGGAAAAAAAAGCACAAAATCCATTTAATGCTAACATGCTGTATATGCTTGACTGACAACATTTTCCACTCTTTTAAAATAATATCCCTAATTTGATGAGAACTAAAATATTGTTTCAAATTAATTTCTGATGGTGAAATGAAGAAGAAAATGTAAACTACGGTTGTCTTTGTGTTAATGAGGTTGACCTCATTTTGTATGTATTCATACATGTATTTATTCTGTATTTAACAAAGACTTTAAGGACAAACTAGTTTGGGGCTTTTTGCTGCATCCTTTCCACTGCTTAAAAATACGTTAACCTTGGACTAAAGAGCGCTAATTCTGAACTTGAAGAAAAATAAAAATCACTGAAACGTCAAAAACTGAATAAAATTAGTAGTTTCAATAGAGTACCTTATAATGGAAGTTCTCATCTTCAAATTTTTCACCATATATACTTTCTCCACCTGTGCCATTTTGGTTTGAGAAATCTCCACCCTGGACCATAAATTGCTTAATAACTGTAAAAGAAAATAACTATAAGATACAGCAGCAAGGCAGGAAAGGCACAAAGAAAAATAATTCAGGAAAGGCACAAAGAAAAACAATTCAGAGATGAAGAGCAATCCCTGTCACCAGCACCTGCACCTAAATAAAACCAAAACCCACCTTTTATTTATCAAGTGTCCCCCAAGTACTCCGTGTCAGTTAAGTGGACATCACTTCATATTTAATCCTTTACCTGAAATCCATTTCAATCTATTCACAACTCATAGTAAACTAGTTTTACTATTACTAACTTACTAGTAAATTTATAATTTACTATTGTCAATGCATGGTAAGAACATCTAGTCATTAGGAGGATCAAAAAGTCAAAAACTTACTTTCAGTCAAGTTATTTCTTAAACAAGTGCTCAAATACTGATAATGGAGGACTTCTGCTACCAAGGAAAACAGACTTTCATAGAACTTACTTCTGTGGAAAGGACATCCTTTATAATGGAGAGGTTTTCCAGTGGTAGGCCCTGTTCCTTTCTCTCCTGTACATAACGCACGGAAATTTTCTGCAGTTTTAGGTACAACATCAGCAAATAATTCAAAGACGATGCGTCCAACTGAAATGACAAAGAGAGAACGAGACATAGTTTTAAGTCCTGTCCTTGGCATGGTGATGTGTTGAGCAAAGTGCAAAGGAAATTAAATGTTTCAGACTTGATTATTTTTATTTCTATTACTATTAAATTTACATTTTGGGGTTGTTCCATGGCAATCGCTGGCAGAGTTATGTTAGGTTTTTAGCAAGCTTATTACCAACAATGAATTCCACTATCAAAAACAATTTAGGGGGAATAAAGACAGATTCTGCCAAAAACTACCAAAATGCCAAACGCATTTTCTGCCAAAAAAATGTGTGTGGGAAATCACACACACATATATTAAAGCCAAATTATGTATTTTAACAAGCATACTTATGTCTATTCTAACATGCATATGTAGCTTAATCAAAAATAGATACAACAAAAATAGACTGTCTTGTGGAGACTTTTTTGTGATCTTAAAGCTTATGTCAAACATGTACACCAACCTTACTCCTTGTTGTCTTAAACCCCAATTTTACTAAGATACAGTACTTTTTAACATGCATATGAATAATGGCTATTTACAGTTACAGACGCTACAAGCAATTGTTAAATCCAAAAATGTACGTTTTAACTGAAGGAAGTGAAACTGGAGTAGCTAACAGATCCTGTAATAGTCGATAAATGGATTCTGTGTCAAATGCTCATCTTTTCATAAACTGGCTTCTCAGAGAGCTATTTCTCACTCCTAGCAGCCGCCATCAGCTGATGTGCTCCTGTTTTCTCATCAGCCTCACAAGCCAATTAGTTAATATTAACTTCACTCTACTGGAAGCTGAATGTAAATATACTAATTCTAATTAATACAGGAATGAAAACAAATTAGACAACTGAAAGTCAATAAAAGGCAAATCATCTTACAGATATTCTTCTTTTACTCTTTTGAGTACCAGGATAATTAAATGAGGCAGTACCTTGACAAAAAGGCAGCATCTATCTTCACCCATGCAAATTCTGAAAACCTACACTTTCAAGTATTACCCCAGCTTCCGTGCTGTTGTTTTCTTATTTCCATTTTGACCGTTGGCCCAGATTTTCGAATGACCGCTGGCAACACCGGCGATGCCAAGAGAACCACCATGGCCCATCAGCTGGTCCGAGCTTTCACCTCGGCAGGCCAGCGCTGCCGGCGCCGCCCAGGCCGGCCTCGGGGCAGCGGCCAGGTGAGGCCCGGCACGGCATGCTGTCGCACGTCCCCAAGACGTGGCGGGTGGGAGGGAGGCCGCGGCTTGAAGCCGAGGAGCCGCGGCCTGGCACGCGGGTCGCTCTGACCGAGGCCGAGCTCGGCGCAGCGGCAGCACGTGGTAGCACGGGTGTAGGAGCCGGCGGCCGCCGCCACCGTCAGGCCGCCGGGGACCCGCGTGGCGCAGGGCCCTGTGCCAGCCCGCCACGCTCGGCAGGACGCGGCCGCCGAGGGAGCGTGTCGCAGGGGTCGCTGGTGGCGGTGTGTGTACCTGCTCCCCGGCATCACCCACGGGGGCTTCCCTCAGCTGGGCGCCGATGCTGCCATGTTGCCTCCCTCTCCATTTTCCTCGGGCCTGTTCGTTCTGGGGGGAGGCCGCAGAGGGAGGGCGCGGGGCCCCGCGGGGAGGCCCCCTCCCGCCCCACGGGAGGCCGGTTCGCGGCGGGGCCGCATTCCTCCTCCTCCCCGGCGCCGGGTGCGCGTGCGCCCGCAGCCCGCGGGGACAGCGCCCGGCCCGGCCCGCCGCCACCGGAGCCCAGCGCTGCCGCTCCGTCGAGAACGTTCCGCCCCGCGGCCGGGCCCGGGCATGAGCCGCGCCGCTCCCGCCCCGCTCCCCGCCGCCCGGCCCGGCCACGCGCGTTCCGCACAGGGGTGCCCCGTCCGTCCGTCCCCCGCCCCGCGCCGGGTCTCGCCCAGGTCCCCGCCACGAGGGTCCCTTCCCGCCCCCTCCCCACCTCGCTCGCCCCCGATGTCCACATCGAAGAAGGCGCGGGGGTTGCAGGGCTTGCTGGGCCGGGCGAGAGGGGACGGGTGCGACATAGCGCAGCTGCCCGCCGCCGCGGTGGCTCCGCCTGCTCGGCCGCCCGCGATTCCGGCCGCCGCGGGGTCGGGGCCGCTTCCCCGCTCCTCCCACCGGCGGGGGCGGGCGGGCCGCGGCCGCCGCGGGGAAGGAGACCTGGCCCCGAGCTAATGGCGGCGCGGGCCGTGGCGGTCGGGGGGCGCTGGGGGAGCGCGGCCGCGCTGGGCGCCTGGGCCGGCAGCGCTGGCGAGGCGGGGGTGCCGCGGGCGGCCCCCGGTGCCCAGGGCACGGCCTCGCACTGCCGGGCGGGGCCGCGGGCGGCCGGGCGGAAAGTCCGCGGGCGGTGGCGCAGCGCGGGGTGCCGCACGGCGGAGCCAGTGCCCCGTGAACGGCCGCGGGGCAGGAGAGCCGCTGCGCCCCGCCGCTGAGCGGCCTGGCGTGACGGCGGAGGGGAAGGTGCAAAGGAAAAGCGTTTCTTTCTTGAGGATAGATACCCACAGAGAAGGCCTGGAAAGGCGGGTAAGGAGAGAGAGCTTTGATTTTGCCTGGGTTTATGTTTTCTGAGGGAAAGGCAGGCTTTGTGAAAAGCTGTGGCCCATGAAAAAGCGGGCAAATTGGCAAAAGTGACGCCACATAAATGTTTAGGAACACCCAATAACTCCAGTCTTCTTAAGGCCAGAAAACAAAACGTGTTTCTTCCCAAAGCATGACTGTGACAATAATTGCTCCAAGGCAAACAATCTCTTTCAGCCACTCTGTTGACCAAGGAATGTGAGTACCATCAACAAACTGTTAGGGCTCCTCAAGGTGCAGGATTCCCAAGCAGATGAATGGTCAACACAGCCACATCCTGTGCTCACTGGCATCATGAAGGCAAGGTATGTGTTGAGGCAAAAGCAGAAGGGGCAGAAAGGTGTGGGGCTCTGACTTTTGCGAACTTACAATCCATTCAGGAATGCTGCTGATCAAAATGAGCCTCTCTGTTCCTTGGACTTCTCTAATCCATCCCAGAAGCTTCTGCATTCGTTCTTTGATTCATTGTATCCTCCGAAGGCTTTCTCCTTTAATTCACATCATCTTTATATGTTTGGATTTGAGCTTCATCAAGCTGGTTTTCATCTCTCTTTTTCAGTATGTTCTCAATATTAGACGTGTCAGAGGGCAGTTGTAACTCCCAGACTGAAAGAAAAGGTAAAGTAGCACTGATACTAAGAGCACTGCAGTTCATATACTGCATCGTGATCATTCCCACAGCCTCTGTACCAGATGTTGGATAGAAGGGGTGATCGGCACTGAGCGCTGTTGCATATTGCATCTGGGAACCCTTAACAGAAGGAAAGACCATCTGCTACCATCTGGGAACACTTGGTGAGGAATCAGTGGAACCACGCTAAGGCATTTCTCGCTCCGAGCCAGGTCATGCAGCTGTGTCAGGGATTTCGCATGCTCCACAGTGTCAAAGGCCACCAAAGTTTTGAGTCATCTGTGAGGCGCCAGGCATCTGGCCATGGTCACAGGCTGAGGTTTTTATCATTACGCTTAGCCTAGGTGAGGAGCAGTGGTGTAGGAGAAGTGATCTCAGTGAGGCAGTTGCTAGCCAAGTGAGTACGGTCTAGAGGAGATTTCTTTAGCAGACATCAGAGTAAAGTGTGTTTTGTTGGTGTGTGTCCCCCGCAAGAGCTGTTGGCAGCTTCCTCTCAGGAAGAAGCAGTGATTCATTCTTCCAGGAGCAGAGTTACGCAGTCCCTGCAGTTTTTTTCCTGGCCAAATTGGAATAGTCTAGATTCTAGATTAGTAATTCATATTACAGTAGTTGCTCTGAAGTCCCTATGTGCAAGGTACTTTAAAGGGGCAAAGAAAGAGGCAATCCCTGTGCTAATTTGAAGATGTGAGCTGAACAAGAGAGAAATTAAACAACCTTCTCAGTGTCAGTAGGAGGTTCTGGAAAATATGTGAGCTGAATGAGTATCTCCCAAGCACTGCAGTAGCATAATTACTATACATATTAATTTATAGCCATTGACAGATTATAAAAAGCAAGTATAGTATGACTTCTGTCAAGAATTTACTGACTGATTTTATGTTCAAATTAATATATTAAGTCATACACTAAACTGATATATAATCTCTTTCAATGTCAGACTTAGTTTATAAAAAGTGTTCTAAAATCTCTGTTTTCAAGCAGTAAAATTGCCTTTGTGATCCTCTAATGCTTTGTGCTTGTAATTTAAAAATAATTCCTATCACCAAAGTTTCTCTTATATTTAGACACTTCCAATAGTTACGTAGTAAATACATGTAAAGCAGTACATTGAAAATAGGCACTATAACTGAATTGTCTGTTAAATGTTTTGATTCAGATAATTATTTTTCTGCACATACGGCTTTGGCTACCCAGTAAAATTAGTTTGATTATTATCATTAGATAAACACGTGCTGGGGGTGCTAAAAACTTGAAGCCATTGGCTTCAAGTACAGGTCTCCCTTCCACCAAGCACATCAAGCACATCATACACGTATGACACTCCAGCCTACCTTAACTCAGAGATCAGAGAAAGGCATGTGGATCTTATATGTCCAGCCAGTTATAAAATCTTTGTTTTCACCTCTTCTTCTCTCCCTGACTAAAGAAGCTATCATTGATAAGTGCATAGAAAAGTGCATGTACTCTGAGGGAAGACATAATAAGCAAATTTATTCATAATCATTCTAGCCTGTCAGATAGCATTCACGAAAGAATAAACTGTAAAATAATTATTTATAGTTGTTGCTGATTGTGTAAGGTGGTCAAATATGTACACATTCAAACTAGGATTTTTTGCCTTTTGCTTAATTTTCTTGCTTCTTTTTTCACCTCTAAATCTGTATTTGACACTATGAAGAAAATGGAAGCTTAAATATGTTAATTCCACCACAAGGTGAGTGCTTTGGCTCAGCGCAGAACTGTCTTGTCTAAGGATATCAAAAGCCATTTTGTTTTGTATAGGAGTAATCATATGTTTGTGGGGTTTTCACTGGACTGAATTGTAGCTTCAGAATATGGTCCAGTGGAGTACTGATGGGATCCATCTGACAAGTGACTGAAACACATACCTCACCAGCTTTTCAGAACAGCTGCCAAGAAGCTTCCAATATGCAATTTTTTGATAACATAATTTTTTGGTACGGATGCTTTCACTGCTTGCTGTGAAATAGAACAGCCACTCAGCCTTTCCTGTGCCATGTGACACACAGGGTGCATCATGTGCTATTCCCATGTGACCTGGCACATCAAGCATGTCACCTTCATGAGAGAGACATGAGACAGAAGAGAGATTAATAAATCTGTTTTCTCATCGTTGGGCTTATTGTTTCCCATCTGCACCAAGTCTTTTTCTGCATAAAGCTGTCCCAGATTAAACTCATACTGAGCAGATTCCTCTAAACTGAATTAAAATGCAATGTTAAACAATGAAAGAACCATATGTTCTTGTCTCAGGATGTTTTTAAAAAAAAAAATTGTCTACACAGAGCTGACATAATATGACAGAAATTGAAAGAAAAGTTATGCATTTTACTCATCGCTAACTTTCAGATAACAGCTGATCCCTAAAGAAATGGTTTAGCTAAGAACCAAGCAAAAATAAACAGACTTTTTACCTATATATTTTAGCTCTGCTTAGAACATGTTTTAGAGGCAAATAACCAGAGTAGCATTTAGGACCTCAGGACCTGAGGAGGCATGGCAGAGAGTGCCTCTGACTCCTGATAACAAGCCATGGCTTGCAAGAAGGAGAGGCCCAAAGTGTGAGCTAGCTGCTGGCAGCTGTTGTCACAGTGCTGATGTGGGATGTTGGTTTTGTTGCTAAATCCCTGCTCTCACTTTTGATACAGATGTATGCCCTGTATATTACTGCAATTTCGTGTAAGTGTGTAATGCTGTCTATCATAGTTATCACCAGAAGGTATTAAAGTATCGATTATGATGCCTGTATTCTTTATTATGTAGAAAGCCTTTTTGGTCTGCATCTGATGTGGGTAGGATGGAGTCCAAGGTGAACTACATCAGCATGGATTTAAAGACAAGAGGGCGACCAGCAAATAGTAAGTCCCATGACAGATTTTGCCACTGAAAATCTGGCACGTGAGGATTTCCAGATAGGCTTTGGACAGAGTCCTGGGCAGGAGGCTTAGAAATACAGTCTACCAGTGCTAACAACTCTGCTGCAGAGGGGAACCAAACCAGGTTCTAAACAAGTGTTTGAACATTCACAGGTATGTACATCTTGTACATCTTCAGGCTCTTCTGGAGGAAAAAGTAGTGTACCTTTGCTTTAGGAAGTTTGACAAGATACATAAGTAACGGTAGTGATTTCAGAGGATTGTGAATACCTGTTACCTTCACACAATCAATTCTCACCATATTACTTTATATTGTGGTGATTAAAAGAAGACATCCCTTATCTGGCCTCCCTGTTTTTAACACCAAAGACTGTTGAAAATTAATTGTTTCATTACATACATAATATTTCCCAGTAATTTTGAAGCAATTAAATTAATATTTCCCTTTAAACTGTCTTTCGTTTTTGACTGACTGTTTCTTCTATGTAAAAAGAGAGTGAAACTGCTTATCTATATTAAGGCAGCACCTTTGTGGCACTGTTCCGGGGCTGGGAAAAGTTGCTGCAGCAACAGCACAAGTTATGTAACGCTCCGTTCAATGAAGGATGAGTAAGCTGGTTTGCAGGGGGCTGCAATCCCAAGCGCTCTGTTTCTGTTGGTTTCTGTCCCTGCTTGCAAAGTGGAATAGATGCTAGAATAGGTTTTAAAATTCTCTGGGGAGAGTAGTTTAGACTTACTGTGCTGAATAGTAATAATAATATATAGAGAGAATAATTCTAGACATTTCTTGATATCACATTTTACTTGGCATGTTTGAAGTGGCTATAAAAATCAGATTTTATTTATTTTACAGAACCAAAAATATTGCTGATGCATTGAACAGTGTAGCAAGACTTATCTGTATTCATGTAACATATACAGCATGCATCACCACACTAAGCAGTAAGTCATTAACGAGCATCCAGGATTAACAAACTTTTTGTTAAATTTTCAGAATTTACCTCTTCTGGCCTCTGTCTTTTTTTTGTGGTTCCTCCAAAGCCTAGTTCTGACAACAGAGGTTTAGGAGCATTTTGGACTTGTGTATTCAGGGCTGAGTGGAGTGGAAGGGAAACAGCTGTAATGGAACACAAAGTGTCATCCACGTCTAAGTGACAGGTAGGCAAAGTGTGACCTAGGAGACTTGGCTTTTAACCCAGCCTGTCCTGGCTATAAAACCTAGTTCCTACATTCTCGGGAGAGAATCTTCAGAGAGATTTATGCTCTATGAAACACAGAAATACTTATCCAAGCATTCAGCTATTCCAGGATTTGAATGATCCTTTTTACATATTGACAACTTTCTGACAAAGTCCCATCTATTTCTACATTAAGAATCTGGCTCCTTTTCTGACTGAAGTTTCATCAATTACATTGTCTTTCTCTGCATGTAAAGAGTCTGACCCTTAGTCAGAATATTACGAATAAGGTTTTACTTCTCATATGCCATGTTTTTATTTCCTATATTTCCTAGAAGAGTGAGGACTGTAGACACACTGTCTTGCTGTAAATGGTCTTTGCTTGACAGATGGTATGGCTTTTTTCTCTACATCTGCTCATATTTTGCACTCATCGGTTAGTGAAAAATCACTGGGTCTGCTTTGCCAGGTGTTCTTTACAGCCAAACTCTGTTTGGGGTACGTACTGACTGTGAAAGTTATATTGTAGTCCTTTGCTGATTCTGCTGTGCTTTCCCCATTATTTTTTTCACAAATAACCTTCAGAACACTAGTGTATTAATGGTTTGTTATCAATTTTAGACCATAGTGACTGTCACACACATTAACAGAAAATACTGAGAACTAATTTTGCACTGATCATCAGCCAATGTGTAGGGTGCATTTACACTGCCATTTTTGCTCAGATCAGAAGAGCATTTTTGAAGTCGGTATCCCAGTGGTCCTCAATGACTTTGTCTTGCTTCACATTTTGGAGTGGCATCTGGGCATAAGAAGTGGATCGTTTTCAGATGAAACTAAACCAGATGTTTTTCAGACACACATTCAGTGTGTTCCAACCACTGACACTCAGTCTGCTGTCAGGACCAGATTACAACTAGTCCAAAATAAAACCCTGTAAAATGCTCGTGATGTGGATGTCAGGCTCTGTAAGACAACTGGTTTAGTCTACGATTCTGCCCCCACTGGTCAGCACTACTTGCTAACACAGATGTACCACAGAGTGGCAGCCATGGTGTTTGCAACTTTAAGTTTCTCAAGACTGTTCTTTAAGAAATACAGTCCGGTGCTTATTTCTGGAGCTGGGTGACTAGATTCTCATTAGCATTGATTACTATGTCAACCATGACATCTTTCATCTTGTCCAGCCACACCCTGCTATTCACTTCCCTTTCAGTGTACTATCATCACTGTACCCTCGCTTTTCTGTCCTTCAGCTTTCGTTGAGTGGATTCACCTTTATGACTGGGGGCATTTGGTGAGGATGGTGGAAGTGAAGAATCAAAAGCGGTAAGATCATCCAGGCTGAAAGATTTATGTTGGGTATTCAGTCTCATAGATGAAGTGGTTGAGAGCCTTCAAAATGGTGATCCCTTCTGAGAACGGACCTCCAGACAGGGTCAGCCGAGCATTACAAGATTCAGTCTGGCATTACAGAGGGAGCAGCTGATCAGATTATCAGGCCAGTAGAGAGTCACCTCTTGCTTTTTATTTTAAAGAGAAAGCAGCTTCTCCAGACACTGAATGACTGGCTCCAAAGCACCAGCATGTCCTCCACCTCTTCTGCCACTACTGGATGTTGAGTTTGCAGTCAACTATTGTAATGATCCATCACAACTATTGCAATGATCACCATTCGCTGTGTCCCATCTCCAATTTCGTGAAAAGAGCAGGACGCTATTGTGATTCTGCTTGCTACCTAGCCAGTTAAAAAGGAGCATTTGCAATTGTGTTCTCTTGGCGGGTGCATGGTGGTGTCATCCTGCTGGTAGGCAAAACCATACAAACAGCCCTTTCCCCCAAATTAAACAAACAAACATAAAGCTCCAAGTGACCCCCAAATACTGTAGCATTATCTAATGATTTTGTGAATGAAATAGATCAGTTAAAGAGAAATGAGTGAAAATAGGTACCATCACAGCAGAGGTACCTTCCTGCAAAAAATGTTCTTGCTTGCCTGGTCAAAGACTGAAGTCAAAGGTCAGATTCTCAAAGGGAATTGCAGTACTTCTACAATTTTATGCCTGGGGTCTCTCCGTTACAGAGACCATGACTAGAAAAAAAAAATCAGATTAAAACTTTCCCGGACAGGTGACTGGAATTTGTGTGTGGAGCAAAAAATGCGCGTCCCTCGTGAGCTTCCCAAAAACCCCACAGATTTTTGTCTGGCATGAGGGAGGAGGGGAGGCTGGAGTGGCCGCGTCCCCGGTGCTTTGCTGTCAACCGGACGGGGGAATGGCCCCGTCCAACGCAGGCGGTCGCTTTGTTTGCGCTTGCTCCAGCGCACGAAAACGTTGCTGTAAATCACAGGTACGTGGTTGACATGTGTGATATGCAGGGGACGCACATGTACACGTGTATGTGTGTGCACACCTACATAGAGAAACCTATTGTAAATTATACCTTATAAATATATGTATATGCGCATGCTTATTGCTACGGCTAGATAACACACGGGCGATACATGTGCACAAACACCCGTACCTGTGCGTACCCGCCGGCGCGCACAGGCCCACCCGGCCACCCCGGCGCACGCGGAGGCCCCCGCCCCTCTCTGCGCCGCCCCCCGCCGCCGTCACCCGCTGCCACCGCCCAGCGCGGGGCAGGGCCCTTGGTCCTTTCAGCCTGCCCCGGCGCCTTACCACGTGCTGGGGGCGGGGCAGGGAGCGCCGCGCAGCCAATGGGGAGCGCCGGAGGGGCGCGGCGCGTTCGCGTCCCCGTCGCGCCGTGCCGTGCCGTGCCGTGCCCCGTCCGGCGGGCAGCGGGCGGGCGGGCAGCTGTCAGCGCCGCCGGGCGGGCGGGCTCGCTCGGCCCCTCGGTCAGGTGACGGGCGGCCACCGGGAGCGGCGCGGCTGAGCGGGCCGGAGCTCCCCTCCCCTCCCCTCGCCTCGCCTCCCCTCCCCTCCCCTCGCCTCGCCTCCGCGCAATGCTGGGCGGCTCCGCGGCGGCGGGGATGCTGCCGCGGCCGCCGCCGCTCGTCGCCCGTTGAGCCGCTGCGAGAGGCGCGGTGGGGCCGCCGCCGTGCGGGGCGGCGGCGGGGGCAGGGCGGCAGCATGGCCCCTACCCTGCTCCAGAAGCTCTTCAACAAAAGGGGCGGCGGCGCGGCGGCCCCCCACGGCCGGGCTCCCGGGGAGGGGCCCGCCTTCAGGTGAGCGGCCAGGGCAGGGCGGGTCCGGGCTCGCCGGAGCCGGCTCCACAGGGGCCCCGGGGGCCGCCGCGGGGGCGGGGGCGGCCAGGCTGCCGGGGAGGGGCCGGCGGGGAGCGCGACCGGCGCTGCCCGCGGCCGCCTGCTGAGGGGCCGCGGCGCAGGTGTGAGCCGCAGCCCCCGCGGGATCCCCCACCGCGAAGTTTCCGCAGGGGCCGGGAGGAGCAGCCCGCGGGGAGGGGTCACCCCTGTGGGGGACACACAGACACACCGCCGCGCCGGGGTGGCTCTTCTGCCGCCTTTCCCTCTCGGTGGATCTCTCAGCCATTTTATATCCAAGTTGGCGGTGGCACGGCAGGGAGCCGCGGGCCCCTCCCCGCCCGGCCCCTCGGCAGCACAGGGGGAGAGGCGCCAGGCCTTCTCATTCCCTGCACTTGTATGGGATTGCTGCGATAACTCGTGTTCAGGTCTCATCAGCACTGGGAAATCAAAAAATAGCTTAATTGTTGTGACCTAAATACACGTGTATAGTCTGGTGACCCACTGAGCATCAGGTACCTTTCACTACTTTCTCAGCTTGTGGTATTGCAAACCCTTAAAGGTGAGGTTTAGTAGCTATTGCTACTTTAGGGCCCGAATATGTAATCTTCATATAATATGGAATTATTACTGTTTTCTAAACCCTCGGGGACAGCATTTTGCTCAGGCTGGTGGTTTAGAGCTTTGTTACTTTCAGCATCTGTTCTGCTCACAAGACCAAACTGGCCCTGGTGAGCACAGTGACTATCACATGTGTGTCTGGTAAGCTCTGTGTCTTTTTTTTTTTGGTTCGGCATGACTAGTCCTGTGATCAGGTAGTATACAGTATTGAATTGGAATCTGGGCTTTCAATGAAGAAACTTAGTGGTAAAGGAGCGGGGTAGAAGATACCTTGATGCACAAAGTGCTATAGCGCCAAGTATGAAAGATCACAATCATGGAGCCATTGAGCTTTCAAAGATGGTCTATGTGGGCCATGGCCATATGTGTGCCCAAAGTTGCAAGATCATGGTGAAAAATGGAGCAACATCAAAATGACATTAGGGTATTTGGGTTACAAACTGATTCCATTGAAAGTGGTAGGACGTAGTACTGGCTTTGCATTCATACCAGAGAATGGGGCTGGTGAATTTAAGGAGGCTGTAAAGTCTATATGCTGTATTTGCTGGTTATTTTTTGTAGCACTTATTTAAAAGAAAACAAATATGTTTTCCCATTTAAACTGCGTGACAATTCCCAATTCTGTTATTTTGCCGTGTACTTAAAATCTTATCAAGTACTCTGTATCACAGAACAATGCTGTTAGTTCTATTTTTAAGGTTAATGGATTTGTTGAGGATCTCCATGAAGACAGATTGCTTGCACAGTAGTGTGTCCCTCATTAAAATCAGTAAGATTGCTCCATCTGGAGTATTTTGTGAGGTTAGAGGTTGTATGTGTGTTGTTCTTACTATTCCTTAGGTAAGTTATTCCACACTCGGTTTTCAGTTTGAATAACATTTAAGTGATATAACACTTCAAACAAAAACTGTTATAATTAAAATACTATTGTAGGTACCCATCACTTTTTATCCCCTATTTTCCCCCATTCCCTTGCTATCTGATTAGGTTTTTGGCAAACTTAAGGTTAATAAAGTTATTTGAAGCATTTTGTGGGTTTTTTTCCCTGTTAATATTGCTTTAAGCTTCTTCCTTATGACTTCTAAGTGTGCTGTGATGCTTTTTCTTTCTTTCTAGTCATCTGTTGATACCTGCAGGAGCATACTTACTGGGTCTTTGAAGCTCTACTACCATGTTTTTAGTAGACTTTCTGTTGAACAGTAATCTCTGTTTGAATGGAGAGATGTGATTGGACCCAAGTAAAAGGGAAGACTTAATCCTCTGGTAGCTTCTGTATTAAGCATATGCTGCTGGTCACCCTTAGAGGCAAAGCGGCAGGATCATTTTCTGCTCTAATTGCAAGCCTATATTTTTAGGATTTGTTAGTTTTATTCCCTCTTCATGTTTTGGTTAGTAAGGTCCCTCCACATTCGGTATGTTTTGCTGTGTATAGCTCTTAAGTGGCCCTGTAAGACCAGCAACAATCAGTATCCTTGGACTTTGAATTGTTATGGAAGTCTTGAAAGCCTAAGTGTATTCACGCACCCTCTTTACCCAGAACAATAGCAGAATCACCAAAAATCTCCTCAAATTAATTTGACAACTTTTTCAAGTACAGTGTAAGGAAGCTTTGCATTTTCTAGTCTTCCCGGGAACACCAGGAGAGGCTCTATTGCAGAGGGCTGTCAACCAGGCTTGAGGTTTACCTGTAACAAGTACTGCGTGTGCTTGTTCTGTTTCCCTCGCTCCTTTACGGGAGCTAAATCTTGACCTAATGTTGGTGTTGCTTCCTCTCTTTGGCTCTGAAGAAAACAGCAAGTTACAAGGTCTGTGCTGCTTACCAGGATGAGCTGGCACAGCTTCAAAGAGAGAGACACGGTGCCTGTAGCTGAGCCACAGGAAATAGTTTCTTGGGTGCATGAGCATTAACATCTTAATTTGGATCAGGAGTGCCCTTTTAAAGAAAACCCCTCAATTGTCTCCACTTACAGCACTTTGGCTCATATAGCCAAGTGGCTTTGGTGCGTAAATGGGATTCCTGTTGGAATGAATGAAATTAGAATGTGTGTTCCAACCACTAATGGGCATTCAGTCCCTGGGACCAGGCTACAGCTGGTCAAAAGTAAAACCCCAGGACACGTACAGTGTGGGTGTCAGGTCCTTAGCATGAATTAATTCATTCAGTGGATCTTAGGCCTCTTGGACTGCACTACATGTTCATGTAAACACAACCCTTACTTGCTTGGTGAGGAGAAAGTAAACATGAGGTGTAGATGTTAATATAGAGCTATTAGGATGGTAGGACTTCCTGCTGGTCTGTGCCTCCCTTCAAAATAATAGAAGCATGAAGTGGTAGAAGGATAGTAGTTAGAATTCTAGAATATCTTAGTTCTTTTTTTAAAAAGAGAAATTATAAACCAGCTGGAGAACAGATGGGTATTAGTGACATGATATTGTATTTGTTCTAAGCAGTTTTGTACACAGATCTTCAGCTTCTGGTTTCTGTTACTACCACTTTTTGCTTCCCTTAACTAAAAATATCTGTATATGTGTTTGTGTATGTATGTGTATAATGCGTACATAAAAATATATGTGTATCTACACACACACATACCCTTTAACAGAGACATTTGAGTGACCGAGGTTCACTATATTTCTTTTTAGTCTCTAGTGGTCTGGGGAAATCCTAATTACTTTGTGTGTGAGAAATGTGTATTTATGTGGCTAAATTCCCCTGATATTTCTTATTTCCTTATCAGATGTTACTTCCTTTGTAAGATTGATTTAGAGTAGTTTGTACAGGTTTTTGGAGTGCTACCAGGGTCATGTGCTCAGTAGAATGATAGCTATTACTGCAAGACCAAAGCATCCTATTCCCCATGAATTTTAAAGATTGAGTATTTTATAAGCACGTGTCTCAAGACTAGACTGTCTCAAGTGCTAAGCATATATTTGAGTAAGGTGTTGGGGATGGCTCTGAGAACATGGATATGGCTTGCAGATATATCGTTTGTGCTTAAATTTGTAGCAGTTCCTCTATAATTGTGTTTATCTGATTCTAGAATGAGATTTCACATCAGTGCTTTTCTGTACTTTTGAATGTCAAGGGTTGATGTTACCCTTAAACTGAGGGCTAAGTTTTCACACTAATTTCTGGTTTTGATAGTTTTGGGGTTTTTTAATGAAGTACCTATATCCAGAGATGTAAGAACAAAAAGCAGTGCCTTGGAGTTTGTGGAAGACTCTGCTTTTACTGCTGAATATGTAGTTTCTGAATTGCAACCTCTGATGAAATTTCTTTGATATTGGTATGTTTATTGAAGGAATGTTGTAAAACAGGGAATAACTTCATTTTATGTAGATTCTATTAAAGAGGTTGTGTTATTTCAGCTGTGTCTGAAACTTGCAAACGGGCTGTTTTCAGCTTTAAGTATCAGCTGCTCCTTCTGGTGTCTGTAATGGAGCGGATGTCATGTTGTAACTGCAGGATATCTATCTGGTAACAGTTTGTTAGCTTTGGTATATGAGATCATTTGTTTGGCAGCTGATACTAGTAATTCCTTTGGTCATAGCGCTGAAATGCTTGGTGAGATCCTACTCGCTAAGCATTATTTCACAGCATTTATTACCAGCCTGGCAGTGTTCCACCTTCTGAAAAAGGAAAGCAGGCAGTAGTGAGCTTTGAGTCTGCTTGCATGTCAGTTTATTATATCTTTGTTAAAATGAAACACTCCTCAGTAAATTCTTGTAGCTTAATTGGGTTTCTCTTGAGCTTCTTGCAGCTTTGTAGACATCTACACAGCAATAACGCTACTGAGCACCCACGTACATCTTCATACATGGAAGTATTATTAAACATCTGGCTACAAACCCTTCAAAAAGCATTTGAAAGAGAATCACTATTTTATATGCAGTAGAAAGGGTGATGCAGCCCAGGGCCAGATCTGAGCATGGAGACAGAGAAGGTTCAACAGCAAGTCTAAGCCACATACCTCTTCACTGACAGCTGAAGGTGAGCCTTAAGCTGCAGTATTGTGCCTCTGCACTGGCATTGGCCATTCCTCAGTAATGAGAGCTAAAGAGTAAGTTCTGCAGAAAGAGATTTATTACAATCTCACTCAAGAAAACAGCTCAGAGGGGAGGGGATTGAAAGTATGGTCTTTTGACGTGGAAACCATGCTTTCAGCTTGAGGCTGTTTTGAAGGAAAACAAACCGACCTCAAGTCCTCTGGATTTTGAGCTTTGCAAGAACCAAGGCTGTTCTTCTTAAGTTGTTTAGATTTCCCCTCCCCTAAACACACTTGTGTCACTGAACAACCTCCTGGTTTCCTCTAGCTTTGCTCTGACAATAACTTTCATCCTCTCTTAAAGTTGCAAAAAGACACCCCCTTCTTTTTTCTTCTTTCTTTTTTGCCACAGGTGGCTAAAAAACTGTGTGGAAATGCTACTGATGTTTGGAGAGGAATGGATGTACCTTGGTTATTTAATTCCATGAAAAGATGCATTCTTGCCTGACTGATCAAATTGGCTTTGCCAGTGGGTTATCTTATTTCTGATTTACAAGTAACTTATCTATGTGGCAAAACCAGCTAGTAGTTTATTTCCTACACACCTGATTCTTGAATTGATGCACAGATGGATAGCAGGTTCTTGATTCCTTATTCTTAGGGTACTTTTGCTGTTTACATGTCCAAAACTGAGTAGGTGAGTACTCTGCCACATACTATGCTCAGCAGAACGTGATTTGGGGAATAGCAACAGAAAGCCTTGGAGCTACCTTCCCTTGTTGGTGCACAACTTAAAGCAGAATACACTACAATCTAAAGCAATGATGCTAATACTGGTAGGGGAATACTTGTCTGTTGATGTGAGTGAGAAAATAGAGCTGCTTGGGGCTGAAAAATGTGGTCATTCATTCATAAAAGCTGAATTTGTAGAGAAACTTTTTAACAGCTGATGCAGAGCTTTACTGGCAGTAGAGCCTGGCTTCATGTAATTGAGTAATCTTTCTTATGTAAACTTAGTTGAAGTAGCAGAATAGCTTTATTAAAACCTGAGATGAAAGGAAAATGGAAGAGGTTTGACAAAAATTTTGTAATCATTAGTCATCATGTCATCCCACTTTGACATTTTGTTATGTAGGTGTTCCAGTGCATGGTAGTGACCTTTAGCTGAGCTTTGGTCTGAACAGTGAATAACAGCAGACCGAAAGCCTGGAGAGAGTAGATGTGATAAAATAGCTGGACTCAGAGGGGCCAGAAAATTGAGTAGTTGTTTTCATAAAAGCGATTTATTTCTTGTTCTGGCATTTCAGTAATATTCAAGCTGCTGAGGACTTCTTTTGCAAAGAGAATTCTTTGGACTAACACTGACTTCGTGTGCCACAAACCTTGATGACATAGCTGTTCCTTTAGGTATTCCTTCTGACACTAACAGTCATACGCTTTCATTGTAGATGAAATCTTGAAATTACTTTGCACCTTAGTGATATTTGGGATGGCTTCTGAAGAGAAGACTGAGTTTTAGAGCCACGTGTTGGATGTTATATTTGCCAGCAGTTGTCTCTACTAAGTACGCCCTTGATTAAGAGCATGCTGTCTTGCATGCTGCTTAGACAAAATGTTGTAAGAAGAACGTTCTTATGCTATCCTAATTATCAGTATTTGCTATGTAAGGGTTTCCACGAGTACACTTGTTAGGCAAAAGGTGAGGAATACAATTCTGTAAGATGGTGGTTAACAGGCTTGCTAGAGAGAATAAGCAAGAAAAGGAGGACTTTGAATTGAGTGAAGACAGCAAATGTGTCTGTCTCCACCTTTGCCTTCACTTCCTGCGATAGTGTTCAGATTACTACTGATCTGACTGACAGGCATGGACGTGGTTGTTCACCTTTACCTGTTGTGAATCAACTCCTCTGTGTGTGCTCTGCTTCCACTTCTTAATCTTCAGACCCAGGTTCTTTGTTCTTTCTCCTCACCTTAACAGTGCTTGCTGTCTTTCTTGCCTCACTCCATTTGCCCTATTTTATGCGTTTGTCACTCAGATACCTTAGCAATGTCATGTTTTTATATACAAGATTGAGGTCACAAAACAAGCTCCCTCGCAGAGTGCAAGGCAAAGCATTCTTGAGGCACCGAGAAGACTACCTTAGGAGTTTCAGTAATAGTGCTTGTGCCTTCCCCACTACAATTAGGGCAAGTATGGGTGCTTTTACATGACCAACAGCCAAAATATCTGTTTTGTGAGTCAGCATGCTTCCTGGATATTGGTGAGATTCTTAGAATTGTACTGATAAATGGGCATGAGGTCTTTACATCACACTTGCTGCTGTTAAAACTGACTCATGATTTTCCTTCCATAGACTGCGCTGAAGTGAAACTTCAACTGCGTGTGATGTAATTACTGAATCGGTATGGAGCTTTCTCTGCAGCATGTTTTCACCTCAATGCAATACACTTCAACTTTTCTCCTCCAAGGTGCTCAGTGGAGTTTCACACATGCTAATGAAATCAGCTGTATTAAGTAAACAATCTGACAATATTTACTTTTCTAATAGAGGTGCTAATAAGCTGAATTTGGTATTAACACTTTCAAATTAGAAATCTGAACACTTTAGTACTTTAATATTTTGTAATGAAGTCAGGAAGTTTCTTACAATGAGAGCTCTTAGCTTTTATTGTCATTAAGTTTACTGACTTTTAGGAAAGAAAACAGTGGCTTTAATGAACTCAGTGGTATGGATTTCTCTGCGGTCTTTGCACTGAATTCTGAATCCAGATATCTGACACCTTGAACTGCACAACTTTTGAGGCTGGGTGTATGAATGTACAGCTTCAGGGGTACAGAAAATCTGAGCAGTGTATGTTAGATTATGTTTTTGAAGGAATCCCCAGAGAGAGTGATCTACAAACTGTTGAATAGATAGTTCTAAGCAGGTTATTCTTAAATTCTTATTCTTTCACTGAACATGGATCTTTTTGCACAATTTAATGTTGTAATGTTAAAAGTGCTCTGTGGTCTGGAAAAGACAGTTATGGAATTTTTTTAAAATCTACAACTCAAAGGAATTGGCTAATGTTCAGACAAATTTTTGTGTCTGTCTTCTGTTTTCCTGTGTAGGTACATGAGCTTGTCCAGCTATTGCTGATCAGTTGAGTACTTGTCTCTGTCATCTTTCCTTGCCTTTCCTTTCATGTTCCCACAAAATGACCTTCTAAATTCTTTGCCTTTAACACTCTGCTCTCTAACTTGCTCTCTAAAACGTGTTGTGCTTTTTAAGACAAATCCTACTGTAGGAAAGATCATGGGCCTTTTGTTTCTAAAGTCCTGGATTGTTTAACATGACAGGGTTAAACAAGCTGGACAGAGACCTGTTAATCTGCTGGTAAGGAAAGTTAGTAACCTCTGGTGCAGGCACAAGGAAGAAGCAAATTAGGTGCAGAAATCACTTTGCCCAGCTGCACAGCAGTGGGGCTAGTCCATGTGTATTAAGGCTCAGGTCTTGGCAAATGGCTGCAGTGGTACAAGATGCTATTGCATTTTCCCATGCTGTGTTGAAATTGATTATTGACTGGACATTTGTCACTTCTATAGTAGTGTTGATAGAATAGAGAGTGTTGGAGTCTTCCTAGGTCATGTCTGTGTAAAGGTCAGTGATATAACCATCTCTTGCAGTAGTTTGTGTTAAGCTGCCAGACTTCATGCAGAAATGGTTATGGAGGGCTCATGTGTTCTAGTCCTCAGCTGTGTTGAGAAGATTGGAATAAAGAGCTGGGAATTGTAACTACTTCAGTTCACTTGGCAGACAACTGTAGTGACATGCATCTGAGCTCTTACTCGATCTTGGCTTTTAGCCTGGAGGAAGGCTGCTCTCACATGGTATCCAGTTCAAACAGCTTCAGGAGTACCAACCTCTGCCTTACCAACTGTTAAGAGAGTTTCTGAATCACATCAAGTTAAAGAGTTGGAAAAATTAACCCTCTCTGATTATAAAGATATTTATGACACCTGGCTGCGGATATACAGCGCTTACTAAGCTCTAAAACAATTTCACGTATGATTCTAAGTTCTGGAGTGGGTGAGTAACACCTGATGACTTCAGTATTTGGAGACCCAAGGGTATAAGTCAGTCATCCACTGTGGACTAGATCAGAGTACAGTTTATTTCAGAAACAATTCGGATACTAAAGTTCTTATGTTAAGAAGTTCTTGTGTGCAGTCTTACAGACAGGAGTATGTTTGGGAATGCTTTTGAATGGAACTAGTAAAATAATGCATATTTGAAAACCAGCTTTTTCTGTTTGTCACTTTATGGTAGCACTTGGTAACTGTAAAATGCCTGTGTATAGCTGAACTGGATAATGGGTCTAGGGGTAGGTATGCAATGGAGAGGAAAATGAGAAAAGAACACTGTATTTTGTAGTGGACATGGGTTTTTGAAACAATCAGTCAATTCAATGAACCTGTGTACACATTGATACTCCATCTGCCTGATTTCTTTGTTTTTACTTAAAAAACCACCTGGGTAGAATGTCAGAGATGACTTGAACCTCTGAATTAAACGTTGTTTACTGCTTAAAGAAATAATTGTGTATTTGTATTGAATGTGGTGTTGACATGTGAACTAGAAATCTGATTGAAGCAGTGGCTTTTCGTTTGCATTACTGAAGCGCTAAAAGTTGGCTAGAGTATAGACTTCATTAGAGTTGGATCCTTGGGCCCTGTTTTGACTAGAAAAGAAAGTGAGAGTTTTGTTTGTTTGTTTTTTAATGAAGTTGTCCTGAATCTGTAATTGTTAAGGCAGCTCCTAGTGAGTCTACTCTAGTAGACTCATCTTGGGAGAAAGTCAGATCCATTATAAAGGACTTTCTTATGCAGTGTTTTACTGGGGGACGCTGAGGGAGCTTGACCAATTCTTACCTTCTCATGAGGAGAAAGGTTTCTAATTTGTCTGAATAGATAATTGCTACATAAGCTCACCGACTGAAACTTTAATTTGTTTCTACATTGAATCTTCAATGTGTGAAGCATTTTCCTATTGCATGACGTGGTTGCAACTGGCTTTTTTTCTTTGATTTTTGTCCGGATATTTCATGACTGACAGACTGCTACTTGGCAGCCAAATCTTAGCATGTTACTGGGTGTGGTCAACTGTAATTATGTATAAACCTGGCTGTATAAACTTTAAAGTCTAATACAATACCAGTATTTTTGAGAAAATGTTTAGGATCCTATGTGAGTAGTTAGAGCGGTTGGTCTGCTTTAAGGAGGAGGCTATTTCATAACATAATGACTATTTATACATTCAAAGTCCTACGCAATTGGTAGTAAACAGAATGTAACTCTTGCATAGTGTATTGCAGCAAGGTTACGTTTGCCCATGCCAGTCAGCTGCAGGACTGTGGTTTGTTTAGTTGGTTTTGTGTGTAGTCTTTTTCATTGAGAAGGTATTATGGTATGAGTGATTTAATTACCCTGATCTTCTGTACAGGGTCCTAAGACATGGCTCCTCCTTCCCTTTCTAGTGAGACTTGAAAATAAATGTATGTAAGGCTTCAAGTTCGGTGCTGGTTACTGGAAAGCTACCTTCCATGCTGTCTACAAGAGAGGGTTAAGCAAAGTGTTTTGGATGGAACAGACAAATTATTATAACAACAACAAGAGGAGCAAAACATTTTTGGCTATAACAAGTGAAAAATGCTGGAGCTGACGTTATATCCGTCCATGTTATCACTTCAATCTAAGACAGGATTTCCTGGCATTCATCTAGACAGAGGCAATGGACTTTGCTGTTCATGCTATAGCAACTTTTGGGTGATCAAGCATGGCTTCTCGTGTATGTGTCCTTTCCAATATCCTTGCCAGTTGGATAAATCAGTAAATTTTCATAAATATTCAACATACTTAGTTTCTCTTCATTCTTTTCCTGATTACTGCAGACTTAACTTTTCAGTTACAATCTCTATTTCAAAAGAATCAAAGACAGTCTTGCTCTTAAAACAGTTTAACATAACCATTTACAAAGGGCTCACCAATATTATGTTAGCTGATCAAGAAGACTTTTGTCTGCTTCAACTCTCAGCACTGCTAGAGTACCACATCTGATACCTTTGATTTTCATATATTATGAATTTGGGAGGATGCACCTAGAACCAGGTAACTTTTAATTATTTTTTTTTAGTGAAATCATACTGTTGAATATGCACTTTTGGATTAGTTGAAACTGACCTCTTCTGAAAGAATTTCCCTTGGAAGAAGGGTGTGGAGTCCCTAGGTAGCACTTGCCTCTGGCCCCAGAGCGTTCTGTTGTGTGGTGGGAGTGTGTGTTCAGCACTAGGACAAGGAGGGGATTTGCAGTGCTTTCTGCACCCCTGGAGAGAGTACCCTAAACTTAATTTGACTGTAAAGTTTGAGAGAGAATTCCACATCCTCTGAAGTTTACAAAGCCTTCTTTTGAACATAGCCTTTTCATAGCAGGAGTGGAGGAAATTTGTAAAGAAATTATTTCTCTTAATATGCAGGTGTTTTTAGTTACTTTGAATGAAGGTGTTTGTGTGTGTTTTAGCAAAAGGAGTATTTCTCAGCTAAGTAGAAAAAAAATCAGGAGGGGGGATGTTGAACATCAAACGTTGCTCGTATCTCTGTCAGTTTAATATGTATTTACTTATGTCAAATTATATTGTTTCTTAGTCATGTTTTTTTATTTTCATCTTCTAAAACTACTCCTTTGAACAGAGGCTTGAAAGCTGCATACAGACATTTTCTTATTAAATAAAAAAAAATAAAAATTAAAAATAGGACTTTACAGAAGAGGGAGAAGGAACAGGAAAGAGCAGGCAACCAAACCCATGCCTCGGGATACCACCCCAAAGGTGTGGTGGTGATGTCTGTGCTGGCCTGTTCATTTATGTAGGAGATATTAAGGTCTGAGATCCCTCAGTACTTTCATACAGCGTTGAAATGCAACAAGAGCTGGTACAGTGTTATAAATACCAGATTCTGCCTTGCTTTATTGCTCAGAATTCTCCTTCAGATGTACAATGTGTAGTTCTTCATTCTGCTCAAGAGAAGGTAGGGAAAGGCAGAAGCAGTAAAGCTGGTAGGATAAGAGATTTCTATTCATCTAATTTTCTGGCAGAGGCAGTTCTCAGACGTGCCTTGGCAGTGTCTGTATTTAGTAGCTGTGTTCCTGGACGCTGGCCCAGTCACATGGCGCCGCTGGAACAAGTGACATGGGAATGATGCATTAGCCAAGACCCAGTGCTGCGTGCCGGAGGAGGTGGGGAGGCCCAGCTGGCCGGGTGGCCTGCGCCCCAGTGCTCAGCAGAGATGCTGGACCAAGCACCACTTGCTCCCATCCAGCTGCTGCCGTTTGGCTCAACCTGTTTGGCTCCAGTGAAAGCGGGAGATTGGTTCCTGGAGGTGCCTTAAAAAAGATAAACAGGACACCCTTCCCCACCACAAACCCTGAAGAGTGTTAAATTAGCAAGTAAACCTTCAGTTCTTCGAAATAATAGAGATTACTGCTATGAAAATCTTCTGAAAAATATTTAACTTAATTTAGATCAGCTGAGCTCTCCTAGCTGTTAGAAGCTATGGAGGCTAGGGGGGAAAGTGGGATGGAAGGGGGAAAGTTGGTTAAGACTAAGTAAGGCTTTCTGTGCCGAGGAAAGGACTAGGTGATGGATCTAGGGTTCTAACCTTATAGCATACTTTACCGTTCTTTGTTTAAAGTCCTAGTTTAACAAAAATAAGCACACTTTTCTAAATGGTAAAACACAATTAAATATTTGCACTTTTTTTGTGCAATTACAAGTCTTGAGCTCTTCTCTTTGTTAATGAGGAATTCCATTTCTGGAGCCAGGAACTGAGAGCACTGTCCCTGTGCCGTTTATGGTACTACTTCAAACACATTGTTCTTGTTGGGTTTTTTGTTTGGTTAGGGTGTTTTGGGTTTTTTTTACATTATCGCTGAGACACTCTATGAAACCTAGCTCCCAAACTTCTGGCTTGTAGATAAGCCAATGAACAGTGAATCCAAACTTACTGAAGTTGGCAGAGTTGTGAAACACTGGTTTAATAGGCTGTTCTTGATGCTTGTGGAAAGCTGATGTGTGCAATTTATAGTGACTTTAACTTGTACAGATCTGTTTGTTAGCCTCTATCAGGTGTGTGTGGTTTCTGTGGTCATCTTTTGTGCATGTGTGTGATGGTATTGCTTTCTAGCAACAAAGATGATGAAAAATGCTTACCATCTTGCAGAAATCCAGTATATTCTCTTTTCCTAAGCAGGGAATCTGTGAAATTCTAACTTTTCAGCGAACAAATATATCCACTGTTGTTTTACTTTTCATACAGTAACATATAGAATTATCTTTTTAAAAAAGTAACCTTTCTGTACAGTGATCTGATACAGAGAACTTTATTTTTCTCCACTAGAAGAACTCTTTCTACAGGAAAATCTAAACTGTGACACAAGTGCTGCAAGTACCGTGTTCCTTCACTTGTTGCATGACTAATCTGCAATGTATCCCGCCTAACTTGTGTGAAACTAGTAACTATGTATCATGCTTGAACAAGGTGGTTCATCTGAGGTTAATAGTGCTTTACCATATTAGGACTACTTTAGATCATCCTGGAAAAAGAATGTGGTGTGCCATCAGCACAACTCTTCCATATTCAAGGTTTTAAAAAGAGGAGCAATGCAGGGTAAATACTTCAAATTGGGAGGGAGGAAGGGAACCTACATCTTTTACATAAGCTATTCAACAGACTACAAGAGGGAAATTAATTGTTAAGCAATTGAAAATAGATTCCACTTCACCTTTAAACATGTGTTTTGGCACTCACACTGTCTGGGTCATAGGCATTTTTTGTGTATCAGTTTTGCTAAGTGTATGTTTTGCAAAAATAAATGCTCACTGAAACAGCAGTTATGGTTCAAACTTTCTCTTTTCGTATGTTTCTCTAGCCTGCTTCTAAAAGCTGTTTGGAAAATAAAACCTTACAGGGGACTCTGCAGATATTCTGTTAGATTTGAAAACAGTGCGTAAGTTTTAGTGGACAGCTGTAACTTATACATAAAATTACTCTTAATTAGATAACTCCATTGTATACATTTCCGCTTTCCTCCACCCCAAATTTTCTTGCTAAAGTATTACCTTGAGTTGAAATCATTTAGGCAATTGTCTGGCAGTGGAGATGAAGGACAGGAAATGACCTACAAACAGAGCAGGTGACATGCTGTCACATAGCTTAGAAAGAGACTGGTTAAACTTTACTTCCCAGAGGATTACTGGAGAGCAGGACTTTTTCTTCCATTTTCTCTATTATTTACTCCTTGGACTCAGGGTATTTTCCATGTGTGTGTTTGCATTTTTTTGTTGTTGTTCAGAAACAGTTCTGTGGATTTTCAGTGGTAATTCCTGAGGTATTTTGGGATTTATAGTATTCTACAGATAGCTTCATCTACAGATGAGATAGTGTTGTGAAGCATGTCTAGTTAGTGAGCTTACAGGAGTTCTAGTCTGTGATGCAAATCCAATGTTGTGGTCATTTAACTGAATGTTTCAGAATTTTGTTTTGGTTTTTGTTTGGCAAGAAGATAGAACAGAAGTGAAGGCTACCGATTGCTGATCTTAGGCTCAGTGTAGAAACCTGTCCATATGTTGCTTGTTTCATTCGCGCTTCAAAGGTAGCTATGAACACTGGTGTTTAAAGTAGTCCTCCTCAGTGAGGTGATGGCTAGGAGTCACCCCCTCCTAGATCGTTTGAATAACTTGAGAACAAGCCAAGGCTTTTCACTTGTTTCTTGATTGTGGTCTAGTACTTGTCACTACTCTGGGAATTGAAACTGAGCGTTTTTTTAATGCTGTAGGCTTCCCTCTGCAACTGAGCAAGTTGTTCAGCCTAACCTTGCTTGACTTTTGTCCAATGTTTAGAGGTTGGGGTTTACTGAGATTACAAAATCCTTTTAAGAAAAGTGCTGTGCTATTTAGCAGGTAGCACGTAGCACTCACTAGGTTTTGAAATCTTACTGTGTTTTCTAACTCCACTGTTGTGTTTCTGCGTGACCATTCGTGAGTTTATTTTCCCTTTTTAATCTGGAAGGGAAATGGCACTACGGCTTCATCTTATAAAATGTCTAAAATTTTACTGATGGGGGAAAAGCTATGTAATACATGAATTATGAGCAGACATGTATGGATAGCTTTTTTTAAAGCAGGGATGGGGAAGTTCTGTAGTGAAATTACCTGAGTCTGAACAGAACATCAGATTCCTTCATTCTGTTTAAAAACGTGAATTTTCCTGGTCAGAAGTGTTTTATGACATTTTTGTCATCAGTACTTCTATTAAATTGTTTTAATAGGCACATGGCTATAAAATCTCCTCAACCAACTTGATGTCTGTGACAACCTTTTTTTGGTGGTGGTTTTTCCTTCTACTTTTTTAAAAAAACTCTTCAAAATAGTAGTTTCAGACTCTTGGCCAAGTGTAAATACTATTTGTCCTTAAAAGTAAAAGCATTACAGTGCAGAATATCTAGTGTGTTTCTTGGTGTTGATTTTTTTTTTTAAACTGATAACCATATGGCAATGATGACAGATTCTTATTTGCTCTTAAGCTATATGAGGTTGCTAGGGGTTGTCAGATGACACTTGCTCACATGAGAGCCATTAACAGGGTGTTGTAGCCAGTGTTAGAACAACCTTGCAACTAAGGGCGAGTCACTGCAAAAGCAACTATGCTTTTTTTTTGTTTAAGAGGCCATATGGTTCAGTCTTGTGACTACATAATTGCTAGCTACCTAATCACATACCAGGAAACAAACATAGTTAAAGTCAATATTAGCTGTTGTATCTGCTACAGCTTTGTGCCAGGCTTGGTAGGAAAAACTCTGAACGGCAGCAAGAGCAAGTCTACAGTGGCTTCTGAAACTTGAAAGTCATGTCTACTCCTCTGTCTGGAATAATTGCAGCAGTACATTAGCTACAGCTGTCTTTCTGCATTAATGGCTTATAGAATATATGAAGATCTCTCTGCCTTTTTTCCCCCTAACAGGAAATTCAGCAGACTGTGTGTCTGTATAGGGAAGAAAGCCGATGGTAAATTACTATTGTTAATGGTTGATCTATAGTAAAGAAATCCGCTTGAGGCTGTATCTCTTCAGCGGGTATTTAATTTCTTTGAGGGAGCTTTACAAGAGGATTTGTAGCAAAAGAAAATGTGTGGGGGTACACCAAAAGCTGCAAATGGAACAGGGGGACAAATACAAAGAGTAAGAAACAACAACGAAGTACCACTTGGAAATAATCTGTCTTGTGCCAAATTGGATGAAAGGATTAAAAAATCTTGGAGAGATCAAAGTGTCAGCTGTGTGAGCAAAGTGACAGGACTTCTGCAAAACAGGTATGCATGTAACTTTTTTGATATATATTTGACAGGGAATGGACATTTTTAGTTAATATTAGATACATAATCATGTGCCTGAAAGGTTATTTTGTAAATAACAGCAAGAGTTGTGTTAGAAGCTTATTCTTGCTGATGATGGTGACTGACGCTCCAGAAAGTCTTCCCTGTTTAAAACTGAATCTACGTTCTTGACTCTGATGTGTAAGATTTATGTATATGCAAACTGAGGCATGAAAGATAATTGCCTTTCTTTTCAGTTAAAGATAAATAATCTTACCTTCTCTTTCTAGTTTTCTAATTAATTCCTCCTCTTTTATTTTTTTGCCACCTCCTGTGTTAGTGGGTCAAGTAGTAAGTGTACAGAGCAGACAGGAGAGAATGTTGTGAAGTGGGGGAAGAAGGGAGAGGGGAACCCTCTGCATTACTTGTAAATGACCTCTAGATCAAGCATTACATCAAAGTAATCTGGAATATGAATAGTGTTTCTTTGACTTCTTTGTGGTGTCTTTTTCAGATGTGTGCCAACATGTCTCCAATGCCTGAGTGTTTTCTGCTATATAACTGTTGCAAATACAGTTCAGGGCAGCTTTTTCCAAATTCTAACACCAAGAGTGTTAGAATTAATATTCTACATTCAGGATTTCTGATCTAAGAAGTAGGAAAATATAGATTTATAGATAGGTATATAGGTATGTTTCAACCTTTTTATTTCTCTAGCCTATAGATGTGACACTAAAGTAGTGAGTGGTTAGTCACTTTCAAAAACATTTTAATGTCAGTCGAAGTAGTTTTTGAACATAAATTAATAGGTCACTCCTCAGTTATTGCATGCATGCTGATTATTTTAAAGGTGAACCAAAAGCTTTCTTTGTAAAGATCAGGGTCTGGAGTTCTATATTAACTGAAAATACTGATCCAGGGCAGAATGGGGCAAACTTTTTGTGACTTCTTTTCCAGAAACAAATGAGTCTGCTTTCCCTTAAGTAGGAGAGATCTCCTTGCCTTGATGTATCTGTAATGAAAAAAATGTTGAACAAGGCAGAATAAAGTGGCTTATGTGCTACTTTAAGAGAAAATAAAGGAAATATAAGCTTAATATGGAATCTGGGGAGAAAACTTGCCAGGATATCTGTAAGCTGTTCCAAACTTGTGGCTTTCTTAACAAAAGAAAAACAAACAAACAAAAACACCAAAAACAAACAAAAAACCAAACAACCAACAAAACAAACAAACAAATATTATCCATACTGTTTTAGTATCTTTAGTAGACCTGGTTTTCCTGTTGGATGAACATGGACATCTTGATTTTTATTTTTTTATTTTGACTTGAAGATAAAGTTTATTAGTTCTAGCATCTTCCACATGCAGGAAAGATCCACTCTGAAGGTGAGGCTAGATAAGCTGAGCTGTTTAAACAGATTGCTGATGCTGAAGGGAGTAATCGCATTGCTTCCTCTTCCTTTGCTTTCTGGCATAATGCTCTTGTCTTTTTTCCCCTTGTGCTGGCCTTGGCCTTTCCAATCCTTCTGGAACTGGCTCCCCTTAGGGAGTCAGTTCAGCTCTCTAAGCAGGCAGAAAACTGAGGAGAACTCAATTAACATTCTAACAAGCCTCAATACTTATTTGGAATATCCAGGGAATGTTTTATTTGTGCTCTTTCCTGAAGGTATATAGCTTCAGGGATGAAGTGAGTATAACTCATGCTGCCACCAAGAGGTGGAGGTTCCATTGCCTTTTACTTCTTCCTTCCTTTTTCCAGCTATGCTTCTGATCCACTTTTGTGTGCTGGGACAGACTTCTGCTGCAGAGAATTCGGTTCGTTTATGGAAGGGTCCAGCAATTACCAGAGCAGACATGAGTAATAAGAAGGCTCATGTAGTTAGAACAAGGGGGGAAAGGATATGTGGGGCTTTTATTTTTGTGGTCAAATAAGAAAACACTATGTTCAGTCAAAATAGCCACATTTAACCTGAAATATGAACATCTGCACAAGCTCATATTAATCACTTCAACTAATTTTTAAGAATATGCAGGACCTGGCATAATGCATTGTTTATAAGCCAAAGTGAAACATCTCAGCTGTCAGTCACTTCCTTACTTTCTAGGATGTAATGTTATCAGAAGCCTGTTTTGTCATTTTGCAGTACATTGACACTCGGGTGGCTAAAAAAATGCCTGCTATTATTGTATTAGTTTTATTTGTAACATTTGTTTTATGTCACTTATCAATATGTATTCCTTCAGCGCAGATCTTTTTTCATTCTATTTATTAAGTAGTTCTTAAAAAGGAATCAAAACATGTAAGATCTTTCTTGTGTAAGGAGAATGAGAAGATTTTTATAGAAACAGGGCTAAGGCAAATGATGTTTCAGTTAGTGTTTAGAAAAACTTTTAAGCTGACTGAAAGAAGCAGCAGTTGTTATCCAAAAGTAGTGATTGTAGCACATTTATTCTTGCTAAACATTCATAAGAAATATGAAGCTTACCATGGGGACTATATAGTTTTGTTATCAGAAGTAACAGTTTCAGCAGTAGGTACATAAGCAAAACTACTTGTATTATGTAACTCTCACATAGCTTCATTCAGTGGTTACGTATGGTTGGGTGAGCTGTTCTAGACAGAAACAGAAAAAGGAAACAATCAACAGTGTGCCAGTTGAGATTTTACCAGATGAGTGTAAGGAAAACAACTGAGTCTTGAGACATGAAGTAGGAGAGTGTCGGGAGTAGTGGTGAAAAGCTATTTTGATGTGAATAAACATCAATATATGTTATAATTGGACATGGAGTAGACTGTTAGAATCTCATAATGTGGTGCAGCTGGAAAACACTTTTGTAAGTGTCTTGAGGGTTTGCTTTCTAGTCCAAAAGTGGAAGAATTAATAATAGAAATTCAATCTGTTAACGTGCAAATTCTGGTGCAAGCTTTTCACATAACACTTTCAGAGTCTTCTCTTTCCTGATCCTCTACCTATCTCCCACAAATGCATCATGAGGTTTTTTTGTTGCCTTAAAGTTACCATTAGCTCATATTGTGGCTTTGGAGAGGGAGGGGAAAGTCTGTTATTTTCTTCACTATTGATTTCTGGAGGATAGAAATATGTATCCCTTAGTCAAACTTGGTGGTTGAAATTGATTAGTGAATTAACAAATAATTGGTCAAGGTGAACCTGTATGCATATAGGTTGCCTGTGAGCATAGGAGCCTTTTTCCCTTAAGAAAAAAATCAGGCTAAAATATTTCTGTGGCCTATTTCAGACAATTTGGTCTTACTTTTTAGAAACAACTCATGGAAGAGTGAAAGGTTTTTCTTCTTAGTCAAACCCTTAAGCTATTACTTTCTAACATCTAAAGGAATGTTAGACACAAAGAAGTGTGGTGGGGTGTTTTCATGAACTGATATTTTGTGCAAGGCAATCTTATCTCTTTTTCAAAAACTGTATGTGAAGAGGAAACAAAAAGAAGCTCATGCATTTTCAGCATTGTTAAATAAGCAAGAAGCTGATACAGAGATAAGTAACGGGTTTGGGGTTTTAGTTTTTATGCATGTGAAAATGGAGCTGACACAATGAGTCTGTGTACTGTCTGTATTCTTCAACACTGCTATTGGGAGATGACCGAATACTCCCACTGTCCCTGTTTTGGGGGCTGTATGTTATGTAAGCTGGCTTAAACAATAAAGGGTGGAAGTACTGTAAGCAGTCTGCTCATCAGCTTTTGTGACAGGGAAAAACAACCCAGTCATTTGACCAGTCTTGGGCCTGGTCTAGATTCCACGTGGAAGTAATGAGACTGTGGGTTTATATGCATGTATAACTTGCCTATAGATATGCTGGATCTTATCAAATGAGGATTTAGTAGGATGGATCTCTTCTGTAATAGAGCTGCTGCAGAAACTGCATTGGTGTTCTGGGTAATTCAAAGTCTGAAAGCAAAAGACTTCATTAAAACATAAGTTTGATGTTTGGTTAGTAATGTAAAAAGTGTTATCTGAAGTTACTTCCCTAGAGTTGGTCTGTTAGTCACATAAAGCTCTGTACTATAGATTTTTTGTAACTTCTTAGCTTGTTGCTGTCTGGTACTAGAATCTGAACTTCTGAAAGATTCCAGCAGTCTCTAATTCTAGTGTGCTGTATGGAAAAGGCACCTCAGCAGGCTGTTAAACTGGCTTCTACTTCAGCATTTGTTATAAAACCCAGTTCATGTCTTGTACAGAAGTTGGCACCGTTCAAACAATGTGAAGTTTGCTTTTAGTGCAGAATGTGGTTGTTCACCTGTTCATAAGGAAACCTAAATTCATGCAACACAAGCATTCAATATGCTTTGAGCATTGGTGGGCAGGTGCAGGGCTGGATTGACTCAATCCATGCCTGAAATGAATCTTTCTCAGTTTAGAGTTGCAGTCCTGTGGTCTCAACTACGCATCCTGCTGTGCTGGTCCTGGAGATAAATAAGGCTTTGCTCTTGTGTAGAATTTAAATTAAGGCCATAGAGATGTACCTTTTTGTTGTTAAAAGGAGGGAAGACCTGTGGTCTTTCTAAGAAAGCAGCAGAGTTGCTTCAGGTATTGTCTGTTGTAGAAAGTATGTAAGTAAATAGGTAGCTGTATAACTGAAGAGGTTTCAGAGTACCTGGTACTGAAGAGCATCAGATTCATGCGGCAGACTAGAATGAACTCTGTTGATGACTCTGACTTCTCTGTATTCTGTATAACTGGATTTTGTAATAGCATTGAAGAGGCAGTGGGCTGAGAAACTAGTAACAGACTTTTAAAACAGATGGTGTAGTTGCAGCTCTCTGTATATGTGAGGTGTGTAGGATCTTTGTTGGGCAACTATCAACAATGGTATCAGGTCTGATCTCATGCAGGTTCACTTAATGCTGTGACTCCTTTTGAAAGGGGGGACTTGAAAAGAAATCTGCCTGGCACTCCTAGTATTTTGGAGGCAACATGTTAAAAACACATTAGCAAGTTTCCTCACTGTTAATGGCAAAACAGCATTTAGCATCGTTCCATGATCTTGCGTTGATGTGTACTGGACCCTTGTATATTATGTACAGAGTATACTTGTATCAGAGTGCCTATCTCCACCGTAAGGTATCTGGCTTATTCTGTCCGAAGCTATTTAAAAATAGAATAAAACCTTCCCGACTGAGGTCTTTCAGCTTTGAAAAAGTTGCCTATTTAGGCTTATTTTTCTTTCTAGCTACATAGAAAGGGGAGTTGATCTCTGAAACGCAAGATGAAGCACAAAGAAAGCAAGCTGGATTTACTTATGATTTCAAATTTGCAAGTGTCTGAGTGTGCTCCTCAGACAGTTGCCCATGGTTACCTCACTGATTGTAGCAGGAGTTGATGGTGTTTACCTCGCTATTGATTTATGTCTGTTAACAGAGCATGGAATAAAAGAAATAGCTTCAGAAATTCTTGTCTTTCAGCAGAATAGAGTTTTTGTACTCTTCCTTTAATTCTCTACCTTCGTTCTCTGTAGGGCATAGTTTGGGAAAATTCCTAAATGAAACATCCTTTTGGGTGGGAGATCAGTGTGGCCTTGACTGAAGTCTGTTATGCAATTTGTTAAACCAAGAACTATTAATAACAGTTGTACTCTCACCCCCTAGATGCAGTCCGTCCAGGTCGGGGATGAGGCAATATGACTGAGCACCAGTACTGTGTGACACTGCTGTATGCAGTAGTCGGTTTTTCCTATTAATTCCAGCTTGTCAGCTACATAACATGAAAAGTATATTCTGTAGTTGAACCTGAGGCCAAGAAAACCTCCATGCTCTGACGTGCAGACAAACTCCCTTTGGAATTGGGAAATAAAGTCTCTTGCCATTGCAGTCATGATCGGTTGTGCTCCTCAGCCTCCTGTGGTAGCGCAAGGAGGCAAGCCGTGTGCTGTGGTGTATCTCTGAGAAACAGGCAGATTCTGGCGTGGGAGAGTGTTTTGCTTCAGGTTGAATGTCAGTGGTATCTCAGTTTCATCTACTAATGAGTTTTCATCGTAGTCAGAGATCAAGTCTTGGTAATCTATGATTGCTCTGTAAACCCTGAAATATCTCAGAAAAGAAATGGGAAAAATAATGGAACAACATAAACCTTGTCTTTCGGTTTCAAGAATTAAACTTTGGAAAAATCATCATTTATGTTGACAGGAATAGATCAAAAGGAATTGGGTTTGCATTGTTTAGAAGAGAAGGATGAGGGAGGGTGTAAGCTTTGAGCTTGTGAAAGGCTGTAGTAAAGAGTTTGGCAATCCATTGCTCTTTATTGACACTGAGAGAATTGCACAAAATAGTACACCTACCTTGCAATAAGGGTGATCCAGACTGTGTACAGAGAAGGGAGTAAATTTAAGAGTAGTTAAGCCCTGAAGCAATTGCTGAGACAAAGTTTTGTGTTCCCTTTCTGGAAAATTTTGAAGAAAGGTTGGATGAAAAATGGTCTGGCTGTACCTGCCTGTGTATGAGTGCCACTGGGCTTAGATACTCCTTTGAGTTCCTCTTTGGTCAGAGGTCTGTGATTACAGCCTGATTCTTGTAAATCCCAAGTAAAAGATGTATTTGCTGAATACCTGTTTCTTCACTTAAATAAGCCTGCAAAGTAAGCACACTATTTTAACATCTTGTGTTTATAATCTGCAGCTGGTCCTCTTCAGAGTTTGACTTGAATGAAATCCGCCTGATAGTTTACCAAGACTGTGAGAGGAGAGGCAGACAGGTTTTATTTGATTCCAAAGCAGTCCGCAAAATTGATGAAGCTGTGGTTCAGGTATGAAATGCTAATTTTGCTTTTGTCCTACTGCTCTTTTGTTTCTCTTCCCAAAAGTAGGAATTTTAATATGACAGGGTCAACTTCTTAATCTTTCTTGTGATCTTTCACTTGATCTCGATTATGTGATCGCTGCAACAAGAGTATTTTAGATTCCAAATAGCCTATGAACACATCTGTTATTTGGTATTTATAATATAGGTATTGAAACTTAGACCTGATTTGCTTTTAAGTAAAGCAGTCTATACCCCTTTAAACTGAGTATTTCCTTAGCCTTTTTAATGTTGTCTGGGATTGCTTTTTGTTGTTAGCCCTGGTTGTGCAGTCCCATTGTTCCAGTGTTGTCTAGCATGTCTCTAAATGTGCTTGTCTTCCTTGGGTGTTTGGATTAGTAAAGTTGTTGGTTTTATGTGAATTAAAACAACTCCACTTTGGCTAATCATGCTGTAATGTGTAAGACTGACACATGGCAATATATGGCTATGTAAGTTTTGGTGACACACATAGAAGCAAGAGTAGATGCTGTCAAGATGCAAATTCTTTGTGCGGCTCTCCAGGCACACAAACTGTGGAGTAACACTTCCAGCAAACTTTGGTTATTTGAAGACAAGTAAAACAATAGTATTTTGTGTTTTGTGGTAGTTTTGTTTTTTTTCTTAGCTCTGTGTTTCTCTTCTGTGTAGAATTATTTCAGTTTTTTGTTTGTTTTAAAGCCTTTGTTATAACCAGCAGCTTCACCTGTCAGACTAGCATGGGTTATTGGAGAATCACTAGTTATATACGAGTAGTTGTGACTTGTAAAAATTACTTATGAAGATGCTTTAAAAAATCAGCAATCTCTATTTCAGTCCCCTGGCAAATATGCCATTGTGCCAAATCCGTAAGACTGAGCATCGTCAGCTGACTGATCATCTACTTATGAGGTTAAATGGGTCAGATTGGTCTGTTAATCTTGCTCTTCCTCTCCTCCTCTCACTGCCAAATAAAGGTTGTTAATTTGTATCTTAAAAGTTGGTTTAAAACGCACAGTATGTGAGGAAGAAATATATTCCTGGCTTCATTTAAATACTCAAATTATTCTACTTACTTGAATACTTAAAAGTTAACTACAAAATGTCCTATCAGAAACTCGGCAAAACAGATTATAACCTCCCTCATAACACATGCAGTCTATAATCTGTTTTCTAGACAGACACTAATCTAGGTACCCTTTTAAAACAGCCAAAGTACATTGAATGCCATGCAAACACATAAAGTGATATTGATGCTTGGTCATTTGTTTAGTATGTTATCACACAGCAAGCCTAAAACTTGGTTCATTTAAAATTAAAACAAAATTAATCTCCAGCTCAGTCCTGTTTAAACTGAAGTCAAGAAAGTGTATGTGTGTTTATCCATTTTCCTGAAATACAATAAAGCTTATGCACACTGAATATTCAAATACATTGTTTGACTTTAAAATATGCATTAAACTTACCTGGAGGAACTAGCAGGTCTCTATTCCATTTAACTATATGTTTGCTTAGTATGCTGCATTTTTTCTCGGTGTTCTTAATCTAATTTCCAATTCTTTCTGCAGATGGTGTATATCAGACTGCTTTTATTACGCATTTTTTGTCAATAGCTCATTAAACACGTGACTACTGACACTGATGCATTTCTAAACCACTAATGACAGTCCCATTGGATTAAATAAGCAATAGTACATAAATACTACACCAAGAAAAACTGCACAGAAGGAGTGCAAATATAGGATATAAAAGGCCAGGATTTTACTTTTCTAATGCACTTTATTAGGCTTATTTTTTAAATAGATAGGGGAGCTGTACTATCGCTGTAGTTTAAACTCAACTTTTAAAAAAATGACAGATCATCTACTCTACTTTTCTTGGCTTCCTCTTTTTCTTCTGCATCTTTCCTTTTGCCCATTTCATCATCATGTCATCGTGATTTGCATATTTTAAAATTTACTACGGTTACTGCTCTTTAGTATTCAAACTGTTCATCTTAAAAAAAATCAGTCTTGCAGAATATTGGATTCTACTTTTATTTCCATTTAACTTTCTGTTATTGTCCCTTTCTTGTCTTGCTGAGCCCAACATATGTGATGTAAATTTGGCTATGGATACTGTTTACTAACATCTAGGTTATTAATATTTCTTCTTGCCTGCTTGTCTGTTTTTTTGTAAACTATCTACATGTACCTTGTTGACATTCAAAAAAAATTTAGTTGATCTCTGCCACTCCACGTTCCCAATGAGGTAAACCACGCTGATACAAAATGAGACTTATAAAAATAAGCTTGTTCTGATATGCACCAAACGAATGAATCTTTACATTAATACACTCTAAGGGATTTTGAATTTCTTAAATATATAAGAAGTTTAAGAGTATGAGATAAGCTTTCTAAGATTTTCTAAGGAGTTTTCCTTGCTGCAAGGTTGCAGTTTTGCTCCCTTTATATAAATAATTTCAAGTGCGTGTGAGAAGTGTGTTTGCAATGATGTGGCCTTTTTAGCTGACATCTCATGGACATTCAAATGAAAAAAAAAAAAAGCAGCTGTTAAAGAAAATAAGAAACTCATTGAGTTTTGTTCAAGAAAATTGTATTAAGCAAATCCAAATGAAGCTTGTCTTATGAAACATGTACGAATAACATTAATGTAATTGATATCTTTCTGAGACTTCCTTTACACCTTTCTGATCAGTTCTAAAATTTTGTTAAAACAGTGATTTGAGAGCAAACTTTAATTTAAACAATTAAACAGTCATCTGGATTTAAGCATTCTTTTTTTTTTTTTTTATTACACAACTCCTTTACAGGTTTAACAAATAAATTTTACAACCTGGTAATTCTACCAAATGATGCATTATTCACCCCTTGTTTTTGCTGGCTGTTCTTCTGTTTAAGAAATCTGTTAATCAGTTGGGGAGTAAGAGTTATATGCAATTTGAGTGGTTAATTGTGCAGATGATTACAGAAATTGGTTTGTAAGCGACCCATAAGCTGGTATTTTCTTTACATAAACTTTGGCAAATGTTACACAGAGCATTTCATAACAATTGGGAATGATCTTCCAGTGGAACTTTAGATTAATTACTCTGTGTGATACTATGAAAACTTGTCTGACAATATAAATGTGAGAATAATTCTGCACTTTCTCTGATGCTGGCCTTTTAAAAAACGTTTTAAAACTGATACATAGTTTTTGAACCAAATAAGAGCATCTTATTTCTGTTGCTTACCTGTAGTTTAAGAAAAATCTTGCCATGGTATGTTTACAGATGAGAGTTCTCATGTTTGCTTTCATTGTTTTCATCATATTGCTCTGTTTTGACACAGAAAATGGCAGAGGATGCTTCTGTAAAGGCATCTGCCAAGAACTGCCAAGCAAGCAATGGGAACAACAATATTTCTTCCCATAGTCCCTCAATAAGCTGTATGCAAAATATCAAAGAACAGATACCGAAGTATCAGGTAATGTTCATTACTTTTCCTGCTTGTATTTATCCATTTTACTGAAGAAGTTTGTATAGAAAGCCTTAACTTACATGCATTGAATGACTGGTTATAGTATATTACAAGTTAATCTGAATCTTGAGATATCTACTCTATCTTTAAAGTGTTGTAGACTAAGAACATGTGGGTACATCTTAACCTGTTGGTCTATCTTGGTCTTGTCTTTGAAAGAGTTACAAAAGGTATTTAATAGCATTATTATTTGTGAAAGTCATTAAAAGCACTATACTGTTCTCTGTTCTTGTTTTGAAAGATGTCTATTTATGCTTCAGGTCAGTTCTGAAGAAGCTGTTGAACATGGTATATTGAGAGTCCCTTTTGTCGTACTATATCATGACATTTTTAAGAAAATTTTTAAGAAAACTATTTTTTAGGTACTCTGGCTGTTTCTCAGTAAAATCATCTAGAAAAATGTAACTTGAAGCATGTATAGATTAAGGGAGAAAAAATTATATTTAACTAGAAGGTAAAGAATTTCCTTCAGAATTAACAAACTTCTCTTAATATTTGCTGTTGATGATCAGTCTTTGAAACAAAATAAGAAATCAGTCTGATTATACTTAGAAACACAGTCTTCACAATTTTTCCAGTCAAAAATGTTTCCAAGACGCTTTCTCTATATAGGGACAGGGAAGGAGAATTTACTCCTTTGATTAAGGAAGACAGTGTATAATGCTTGGGGATCCAGACCACAGAATCTAAGTCCTGTGAACACCTACAGGTTTTATCAAATACTCTGTTGCATGGGAATGTTGCTGGACACAGCTATTTCTTTGGAAATGCAGTAGATCTTTTTCTTCTTTCATGCCGTTGGAGGTTACCTTGGAACAAGGGTAACAATGCCTATCTGGTGAGCAAAACAGAGTACATCTTCCAGCTGTACTTGCTTATACTTGCACTCACTACGTGGGAACCACACAGGATTTTAGTTTGTGTGGAAAAGTAGAATTTATTTGTATTCTGCATTCAAAATGTAGCACTATGGCAGTATATTAAATTGAGATAGTATGTCAAGTTATTACTGACCTTGCTCTTCCCATCTTGTCTGTGTAGTACACCAGACCAGCCTCTGATGTCAACATGCTGGGAGAAATGATGTTTGGCTCAGTGGCAATGAGTTACAAAGGCTCCACCTTGAAAATTCACTACATACGGTGAGTGTCCTTTTCTGTAATGCGCACTCTTGTCAGGCACTTGGAATTGATGACTCACTGAAATGACTGTTTATCCTTTCAGCTCTCCCCCACAGCTGATGATAAGTAAAGTCTTCTCAGCCAGGGTAGGAAGCTTCAGTGGAAGCAACAATAAGTAAGAACATATTTTTTTTTTCTTCCCCATCCAATGCAGTTGTTTTTCCTTCTTTCTCATTCTGTAGTCCTTCTGTCACTACTTCTAAATTTGACTTAGCTGAAGTAGAAAAGTCTAGTAGAAAATCAGAAATGGCAGGCATGGAGAAGGATTCTCCTGATAGATCCCAGCCAGGCCACCCAAGTTTAAAAAATAAAATCTCTCCGAGTTTCTGCTTCTTAATTTGTCCAGGGCATGCAATAAACTTCAGAGGTTAGGTGCTTTGGACAACCAAAGCATCCATCTTCCTGCTGCCAGAAAGGTGAAGAAGGGGTATATGTTGAGACAACTTTGTGTCCCTGTACCCCACTTCTGTTTCCTTCAACAACAACGGAGGTTCTATTGTTTCTCATCTGTTCCCTTTTTCCTTGTCCCCAAAATGGGCAAATATGAATAAACTGAATGCCAAATGTGACATACATAAGCTTTTAATAATTCAAAGAGGGAGCCTATGAAGAAAATAAATGCCTATTTCCTTACAGGTTCAGAAAACCTACTAGTCCTTGAGTTTGATTGTGAAGTTAATCTTCAGCCTTCCATTTTTCCATAAAATGAGCCTAATTCTCAAGATAATATTAATGCCTATTGATCACATTCTTAAGGAACACTGGCTTTTTCCCCTTTTTTAGCTTACAAGATAGCTTTGAATACATCAATCAAGATCCTAGCCTGGGAAAGCTGAGCTCAAATCAGAATGGTTTGGGAACCTGTCGCAGTGGAAGTAATTTAGGTAAATATATCCAGGTTCTATGTCTTTCTGACAACATGAGGCCATCTGTTTGTTCAGTTTGGTTTCTTTCCTGTGCGTCACCTTCTTTCTTTTTTTTATGTTTTATTTTTTGCATTGCATTTTCTCTACATTGCTTTTGTTTCCTAGGTGTATTACAGCTGTGTAGCAGCAAACTGCTGCAGGGTGTGTCTGAAGGAGGTCCCCTCCGGCTCATCCGCAGTGCTTCTTTCTTTGCAGGTTTGTGTGGAATGCCAGCCACAGTGTGACCCATCCATATGCACACACAAATCCAGCTCCTTCTGAATCCTTGCAGGACATACATAATTACTCTCTAGAAACAGAAAGGGCTAAAATAGTGGCAACAGATGTATCTGGCTTATACTTAAAAATATTTCTTCCAAAAAAAATAGCTAAATTGCTTTTTGTTCATATTTCTTTTCTAATTCCTGTGTTTAATTCTAAAGGTATTTTTATGCAGTATTTTTAATAATAAATGAGCCTTTATGTTTCTTAGAGAACTTATGTTTCCTGGCTTATACCTGATTTCTTGCTAGTATGCAGGTGTCTTGCTGGTGTACAGCTTTTTCTTCTTTGACCTCTTGCTACTTTTTTTTTTTTTAATTTGATAGCAGACATTCAGAATTACTTGAGCTAAGTCTGGGAAGCTTTAAGGTTTTTTCTTTAACAATATCAGTTTCTTTAATTTTCAAAACTTTAAACTGTGTAAAGTCTGCTTTTACAGGCATACTGATGACCCATGCAGGTGGGTAGATCTTAGGCCTAATTAGTTCTGTTAATTGCAAAAATATGAACTGGAATACCAATGCAGTTTCTTCACAGCCTTTGCAAATCTTGCATGCTCTACAATTTGGGTGACTCTGCACTACTAACATTATGTAATACAACATAGTCTGAATGTTTCTTACTGTGAGGCCCTGTGGATAGTAAATCTCTGCTTGGGGAGTAAATCAGAGCTTAATAAACCTTGTATTTGACTATTTCATTATGATGTTAACCTGTGTAGAATTACAACCTTGCACTTACAAAAAAATATTAAAAGTAATAGATGGGGGTACCAACAACCCTTATATTCAAAGCATATCTGATATCTGATAACGACAACTGTGTTCACATTCTTAAGCTTCTTCTAAAGCTTTTAGATTGGGGCAAATAACACACTTTCTCTAGTAACATGATAGTATGGGAATACCTTTTGCTGCCCCATCTGCTCACACCATACTGCTTATTTGGAGTAACAGTACAGGATGTAACCTCGCTGTTTTATGACCTTTAAACTTAAACTTTTTTTTAAATGCTGACAAATAGTATGATGACTTATGTAATATTTTTCTATTTATCTGCTCTATTTGTTTTAGCACACAGCACGCCTGTTGACATGCCTAGCAGAGGACAAAATGAGGACAGAGACAGCGGCATTGCTCGCTCAGGTATCTGCTGTCTGTCTTGTTTGACTGCTTTCGTAATTATGTTACAAGTCTTTGGTGCGATGATTTACCCGAAATATAGGCACCTTATGACCAATAAATCCAAAATTTTTTTGATCTGCTAAGTGGTTTTCCTTCTGCTTTTCCCCAAGCCTTAATGCAAGAATATTTGTAATGATATTCTTTTTTTACAGCCATGATTTTCTGGGTTCTTAACCAAGATTTAAGGTTAATAAGGCTGGAGCTTTTATTAAAGCACGGGAAGAGAAGATGGGTTTTGCACTGAATAGGAAAAGGAGATCAAGAGATCTGTCTATTGTAATGGGAGGGCAATGCCTCTTAGGACAGAATGCTTTTAATGAGAGTAAGACGACTTTTTAGTATGTTCTAGTAGGGAAGATCTCTGACTGAAAAGAATGTCCTTGGGCAGCAAGATTTATTTAAAATAATTGTGTCTCCTGTTGCAAGTTATTTATGTCAAAGATCAGCAAGCTGGAGCAATTTGTGGGAATTTGTTCCCAGTTAGAGTACGAAGAAAAATATTTAATCAACACTCTTTGTCGCTCAGTATATGTGGGGTTTCTTGCTTTCTTGATAGCATCTCTGAGCAGTCTTCTGGTCACTCCCTTTCCATCTCCAAGCTCTTCATCGTCATCTTCTAGCAGCTACCAACGTCGCTGGCTCCGAAGTCAGACAACCAGTTTAGAGAATGGAATTATTCCAAGGTGGTGAGTGAAACACCTTTCTTCTTACAACAGCTGTTTGGCGGTAATTTGAGCTAAATAGAGCTTAAGCCTCTCTTCTTTAAAAGGACAAATCCTGTTATTAAATGCTTTCAATTCAGTCTAACTTCTGTGCATATTATGTAAGATTGTCAATATGAAGAAAGATCAAGTTTTGGCTGATACGAACTTCAAGGCCTGATTTGAAATATACTTACTTTTATTGAACATATAGGCTGTGTCTGAAGCCACATTCTGAAAAGCAAATTAAACTGGTTTTAAAGGAGCAGAGCATCCTGTTGAGATGAAAGGGAGTGTAACAGCACTGCTGACATAATTGCATTATACTATGGTGAAGTCTGACTAGTGAGCAGTTACTGAAATTTTGGAGTAATAGTCCATGACTACTCTCTTGGCTGGTACAGGATGTTCCTGATGTGACTTGTGCCAAAACAGGAAGAAAAAAAAAAAAAAGAGCTGTGATCAAAAAACCTTGGCTTCTGTTTTGGAATTTTATTAGCTTTTGTAGCTCAGTGGCATAACAAAGCATGGAATGCAGCAGACCTTTCATAGCCAATAAGCAAATTCTTCCCTTGTCAGTTGCAAAATAGCAAATGGTTCTCGATTATCTGTTCATATGTACTCATCCACCTGCACCCAGAGACAGCATAGAATTAGTGGAGAGCTACAAGAAATTTCTCCTGTTTGGCCTCTCTCCCTCTTCACTGTTTCCAGTTAAGAGAAGCTTAAAAGCTGCCAGTTGAAATATGTGGTCAGTAAAAACAAAACCTTTTTGAAAAGACTTTTTTGCCTAGTGTCAGCACTTGAAGCTTTTCCCTGGATATTCTTACCAAATAATTTTTAACATGAAGAATTGTGCAGCGGTGCTAATGTATCAGTTATGCTTTCTAAATCATGCTTGCAGTTGAAAATAATTTAGTAAACATTTCGGTTTTAGTGAATTCAAGTACTACTTAGAGTAGTTTCCTAAAGAAATAAGGTTGAGAGTAGTGCATGTAAAACATTTAGAGTAAATAAGATAATTTCAGTCCAGTTTAAGAAGTAGCCGAAGTTTCACAAATAGAAATTTCCTCAAAGTGTTAAGGAAGTAACAAATTGTTTAGAGGAAAGTAGCCTTTTTGGGCTGCTTGTTCACTGTAGGAAGTAGGTTGTGTTTCTTCCCCGTTGGAGAGTCTGTGCTGGGGAAAGATATTGGAAACAGGACATTATTATTTCCACTGTCTAGAACTACTCTTGAATTTTGAGGCTCTTTTGAAGCCAGAAAGCCTCTTCAGATACTTGTTTTCTGATTACTTGCTACAGAAACAGTAGGCTTCGGGTTGAATGCTTCAGTGACAGCAGAGTTTGCACTTCAGATTGTACAGCCAAGATTCTACAGTTTCTGTGACTGATGTTTTAGGCCAATAGCTCAAAGAAAATGAGATGTCTAGCTGGAACTCCATGTAGTCAATTGGCAGGCAAGCTAGATTAGCAGCTTTGTTGAGAAGACTTCTCTCACAGACCTAAATTCTTCAATTTTTGTTCCTGGGAAGCAGTACAAAAGCTTGTGATGTTTCTTAGATGCTGACTGACCATCCTTTCCCTACTTCCTTGGGAATTTCTGTCTCTGCATGCAAGTTCCTGAAGTTCAAATGAGGTTATGTTTTTGTCTTGAACTTTGGTTTCCCACAAGCTGTCTTTTGCTGGGGTTTTATTGTGTGTGTTTTCCTCTATTCCTGGACTCATACCTCAATGATGAGAAACTTTTGTATATTTAACTTTGTCAAACCAATTAAGCTGTAAACCACTTATTTTTAGAATGAACTTAGAATGAATGCTTAGCATTCAGGCTTCCCTCTTGTTAATTGCTTCATAGTGGTCTATAAATGCCACAGGCTCCATTTCAAGATAGTTCTGATATGAAAAGCCTTCAAGCTTTTAATTACCACTCACTGACGTTGCAGTCTTAACTTACAAAGAAACTCCAAAACCAAGCTATTTCCATATGAGCTGCTGCTCTGAATGTCTCCATTTGCATTCTAATGGCTTTCTTGTCTGTTCTTACCCTTCTTTCCCTATAATTTCTCAGTGGATTAAAAGCCATTATTCAATTAAAGTTCCTTCCACAAGACACTTTGACCGTACCATTTTACTCAGTGATATATATATATATATACACACTTTTAAAAGACTTTTTTCAGTGAAGTTGATTGAGAAACATTAAGCAAGAAAAATAATAGTTCTGTAAATCCAGCAGCATTAATATCTAGTACTGCAATGCAGGTATTTATGGAGGAACAGAATAAGGGGATTGCCACCCTTTTGTGTAATCACAGAAGAACTTATGCTGGCCTGAGACTTGTGGGTATCATCCAAATCAGTTGCCTGTGCAAAGGACTAGCTTGAAATTTAGATCAGGTTGCTGTGGAACTTGAATTGAGTCTTGAAAATCTCCAAGGATGGAGACTCCATAGCCTCTCTGGACAGTGCCCTCTGCTGTACTGACCATTTTCCACATCTGCATCTGTCACCTGCAAACTCACTGAAGGTGTGTTTTGATCCACAGGCCAGGCTGGTAGTGAAGATATTGAGCAGTATTGATCCCAGTATCAACCCATGTGTAATATTGAAAAATGGCATAACTGTTGAAAGAAATGTGGCAGAACTAGCAAGTGAACAAACAGAACTTGGGAAAATAATAATGGTTGTAAAGTAGCCACTGGTTTGGGTTGTTTTGTGTTTTTTTTTTTTTTTTTCAGAAAGCAAAGCATTTTAAATTAAAGTATATCCAACTCTGAGCTAGGCACACATGTATTTGTAGGCGTTGAGTTTGTGTTTTCACAGTAATTACTAAGTGGTGACATTTTGTCTTCAGTTAAAATAGAAAGTTTTATTTTGCATGGGTAAGTGCCTTAAAACATCCATCTTAAGATGCTGAAACAGTATAGGTAGCATGTTTCCTAACTTCCCTCATGAGTGGCAGTACAGATTCAAGAGCATCATGGACATACTGCTGAGCACCTAGGTGGGAGCTTGAGTGCTGAATACAGTTCACAGCTCTGAAATTACCTTTAACCTTTTTTGCTAATGATTTTTTGCATTGTGTATCCATTCCCTTTTTCTTAATCTCCCTTAAAGATAAATCTAGAAGGAGGGATTTTGTAGTACCTCTGGTTCAGAGGAAAGTGTTCATGCCACTTTGAGTTGATGGCCTCTTTGGGGGTTGCCTTCCTCCTATCTGAGCAAACATAGGTCTTATCCATCAAAATGTTGGGTATCCTCTGTTCAAAGACAGGTGACAGCAAAGTCGCATGTAGTCAGTCAAAGGAGACCTAAGAATGAATTACCTTCTGCTATATGGAGAGATATGAATAAAAGATGAATTACCTCTCAATACATCAGTAACTGTCCTAACAAATCTGTCTTACAGGTCCACCGAAGAAATGTTTAGTATGGCTGATGAAAGCTGCAGCTCCAATCCTGCAATGGTTCGGAGGAAAAAAATTGCGATCAGCATAATCTTTTCTTTGCCTGAAAAAGAAGAAGCACAGAGAAACTTCCAGGATTTCTTTTTCTCTCACTTTCCTCTTTTTGAATCTCATATGAACAAGCTGAAATATGCGATAGAAAAGGTACAGAATACTAGTTTGGCTTAATGTGGAAAAATAAGTGTCAAACAGAATGAAGTATTCTAGAATCTGATAGATGAAGAGTGGGAGAAAGTGCGTGGTTTCAAGCTTCCCTCCCTCCTTACACATGTAGTCTTGAGCCTGAGCCCAGTGTAGGAATTCAGCATTTGCTGAAAAAGAGGTGCAGTTTCTTTTCTAGTCAGAATGAGAATGGAGAGTTTTATGCTATGGGTGGCTTTTTGTTTTTTTAACTTCTCACCATATTTCACTAAGAGGTTTTCTTGACTCCCTGGAGACTGTGGAAATGATGGTATTCTATCCTTTTATGCAGTCACTAAAAGAGAGACACAAAATGTTTGTTGCTGTCTTCCCCTCACTCTCTCAAAAATGTTCTCTCCCTGTGTCCAGTCTTAGGGATTGGTCTCTCATGAGGTAGAGGGAGGTTGGCAGCTATTGCTGTCCTGAGTGGCTATATAGCACTGGGGCTAGATCTTAATTATTTTGTCATGTTAATGAAGCATGTGAATCCTTTAAGAAGCTGTTTTGTGTCTTTAACTCTTAATCAAGGCCATGATCTCATGTAGAAAAATAGCAGAATCCAGCCAAAGAGTGCAGGTTTATATCAGCCGTGTCATGGATGCCCTGGGAGAATTCAGGTGAGTTGATGGAATTCTGAATTACAAGGAGAGCTCTTCTCATGCCCCTCTAAAGATATTTGTCACTTCTAATTGTAAGCAACTGAATGTAGGGTCTTGTCACTTAGCCAGTCTTGAAGTTAGTGTGAATGAATTTTCTATGTTGGGTATGGGGTAAATGTGTTTAGAAAATTTTAGTGAAACCAGCTCAGCCATTTTCAGAATGAGCAAAAAGTAGTTCTGTTGCACTCACCTGTAGCTGGGACTGTCAGTTAAAGTCTTTAAGATCTCATCAAGAGTTGGCCTCTGATGATGCCTGTGCAGACAAGAGAATTGATTGTTGTGTTCAGGCAGATGAGTTGTCTACTCCTAGCCATAGATGATGAACAGTGTAACTGACAAAGTTGCTGTCAAAGGCGCTCTTCTTGGTACCTAAGAGAGGAAGAAATGGCCAGAGGCCGAGAAAGGCAGCCCAGGAAAGAGGTGCGAGGCTTTGGTAGGATGGAGCTTCTGTAACGTCTGGAATGTGGAATCAAATCACTGCAATGAATGGAATGGGTTTTGTCCCCCCTCAATATCTGAATTGTTTCTCTGAATACAGATACACAGGGGAAGGCAAGAAAGGGAAGACAAATATGTAACTCATATGAAGACACTGAGTTACTGGTACACTGGATTTAAACAGACTAGTGTTCTGGGACACTAGTAATTAGTGTGTCTGGAAAACTCTTCCAGTTTGTTTAGTCTCCTAGATCTTACAAAAAATAACTAAATAAAAATCAATAGACAGTAGAAGAGTAAAGGGGCTACTTGTATTTTCAAGATTGGAATGTACATATTAACATTTAGTTTTGTGGAATTTTCTTTGAGCAGAGTTACCATCTGGAACCTATATTCTGTTCCAAGGATTGCAGAGCCTGTCTGGCTTAATATGATGTCCAGCACCCTAGAAAAGAATCAGCTATGCCAGCGTTTTCTTAAAGAATTTACGTTTCTGATAGAACAGATCAACAAAAATCAGTAAGCTTCCCCCACCCCCTTTTTCTTAAAAAAAGCTTGTGTGCTTCCCAGTACATGTGGATGTGTTAAAGCCCTCAATGGGATATTCTTTTGCTGGTGTTACTTTGCTCATATTCTTTTTCCTAGGTTCTTTGCTGCTTTGTTAACTGCGGTGCTGACATATCATCTGGCTTGGGTCCCAACAGTAATGCCAGTTGACCATCCTCCCATAAAGGCCTTCTCTGAGAAGCGCACGTCACAGTCTGTGAACATGCTGGCAAAATCCCATCCGTATAACCCTCTATGGGCACAGCTTGGTCAGTAAGAAATGGAAGGCTTCAGACTTCTCTATAACTACCACCTTCCTGCATCCACTCCCTACCTAAGAGCTACTTGTGATCCAGATCACATTTGCTGATTTGTCTTGCTGTAATCTGGGCAGAACTACTAACAGATATCTTGTGCCTGGTTAAACAGAGCATTTGGAGGCCTGTTTGCATAGCCTGGGTGCTCTGTTTTTTTCCTTGGTCCCTTGTTATCATCCTCTGTTACACTACCTGGTTAAGTAATTTGGTATAGAAGCATTAAGACAGTACAAGTGCTGTGAATGATCTGAGCAGTTTGGGAAGAACAAGAGGGAACAGACTGGACTGAGGGGAGTTCTCTGGGCCTTGGGGGCCTTTTGTAGTTGAAACTGCCCTGGCTACCTCCTTTTATCTCTTTCTTGTAGAGCTAGGATGGACACCAAGGCAGCAGAGTAGAAGTCTGGCAATTGGCAGTACCTCCATTCACTCACAGTTTATGTGAATGGGCTTGGGCCAAGATTTTCTTTCTATGCCCAGCTCCTCAGGCTGTTCCCTGACAAATATTTTATAGTTTGTAAGTTATATTGATACAGGGGATTAAATAACTGCTGTCAAATGAGTGAGTGAGAGCTGAGAGAATAATGCTGCCAGTGGTAAATCCTTCAAAATTCCTCCTTGGCAGTAGCTGTGAGTCTTGACATCAGATCGGCCTTGACTTTAACTGATATACTATATTGCCATGTAAAATAACATACATGAACACTAAAGCAATAACGTGACTTTTACACTGTGCTACTGGTTGTGTTTCTTGCTAATTATCTCAGTTGTGTTTGTTATTCACCACAATCTTCGTGAAATTAAGAACTGCTACCTTGGCCATGTAGTTGTAGTAGAAGTGTTTCCTTTTTTAGGATGTCTATAAAACGTTATGCAGAGGAGTAATGGATTAGACTTGGAGGGGAAAATAGAAGCTTGCTCAGGGTGTTGAGGATGGAGCCAGGCCTAGGGTTATAAAAACCATCTGGACTGGAGGCATAAGATCAGCAGTAGCTCTTGTGGTCACTCCCCAGAGCCACCACTGGTGACTAGTCAAGAATCTGTTTCTCTTCTTGCCTTCCCAGTCTGTATGTTGCTGCCAGCATTGGCCCAGCCAAGTTCTCGGTGCCTGAACTCAAAATGCTTTCTGGTTTCATTTCGTTCTTATAAGCCCAAAAGCTATTATCAGGTGGTTACAGTAACTGATAATGAAAGTAAGATGTTGCCCTCTGCTGGTTGTCGTCTTTAGAAAGAGGAGAGAAAAATAAAAAAATCATGGGCCTTAAGGCTTTAAAATGGAAATGACTTTTTATTAAGGAAGGGATTTTGACATACCTGTCTCTCCACCTTCAGACCTATGTTTTCATTACATATTAAATATAAATTACTATTACATAGTGATACAACTATAAGTACCACTGTCACGGTCTTAACAGTAGGCATTAGTATGTTTTGAAGACCATAGTTTTGACTTCTTGTACTGTCTTATTAGTAATAGTTTTATATAAAAGTCAGTTGTGCAAATGAACATGAAGTCTGAATCCAATTTCTGTAGCAACTGTGCTCAACTCAAAAGTAAAAAGATATCTTCCCATTTCCTTTCCAGATTGCTAGTCCTTGTAGCCCACCAGGCATTGAGATGAATTCCAGCTGCATAGTGTGAAGCCCACTTTCCATTACTGAGGAATGAATTTGTTGGCATGTTAGGCTGTGGGGCTAGTTGCAGGGGTGTTCTTAACAGCGGGTAGAGAGCATACTGATGCCACCACACAGCAGCCTTTCCAGTACATTGCCAGCATCATGGGAAATGGCAGATCTTGGCAGGGGAGGCAGTAATTGAGAGCAGTAGAATTACTGTCTCCGTGATCCTTGTTTTGCAGGAATGGCATCAGGAGCCTTACTGCTTTTATGTTCCCTATGGCAAAGAGGAGACTGGGCATAAATGTGGTGTTTGGAGGTTTGGGATTTTTTTTTTTGCTCTTTTAGCCTCCTCGTGTTGAAACCAGAAGTCCCCTTGCCCTCGGTAGAAACCTTCCTGAAGTTCTGATTATAACTTCCATTTAGCATTGCTTCTTGAGGTCTAGTACAAAATCCTGGTGGCAAACTCAATCCAGAATATTTGAGCACCCCTTAGCACTTATAACAATCTGGTAGATTAGCAGGTAGCTGATAAAGCTTCGAGCCAGAGAAGCCTGCTTTCAAGGTGAACACTTAGGGTGGCTAAAGAAAATCGAGCTTTTGGTGGTTGTCTCCCATCTGCTGGTGATATTAGTCACAGTTTGGTTAGGCAAAGACAATTTAGTGGGTGTTTTCTAACGGGTATCAGGTGAAGACAACTGGGTTAAATCAACCTGGTAATAGACATTTCTTGAGTTAACTTGTCTTTGTCCGATAGAGCATGTGAATGTCCCCTTATTGGCTATCTATGTTTACTTTTCTCAGAACTTTGGAATAGAAACCCTTCAGCTGGTGGAAGATGGTAGGCAGCTGGACAATAGTTACCACTCTCCCAAACAAATATGTTGAAAGTAGGATATGTATAACCTTAGTTCTGTTAAAAAAAAAGCAGTTCTTCAGGATAAATGAGCTAGCAAATAAGCAGTTCTTGGGGGGACTCAGATTATGCAGTAGTGCCTACCTTTCATATTACAGTTGTATTTTTAAATAGTGAATATATTTTCTAGTTCACCACCACCCACTGACAAAGATAAATGCTCATGTTGCTGAGATTGACTCCAAGTACATAGAAGTGCATGTGCCTTGCCCAATAAGGTGGTTACATGCCTCTCTTTTTCAGAACCTTATCTATTAAGTTAATATTGAATGCTTTTTTGATATCTTAATCCCGAAAAATATAATTTCGATTTTATCTGTATGAAAATTCCTGCATTTAACAGAAAATGTGACTGCAATAAAACAGAGTAACTTTGGTGTGAAAGAAAATAAGTAGAAAAATAGAAAATAGTATAGCTGGCTTCACAGTTTAGCTGGTTCTATATTCATCTTCACCTCCTGTTGTGTCAATTTTCAAGTGACCATTTCTTGAAAGCATCATATAAATAAAAGTCTTAGTGGTTTTGAACAGAAGGAAACAGTAATAGCAGCTAATCCCTGACAAAAACACCAAAACCCTTCTGGACACATGTGATGGTTTAGCCCCTGCCGGGGTCTGAGACCACAAGGCCGCTGCCCCTCCCCCACAAAGGGAGTGAAATACAAAGCCCCGAGACTGAGATAAGGAGAGGTTTAATACAACAGTGCACCAGCAACACAACAAACAACAACAATAACAATAAGAATAACAGTAATAACAATGAACAGAGCAAAATATCTACCAATACAGCAGTGAGAATAGAGCAAATCCCACAGTACACGAGGTAACCCCCTTGTCCCCTTCCGCGCCAGGATGTGATGTTGCATGGTATCTGAATAACCTGGCTAGACCTTCCCCCCCACTGCTGGGGAAACTTAACCCTATCCTGGCTAAACCAGGACAACACAAGAGAGGTGTAAGAAGCGCTAGGGGACTGCTTCTGTTACTCTTTGTTTTAAACTTTTAGGAACTTACCGTGAGAGAAACTAACTGTCTGATTTCTGTCCATAGTAAATGCTGTTTCAAAATGTGTTGAATTTACATGGTGTAGCTTATATTACAACCTAACAAGCATGTGAAATTTTTGTTTTCCTTTATAGGTGATCTCTATGGTGCCATAGGCTCTCCAGTTAGATTGACTCGAACTGTTATTGTTGGAAAACGCAAGGAGTTGGTGCAGCGCTTGCTCTATGTTCTAACTTACTTCATTCGGTGCTCTGAGCTGCAGGAAAATCAACTGACATGGAGTGAGAAGGCTGGGGAAGAAGAGCAAGTGCTAAATGGAAGTAAGATCACAACTGCACTAGAAAAAGGAGAGGTAGAGGAGTCTGATTATGTAGTTGTCACTGTTAAAAATGAACCTGCTCTTGTGCCTCCAATCCTACCTCCAAAGAATGATGGAAGTAAGAACAATAGTATTACAGAGTGGGTACATGACCCAGAAAGCACTCATGCTGTCTCAGCCTCTTCAAAAGAAAAGAGAGAAGTGATAGGAAAGGCCAGTCAGAACTCTGAAGCATCTGTTGACTGTCTCACTAGCAGTTTCCGTAAAGGAGCAGCTGATGGTAGGAAAAGAACTGTCACTGATACAGGAATCGTATCCTACCACTTTGAAGAGCCATCTAAATTGGAGGATTTAATGGATATAAAGAAGAGCAAGAACCAGAATGAGAGAAAAGTAGAAAAGCAATTGTCTAGTAGGTCATCTGCTTTACCTTGTCCTGAAAGGTCTGGACACAGGAGTTCACACTTAGAAAAGGTCACCTTTCAGATTGGAAGTTCTGCATCACCAGAGTCAGACTTAGAAACACATAGAAAAGAAATGGAAGAAAATCTGAAAGCGTTCAGAAAAAATCCAGAGGTGATACATTGTGCCTCAAGTTCCACAAATCTGACTCTGGATGCTTCCCTGAATCAGAAAGAAAGTTGTGAAGCTGTCTTTTTACCCTTCAGTAAACATAATGTTTGTTATGCACAAATCCCACCTTGTGAGGGGAAGGAGAGTATACTTAACCAACATATGGAAAGTAAAGGAACTGAAACGAATTTAGTGAACACAATATCTAGTGACCCACTTCTGTCCGCAGATAACATAGAAACTGTAAAATTGCGAAGCCTGAAAGAAACTAGAATTTTATGTTCTGGCAATCTGGAGAACCGTTCCCATGGCTGCATGGAAGTAGGTTCTGCTGTCAAAGAGGATTCCCCTAAAGTAGGTGCTAAAGATGTCCCCTATGGGGATGCGGAAAGGAAAATCTCCTTCAGAGTTGAAGGGGACATTCCAAGGAACGAGAGTTCAGACAGTGCTCTTGGAGCCAGTGATGAAGAAGGTGATTGTTGTATCCCTGACGAAGTGCATCATGATAATGTCAGCAAAAGACTTGAAGAGTTTGCAGAAGTGGAACTTCCTTTACCAAGGTAAGGAAGTTTAAATTAATTTAGAACTAAATGGAGTCAAAAGCTGCTGCTACTTTTAGAGATTTCAGGGTTTCAAGTCTGAAATCCTCTGGGATCTTGATGAAGTTCCTTGCAAACAAATCCATAACAGACCCTGATGTGGTTTGGATTCTTGTAAACAGACTTGGCAAAAAGAAAACAAAGATGAAGCAGGTTTAGGTAGCGAAGTTTTGTGACAAAGGTGTTCTTCAAATGTCTAATAAGTGATCAAACTTTTTTTATATAAGCTGCCTGAAACATTTAATGTATACATGTAGACAGAACATCTGAGGACAAGCAGAACTTTGCTTAAACTGATAACTGTTTAGATTTGACATGTTTGACAAATCAAAGACAGATGTGAAATAAATAAGGGCATCCTATTTGAAAAGTTTTGAACTTTACAGGTACACATGGAGGTTGCTGATGCTTAAGGCAGGTATCTAGAAAGAGTTTATTACTTGGGCTGAGTTGAAGAAAGTTCACATTTTGCAAATCTGTTAGGTGCAGAACAGAGAGCTCATACATACCACAAGCTGTAATACATTTAGGTTTGCCTTTTCATAAATTTGAAGGAATCAATACATTGTTAAAGTTCAGCTTTTAAAATAATTGTTTCACAGAGCACCAGTAATTGGTTTACTGTATTTTGAGTACAACTGTTGATTAATATTTGCGGTAGAAGCAGGGGTGATAAACCAAAATTTGCATTCATGTAAAATCTGAGTGCCTTCTGTCAAGCCAGAATCTTATCTGCTTTGTATTTCAGGTCAAATACAATCAGCAGTCAATGTGTGAAAAATTTTGGAAGATCACTTCTAGGAGGTTACTGTCACACATATATACCTGATCTAGTGCTGCACGGAATAAATAATGATGAAAAACTCAAGCAGTGTCTACTAGCAGACCTACTTCATGCAATGCATGTGAGTTAAAGTACTGTTCTGAGTCATAGTGGGAGTTGTGATATTACTGAGATCTACAGAAGCAGGTCCTTTGAATAGGCTTCTCTTTACTTGCCTGTTTTTAACAGCCACACCTGATATGTCTTCCTTCTAAAAACTGTAAGCCCTTAATTCATTGTATGCAAAGCCTGTTCATGCAAGAATCACGTGTGCTTTCCTTTACCCTCTCTTAAGGCTTCTCTTCAAAGATAAACACCAAAAAAATTGTTTGCAACTTTGAGTTATGAACAAGGAAAAAAACCATCAAACTGCTTCTCTTTTCAGTCACAATAGCAGACAGAATCATCTATATTTCATAAAAATGATATGCAAGTTGAAACATCTTATTTTGCCACTTAGTGGCATGTGTTGCAAGGGAGATGAAGCCTTGTGGAGGCCTATGTTATACTAGACTTTAGCAGAACTGACTACAGAAAGTAATTGTCTATAGGTAACTGCTGTGTTAAACTCTAGGTACTCCTAAACTATATAATTATAACTAACCTTTCACTAAAGTAACTGTGTGACCTTAGTATGCAATTTTAAATGTTCATCTATTACTAGTCAACAGTTTCTCTAGCAATTAAGAATCATGCTGCTAGAATGAGTTCATGTACTATCTGAAACAGCGATGCGTGTGTACAACTTTAAACATCAGATTGGTCTAATACAATGCTGTCTCTTCATACATACCCTGCCTTGATTGTGCATAGTGAAATCTCTCACATATCTCTGGAACGTTAAATTTACTTTCACCATCACTGGATCAGTATAATTACAACTCTTTTCATTTTGGAAGAAGCATCTTTTCAGAGAAGGTGGAGTACTTGAAGGAAAAAAAATACTGGAGTAGTGACTTGTGAAGCACTACTTAAACAGAGTCACAGAATCATCTAGGTTGGAAAAGACCTTGAAGATCATCTAGTCCAACCATTAACCTAACACCGACCATTCTCAACTACACCATATCCCTCAGCGCTATGTCAACGCGACTCTTAAACACCTCCAGGGATGGGAACTCCACCACCTCCCTGGGCAGTCTGTTCCAACGCCTAACAACCTGTTCTGTAAAGAAATGCTTCCTAATATCCAGTCTAAACCTTCCCTGGTGCAACTTGAGGCCATTCCCTCTTGTCCTGTCGCTTGTTACTTGGTTAAACAGACTCATCCCCATCTCTCTGCAACCTCCTTTCAGGCAGTTGTAGAGGGCGATGAGGTCTCCCCTCAGCCTCCTCTTCTCCAGACTAAACAACCCCAGTTCCCTCAGCCGCTCCTCGTACGACACGTGCTCCAGACCCTTCACCAGCTTCGTTGCCCTTCTCTGGACACGCTCGAGTAATTCAATGTCCTTTTTGTAGTGAGGGGCCCAAAACTGAACACAGTCATCGAGGTGCGGCCTCACCAGTGCCGAGTACAGGGGTAAGATCACTTCCCTGTCCCTGCTGGCCACGCTATTTCTGATACAAGCCAGGATACCATTGGCCTTCTTGGCCACCTGGGCACACTGCTGGCTCCTGTTCAGCCGGCTGTCACTCAACACCCCCAGGTCCCTCTCTGACTGGCAGCTCTCCAGCCACTCCTCCCCAAGCCTGTAGCGCTGCTGGGGGTTGTTGTGGCCCAAGTGCAGCACCCGGCATTTGGCCTTATTGAACCTCCTACAGTTGGCCTTAGCCCATTGCTCCAGCCTGTCCAGGTCTCTCTGCAGAGCCTCCCTACCCTCAAGCAGATCAACACTCCCACCCAACTTGGTGTCGTCTGCAAACTTACTGAGGGTGCACTCGATCCCCTCGTCTAGATCCTCAATAAACAGAATTAAATGCCTTGATCAAATTGGCAGTTAAGACTTAACTGTCCTGATGTTGCTGAATGTAAACTCTGTCACTGAAGTTGGTATTCCTCATCATTTTTGAGATGCCTTTGTTCTCCTATTGGACAAAAATATTCGTTGGATCACTTATTCCCTGCCTCAGTGTGAATAAAAGCAGAACCTCAGACTAAGTTGTGGAAATGTATGTGAAAGTGTCACATAATGTTTGTATTTTGTATTTGTTGCAGCATCCAGTGCTAGATGAGCCCATAGCAGAAGCTGTCTGCATTATTGCAGACACAGATAAATGGAACGTACAAGTAGCTACAAGCCAGAGAAAGATGATGGACAATATGAAGTTAGGCAAGGATGTTTTGGTTTCGAGTCAAGTATCCAGTTTATTGCAGTCTATTTTACAGCTTTACAAACTCAACGTCCCAGCTGACTTTGTAAGTATTTCTTTACTGAAGACTGAAGCTAATGAAATTTCTTAGCTTAGATAGCAAATGCAGAGTTTTGTACACCATGTTTCTGTACCAATGAACTAATGCCTGAAATAATGCAGAGTTGGTACAACTTATTTAAAAGAATGCATGCTACAGTCCAGTAACAGATACTGTTTTATCTGTAACATATCTGATAGATTAGATTAATGTTAACTACTCCAAAATATATATGCCAAAACTAAAGTTTTTAGACAATTTTAGCATAGTCCTCATGCGTTTATGATTAGGACTCTTAAATTTGGCTTTTATTTTTCTGTTTGTGTAATTTTTACACTTTTCTTTATGTTGTTGAAGCTTCTATCTACCCAAGCCTGTTTCTAGCATACAACTTTGTATTCTTGGGCTTTCTATCCTGCCCCGCGCAGTGGATGCCTCTTCTCTCTCCTCCCCAAATAATTGTGCCTGTGTGTGTTTACTTGACCCTTCGTTTGCACATATTTTAGCTAAGCCTGTCAGCAAGTGCTGTCTCAGCCTTACTGATGTCTCCATAGGATTGTTGGGAGGAGATTGAAACCTGAAAACACCTGAGGGTGGGTGGGTTGCAGCAGGGGATGTTACTTTGTCATATTGCGTACTCCCTATCCCCCAGCATCCTTTCTTGTCCTCATTAATAGTGGAGTTCATCAGAGCAAATCAGTAATGCTGGTTTTGCTGACTACAGCAAATTACCCACAAGTCTGACAGTGGTAATTACAATACAGTTTTTAACGCACAATTGTAGGTGACGGGAGATGGGCTGTTCTTTTCAGTAGTCACCCCTTTTTCAATTACTGCAGTTGATTTGTCCTTCAGCAGATAGCCTTGAGAAACTTTGTAGGAAGCCTGGGTAATGACTGTGCTAGCAGATGGAAGAAGATAGAGCTAAACACTAACAGCTGTAAATAGTATTAGTTGGCACTGTTTTGGATAAAATTATTGGTATTGATTACACTGAGTTCTTGAAGTCAAGTGCTAGGCAAAATATGTGGATACATTGTCAATGTTGTCTCTGGATCCTTCTGGGCATAAAAAAACCTGTGTAATTTGATTAAAATTGTATCTTAACACTTGCACGGTAACACCTTAAATACTGGCATTTTTAAACTGAATAGTTGATTTTGCAACTGAAGTGTTCTTTCCAGTGTTGTCTTGGGGTTTCTGTATGCAATTTCTGTATGCTTTGTGTGGTGTGGGAAGGGTTTGGAGGTGGAGTGTTTTTCAGGGTTTATTTCCTTTTTTTTTTTTCTTCCAAAAAGAAACAGTGAAGTGGCAGTGCTAGTAGTTTGTAAATTTTCTATAAGACACCTTAGAGACACTTTGATCCTCCTGTCAGATGATTTTACAGCTCTCTGCTAAAACAGAACTATCAGTGCATGGAAGTTAAGTGTTCTACTAAACTCTAGGGGGAGAAGTGTGACTCTTTTATTTTAGTGATTCTATTGAGTTAAATTTTGACAAAAACATATGTACTAATATTGATCAGAGGTGAGCATAATGCTGTATGTTTGAAGTTTCCTTTAGGAGTGCATGTTTCTTTACATGCAGTTACTGTTCAGATGAATAAGTTTTTTGGGTTTTTTTGTGATACAACAAAAACCAAAACCCAGCTTGAGACTGGATGAAAGGCAAGTGGTGATATCTTTGTTGTGGCACTTCAAACTAGTAACCATACTGCAGAGAGCTTTGCAGTATGTCAGGGCAAGAGGGAAGTGATGAGTGCAGCTGCTGCATGTCGGCAATATGTCAAAAGTTTTACATGCACCTTTAAACTCATTTTAAGCTACTTTTCTATTTTTAGAAGTGACTTGACTTTTTTTTTTTCTGTTTAGTCAATGAGAAAAGCTGCAGAGGAAGCTAACATAAAAAAAAAGACTTCTGTACCTCGCTTAATGTGGACAATTTGAACAAAATGGATTCAAGTACCAAGCTTATGGGGAAAAATGTCTTTTGATTCTTTGCTGGCATTCAGGAGGAGCATATAATTTTACGTAAAGAATCTCTCTTCTAGAATAATGTGGGATTCTTCCATAGTTGCTCACAACTTAAAAAAAAAAAAATCCATAATCCTTCAGCACGATTACTGGAATTGAAATACATTGAACTGCTAGTTTGTGAATTAGCTGCATGCTCCCCTGAACCACTGAGGAAGTGTTCATAGGCTTTTTGCATTTGGGTTACGTGGAATGGAAAAGATAAGAATGTTTCCCTTTCAATTAGAATCAGAAGTGTTATGATTATAATGACTTGACTGAAAACTTGCTTGAAACAAATAGATCAAACTCCTCTCAAAAAGCTTTTGCCTTTCCTCCACTAGTGGCAGTGATCTTATTCTACTATGTAGCAAGTTTTTTTAAAATGCCTCTATCTTCCATGATTAAGACCTGATATAAGCTCAGAGAATTGTTAAAAATCTTCATCTTGCTCCAGACCATCAGAAAAATACATGGTAGGCTATCTACAAGCATGAGTTGTCTTTTTGCTCATTAATTAGCAAAACTGGTTTCACAGGATCTCATTTCTAATACTTATGGTTTTCATTCAACTTGAAAAGTACATTGGACGATGGCCTGAAGCTGTTTGCTGCTACTGTTTCTAATTGCTGACTACGCCTGCCGGATGATTATATATTTGATAATGTGAGGTTCTGCATGCAATTCCTGCCTTCATCTCCTGGAGTTTGGAGAGCTGAACTAATTTAACTTCTTTGAAGTGGTCATCCCTGTGAAAAGAAGGAATATATCAAATTGAATGTACCTTTTGTCCTAGAACAAAACACCTGATAAGACATCCTACCTACTCACCTTGTGAAGACATCCTACCTACTGATCTTGTCTTACCAAAAAACCCTTTATTTCTCTTTGAAGCTAAGGTTCATCTGCCTCTCATGCAGTTGGTGTATGAGAAATTACCATGCATCACACGACTGTATTTAAAAATAATATGCATTTTTAGCATGCTACTGCTGAAAGAAAAGGGGAGTGCTTAAATTGGTATTTCAACTTGACCCATTACCTTTTGGCAAACAGCATCAAATGTTTAAGCAATTTTAAACTACAAGTACTTAGGACTAATAAAAACAAATGCCTAAAAAGGATTCGTAACCTAGCTTTTGCAGTAAAGTAGTGAGCAAAAGAGCTATAATTTTATGACAAATAAGATAATGGTGTCTTCTACTTCTTGTGTCTTAGTTTCTTGAATGGCAGATTCCTAGAGCTAAAGTGCTAATTTTAGGAACTGTTGTCTAAAGTGAGTTTCAGAAAAAAATAGTACTGACTTATAACAAAGACATCTTGATCCAAGTATTCTGGTTTGTCTCTTAGTAAGATGTCTTGAGTGTCTTTGAACCTAGTTAAAACTATTTTAAGTCAGCAGAAACATTGTGGCTGACTTGAGTGGAAAAGGGGTGTGCAGTTTGTGCAACAAACTTGCTGCCCAGGAAAGCTAGAATGCCCCAGTTCTGTGAAGGAGTTCCCCTTTGAGGGGGTAGTGTAACTTTTTAGTGTAGCTAGCACTGCTGTAACAAAACCAATTGCTGCTTCTGGATTTTTGGAGTGGAGATTTAGTTTGAAAGATGTTCTAGCTAAAGATAAAAGCTAAAATTATATGCTTACATTTCTGTAAAATTTGCATGTGATTGCTTAAGCCGTTCTGAGGTTTTTGGTCTGTGTTTACAGTGCATAATGCATCTTGAGGATAGACTACAAGAGATGTATCTCAAAAGCAAAATGCTTTCAGAATATCTGCGAGGACATACAAGAGTGCATGTAAAAGAACTAGGAATTGTGTTGGGGTGAGTATTGCAGGTATCAGTCTTAACCAATGGCAAAACTTGGGGCAGTTGTTTTCCTTTTCAGTTTCTGATGTTGACATCTTGTTCCCATGAGGACTTGCTTCTTACTTCGTATTTAGCACTCTCCTCTTTCATGTACCTAATAAAGTGTAAAAATGGGTTCTGCTGAGCCATCTGGAAATCAGGAGGAAACACAGTTCTACAGCAAGAACAAATTAGTTTTCATTCTGAAGATTTAAGAATGACAAAAGTTTAGATTTTGGTCATTAGAAGGTTATCCATGCATTTATTCCCACTCTCTGTCTCGATCTCCTTAATGAAAACTTCATGCCAACAAGTACTTGAGAATTTTTGGAAGGTTAGGTGGTGCAGTTTTATCGAGGGAAGGGTTCTCAAAAAGCAGGTGTAGGAAAATAGACAGGTGCCCTGTTTGGCAGCTGTCTTCTAATAATAGTACTTGATTGGCACATGACCTTTAGGGATGCACCTGCTAACATCAAAAGAGGGGGAAGGTGGAAGAAGTGAATACATGTTCCCAAGAAGATAAGTTTTAGCACTGTAGGTAAAACTTAATTTATCTTTATCCAGACTGTTCAAGATTTCATACTGAGAAGTGTAGCTGTAAATAGTGAAACCCTGAAATAGCACTTTTCTCAGTGTGTGTATATGTGTATAAATATATACACGTTATGGCCTCTGAGCAGCTTTACATTTGGAAGTGGTTGGAAACTGACCGGTGCATTCAAGAGACATTCCTGGCACTGTTATTGCATAATTAATAATTGCAGCTTTTGGGCATTTTTGGTAAAAATGTGCTACTATATAGTGGACTGAGTTATATTCAAAACATGAAATGCAGTCTCCCATAAACTGGTGTTTAGCACTTTCTTGAACAGGTCTTATTGGTGCCTACTGACTGGTAAGACTACAAGCTAAGGCTTATGGCTTAGTAAATAAACAAAAGTTTTCATTTCAACCACAAAAGATTATATACCACAAAATGTAATACTGCTATCTTTTGACTTAAATAATAGCATACTTCTTGGTTTTAAACATTATTACCTACCTTTACTGGTATGTTATGACTAACGGCAATAAATAATAATTAAACAATGAACTCAGTTATAGCAAGACACTTCCAGTTTCTTTAAAGTGGATGAAAAATATCTTGTGTTTATCTTCTTTTGTGAAGGTGACTGTATATTTTAAAGTCTGTCTCTTTTTTTTTTAATTTCTAGGATTGAATCCAATGACTTGCCTTTGTTGGCTGCTATAGCAAGTACACATTCCCCGTATGTTGCTCAAATACTCTTATAAATTAAAATCTCAGGATAGTCATTCCCTTAAAGTAAAGAAAATGGGAATGTTGAATGAAGAACAGAGGTGCCAAACACTGGTAAAGGGGAACACTGAGGAAAGCAGGTGATGACTTACATTCTACCACCTTCCGATTCTGATTTCAACTGGATGTTTTATCAGAGGACTTCAGTTTACATAACGTAAAAGGCATTCAGGTTTTTCTTACAATCTCACTTCTGACTTAAATCAAGAAAGTGACTGCATCCTTGCATTTTATTTTTATTCAAAGGACAAAAGTTAACACTATGTGGCAGACCAGGAGCTGCTGTCCAAAACGCTGCTCAAAACCATGAAGTAACAGTTAAAAGAACAAGTGGGTTAGAATGGATTTCATAATACTACGCTTGCAAGTGTGGTGTGCTGTATGTTTCTTGGCTGGGGAGGAAGAGGAGCTGTAAACTATGTATATAACATTCCTATACACAAGTGTATTAGACGGGACATGATTTTCTTGCAGAGTATACGCATGGTTTTGTATAGTAGAAGTGGTGGGCTCAGAACAAGGAACCTGGATTCAGCAGCCAAATGAAATGTGGGAATGGAGGTGTACATGAGGTGATGTGACTTCTCCCTTTAAGGACGAGGCTAGAAAGCTGTGGCTGCTTTTGTTTTAATGAGGAGGCATTCAAATGAGCCCATGGCTAGAAGTGGAATGGAATGAATTTCTGAGATAGGGATTTTGTTGGAAAGCCTTATGGAATTTCAGTTTACATTTGTTGCTGATGCAACTTCAATAACTCTTTTGAGTTTCTGAATGACTGTAGTCCTGGGAACTAAACCTGTGTCTTGGTGTCATCAAGTATTACTATCTCTGAGGAGTATGAATTTGAGAAACCTTCTGTATGATACCAGTGCTGTTAGCGCGTGTCTGCGCGCATGTACACCAAGCAATTGGCACAAACTGAAGACAATCTTATTGAGAAAATAACAAACTACTCCCCACCAAACCCTTAGTCAAAAGTATTACATTTTCCAGCTACTAGTTACCACTCTAGGAATAGAAGAGGAGCATTGTTTGAAGTAAAATGAAATGTAGGGGAGAAACCCTGATATTTGATATTACTATGAATGTTTGCAATTACCCTTTTTGATTCTACAGAAATCTTGAACTATCATCTGGGTGCCTTTCCTTAATAGGTTAACTACTCTGAGACCAGAAACTACTTCTCCACTAGTTGATACTGGCCTTCTGTATTTCTAGAAAGCAAAATAAAATTTTGTATTTTACTGTTTTCATGTGGTTGATAACATGAATGTAAAAAAAATACTTTTTTTTCATAAAGCACTCTTAAGCTGGATATGAAACTATGGACCAGACTGAGGAGAGAACAAAGAATCAAAACAAACATTCTTAAAGAAACAGAAAACTCAATGTTGGACCATTCTGTTGTGAGCCAGCATAAATGAGGTGTCTGAAATTGTCAGCTTGCAAGCAAATTGCTAGCAACACAATTGCTTGGGAATAGTGAATTCTAATAAGAAACTCCTGGTCACTGGTTGTGAGTTCTCCTCGTTGGTGATTACAGATTTTTAACACTGAAGGGACACACTTTTATTAAAAAGTGTTTTTATTTCCTACTACCTTGATGTTTGGACTTTTCTACAGTAAACTTTCAATGATTTGAAATAATGTGCATATTGTGACTTGTTTAAATGTGATGGAAGTCTTGATTAACCTTGTGTTGCTTTTTGAGGGAAATAGGTAGACTGACCTACTGTGAAGAGAGGTTGTTTCCAAGTGGAGGGATACTTAATATTCTGATTCAATGCTTCTAAAGCTGTTCCTTATATGCTGGGTTTCTGACCTGACATTCCAGATGTTTCTTTTATCGCATTTTCATACTTGTCCCTAGTATTCTGCCTAAAAAGGCTAAAATCTTTCTATGGTTCAGGTTTTCTCCTACTGCTTATAGCTAAGCAAACATTTCATATCTTTGATCTGTGAATCCTTCTATCTGCTGGAAAGTAAACTCTGCATATAACTGTTAGCAGACATCACTCTCTATTCCACAAGGTTAAGACAAAGTGAGAACCATAGAGCAAGGCACATATTCCTAAACTACCGCTGTGATGAGAATATGTGCGTGCGCAAGATTATGCAACTGCTTCCCTGAGTGTATATAGAAATCTTCATGTACTTTCCCTATTTCATGTCACTCTTAAATAGTAGCTGAGTTCATTAAAAGTCCATTCCAGTTCTCTTAAAGTATTAGCTGGGTTTTTATCTGAACAGACTCTGACAATTTTTCAAAGAAATACGTGCGAACATAGAAATATGCTTTTGTTATCATAGAGTGTACTAAGGAAGTCAAAGGTCAGCCAACATTCGGTGATTCCAAGACTAATACCATTATCAGTAACACCTGATTTTACTACATGAACTATTTAATTTTTTTTTTTAAATCTGCCTTTTGGCAAAACATCAGATTAACCTAAGGGATGGCATGTGAGCCGATGGTGAAAAGCACTTGGATTTTCTTCAGCCCAGGCTAAAACTTTGTAGTTCTTGCTGCTTTCTCTAACATTTTGCTGCTTTTCAGAAATTACATGATGAACTATCTTGTTCTCACAGTTTTAGTTCTGGGGGAAAGAAAATCCACAGTGAAAGCTGTTTATTACCTTTAAAAGACTTTAGGCTAAAGAAAGTTAAATACATATTTTCCCCTCCACCAAATGTACTACCTCAGTTGACAGGATTCCACCTTCTAGGGCTTTTTTGACTCTTAAGTCTTGTTTTTGGTAGCATCTTGCTGTTTATGTAAATTAGCGCAGCATGTAAGTACTTACAGATGTGTTGTTAGACATCTTTAGGGCATGTTTCTGATTTTATTTTAATAGGATGAAAAGTGATATGAATGTACAGATGTGCTTAAAATTGATAATGTAGCTTAATTTTCAAATATTCCAAAGTTGGTTTTATCAGTATTACATAGTTTTTTGTAAACTTAAATACATACTTTCTTGGTTAAGTGGGAGTGCACAGTCTTTCCAAAATCCCACATAAATGCAGTTTACACAGTGCAATTTAAGGAATGTATGCTTTTTTTCAGACAAGACTAAACCTTCATCCACAAAGAGGAGGAATGAACTGCTAAATTGTAGTATTTAAACAAATTCTTTAGCCCCAAATGATACCAAGATCTAAACATTTTAATTTAAGTAGGTACTCTGAACTAATGTATACAACTTGTTTCTGCCCAGAAGAAACTATATAGACACTGGTTCTGTAATTCACACTTCTAATGGCATCCTCCAGTTATAGATTGATCTTCCTCACTCCCTGTTACATGCATCTTTACTCTTAAAGTCAAAAACCCTTTTTAGACACTAAACTCTTGTATCTAAAGTTTACGCAAAATGATCTCTTATCCCTCAAGTATAACTTCTACTTCAGTTAAAAGGACCTAAATCAAAATCGAGTCTGAACTGCTGAATATAGACATTTTGTTTTTTGAGGTCAAGGGGCTAATTTGACATACATAGCAGGTTTTCCATAGTAGAAAAAAAAAAAAAAATGTGTGTTGCTATTGCATGTTTGGAGAGCATAGGCTTTTTTAGGAATGACTGAATACCAATGTCAAACTACATGGGTTTTTTTCTTATAGTTGTTTATGTATGCTATCATTTTGGTCTATTTCTTTGCGGCATTTGGTGCAATAAACTTTCTGAAATGAACATAAGTGGTATTTGGTATCTTCATTTTTAAAACTTCTGAAATAGATGTTGTTGTTGGAGTTGAGATCTAATAGTGCATGGGCATGCAATAACCCATTAGTGGAGTATGTAAATGTTCCAAGAAATGTCTAGCAGGAAGGCTTCACAAAATTTGGAACCTGATTGAACACTTTTAGTATCTTTGTTACCCCACTTACATATGTAAGCAAGAGCTCTCATAGTGTGAAAACTAGCTGCAAAAAAGAATGGAAAGAAAAGACAGTAACTGTTGGAATAGGTCCTGCAGAGGTTTCCCAGACCTGTGTGGCTGGCATTTACCTCAAGTGCATGTGAAAAGAGCTATCTGAAAATGTGTTGCTATTACATAATATATCCAATTTTAAAAATTATTCAACCTAACAGGAATGAGTGACACCTTGTGTCTACTGGATGGTGAATTGGTTAATGGACTTGACATGAATTAGTTTAAAATAAAGAGATCTTCAATTTGTGTCAAACTCTCTGTGACCTGAATTTCTATTTAGTATTCTGCAGCTTACTGGAAAGTCCTTATTTATGAAATAAAAATGGAGAAGAGATGATCAACTGTAATTATGCTGAATATCTTTGAACAGGTCTGAGTATAGTCTGATTTGTAGGGTGTAAGCACTTCTTACCTGTAGACCAAAACATTTGAGGTTTCCTTGTTGGTCAGGCTAACAAGGATTGGAAATAAAACAAAAGCCCAGGAGCTTTAGCATCAAGGATTTTTCACAGTGCCCTGAATACAGCTTCTGGCTTTCTGATCTGGCTGCAGTAATTATCAACTCTGGACCACTTGGAAATAACTTATTTTCTCATGCTCAAAGGTGCTAAATGCTTACGTGCACACACTTGAAATAAGGAGAAATGTCTGTTGCATTGTCTACTCTGACTCCTGTGTAATTTGTGCTCCTGTTAGTACCCCTGCACAAATGGAGACCTGTTACAGAGAATAACCAGATTTGGTGTTTTATGAGAGTGAAAGTTTTTTAGTGTGAAAAGTACATCAAACGATGGTGCTTTGGTGAGCTGTAACCTCACTCCACCTTTCTTCTTGCCAAACTGTGTAGCTGCCTCCACCTTTATAAGCCTGTGCTTTCATGAGAAGACTTGAAACCATTTAATAACTAACCCCTATAACTAGGGGCAGACTCCAGTACCTTGTTTAGTCTTTCCTCCTGTCAGTCTAGCTCCATCTGCAAGTTTCTTATACTGTGGCTTGCTCTGTTGCTCACTGAATCACTCATAGCCAGGTGCAGCAAGTGTGCACAAAAAAAAGCTGCTGATGGTTGTCTGCTGTGTTAACAAGTTGAATTTGGCTCCAATAAGTGCTAGTGTAAGGGCAAAGGAAGAGATGGGACCCATCAGCTAGGAACAAGAGAGGAAAGGAGGGAGATTGCTCCAGCTCCTGGTGTCTTTGATACTTGTGGGTCACTGGACTGGCTCAGCAGTTTGTGTGGGGCAGCAAACTGGGATTCCACCCAGGCTTTGTAAGATTCCACAAAGCTCCTCTGCTCTGATTTCAGTACTTCTAAAAAACTGTAGTTAATCTGTCAGTCATATCAACTGGTTTAATTTTTTCTAAAGGATGCTTAACCAGTCTCTTTCAGAATTCATATGATTGGGACTATGGCAGGTTAGCAAGAGGCAGATGCACAGGCTGAGCAGTATAAAATGGCCAAGCACTGAGAAAGGGTGGAGAGGGCTGCCAAGGAGCTTTTAGAACTGACAGCAGTAAAAGATAAAATAATACCTAGATTTGAAAAACTCTCGAGCATTGCAGTCAAATTCTGTGATTTGTTCAAAAGATGTGACTTGAAATAATACAAATATTCATGGTGAACAACTGATTTAACTATTTTCTCTCGTATAAATGAAAAGGAGGATCTGTAACGAGTAGTTCAAGGCTACAGCAGGCATAAATAAACATGAACTGTATCACAAAGTAATTAAGTCCTGTGCCAAATTCTGTCAGTCTTTCCTCCCTCCTTTTGTCTATAAATGAAAAAGTCATATAACATAGCAAAGCTTTCTGCTAAGCATCCATGCACCATATTCTTTGGTTTTCTGTACATATATGGTTGAAGAGAGCATGACTGAACATGTCAAACAGGATTTTGGACATAAAGGACATGCAGCTGAGTGACAAACCATGAGACTGTGACCTATAAGGCTTCTGATCCCATATAAAATTAGCTTAAGTGGCCACATGCTAGTAATCCACATGCTGGAAAATGACTCTTACAATAGTTAGTCAGTTGTCTGTCTGGCACAATCCCAAGGCTAAAACAGTTTAAGCAGTACAAGTAAGAGTAGCATTTTGTCTCGAAATCCTAAAGGTCACTCACTACAAGGCCGAAGGGCTTAGCAGTGACAGTCAAGCACTTAGAAGAAATCCAGTTTATGAGATTATACTTATTTTTGTTTGGAGCTACAAGAGAGATTCTACTGTGATCTGAGTGTTTGAGAGAGAGCAGATTCCCCTGAGGAAGGAGTTTCCCACCAAGGAAGAAAGCTCCTGCTCCTATAGGCAGGGAAGTGTTTGTGGATGTGGAAATACAAAGTGATCCTTAGGTCTGCTTGAGATCTTCTCAGGGAGCGGTTGTGCTGTCTGATAAGAGTGCCATGGGGTCAAGGGCTGGGATATCTGGCTCATGAAAATGTTTTCCCTTCCATTGGATTGAATTCCAACTCTGTATATAACAAATTGTTTCAAATAGTCCTTAACTTTAACTACCCTTTTAGGTTTGTTTTACTACCTCATCTCTTTTTCCCTAGGCAAAATGAGCCTGGGGAGTTTTCTGTGCATTGCTGTCACAAATGTTTTCATTTTTCATTTTCTACAGTATTGTATCACTTTTCTTTTTTTCTTTCCAAGATCTGCACAGGTCCTATTAGCCTTAAGATAGACAAGTCTCCTAAAATTGTTCACTTTCGTTTTGAAAAATATAGGGATTTTGAATTGAGCATTTTTTGTTGAACTGTTTGTGATTCCCTAGAACATGCAACTTTTTTGACCCTGAAACACGAATATGCTATGAGCAATGTGAAATTAAAAATCACATTTCCAAACCATCGGTTCGTCCTGCCCTCTGTAAGGGACTGGCTCATATCAGAGCATTACAGTTGTGGTGCAAGTGCTTTAATTCTTCAGGTTTGTTTCTAATAGAGAAAATCTACCTTACCTTTTGATTTGGGAAGCAGAGGTGCCTGGGATGCCCAAATCATTGCTGCGCATTTGCTGCATGGGTGAAGACAGCCTTCCTGGCTGCCCGAGTCCCAGGCCAGCCTGGCCCTTGCATTGTGGCCTTGTTGTTCAAGAAGATAGGGAGCAGGCTACCTGGCAGGGGGATAAAGCAAAACTGGAGTTAGCACTGATGGAAAACTAACTTTTTTCCTTTGCCCTGCCTGCCCATAATTGCACTTCTGGCATCCTCCTGTGAGGGCTTGATGTCCCTAACATGAAAGGGTGACTGACTCTGAAGGCTTGTTGTGCAGTGTCCTCTGCATGCCTACCTGACATGACTGCCAAAGTGAGTGACGAACTGACCAATGTCAGTGCAGTACAACTGGGGACATAACTCAGACACCAACGTTTCAAGTGAGTTTGTCAGGTCTGTGGTATTTAAACCATGTGTATTAGACCTAGCTATGGCTACACCCCAAAGGTAGACAGCCGCCTCCGGTTTCCTGTGTGCCATTTTCTTCCCACAAGAATGCAATAATCTCTCCTGTTGCTCAGTAGTGGGTAAACACCCAAAGAAAAAGATGCAAAGCCCATTTGTGATGTTGCTAAATAAATTCTGAGTGTCGTAGGTAATTCATTGGTTAGTGGGAGCAACTGGAGGAGGAGCTGTGTGTTATTATATGCTTGAATTAAATAAGCTCTGAAGAAGACCTGGTGGCTTCCCAGGTGTGAGTGACGATGCTCTTGATAGACACAAGGAAGCTGGTAATTCAAGAATGCTGTTCTCATCTTCAGAAGGCTTCCTGTCCTGAGCCTCATGATGTTTAAACTATGTTGCTGCTAAGGACCTAATCTAACTAGCTCATCTCTGGGATCATACTAAACTTTACAGGGAAAAGCTGGCTTGCCTCCTCTCTGCCTTGCTTCTCTTCAAATTAGTATTCTCTCTTTTCTTCTAAATATATGAAGCTTTTTCTGCCTGTCTGTTTTTGTGGCCAGCAACTGCTCTGCCAGCCCCAGAGAAAGCTGGTATGGGCTTTGCGATTTGTGCTGAGGAGATTTCAAACCTTGGTCTGGTTGGAGAGCTAAGAGCTGGGTGGTCCCATCCTGGAGGCAAAGTGCATGAAGCAGGGGTCCCTAGAAATCACTGTCCTGATGAACCCAAGCGGCAAACTGCACCTACAGGTCATCTCACTGCTGATTGCCAAGTATAGCTAAGTGTCACTCTTTCCCCAACAAAAGGGGACTGCTCTGAAAATCATTTAACTACAGTTTTGCATGCAGATGAGCTGCTTGTTAGCGGTCTGTGGTGAAGTCTCTGGCAGCATCGGACCACCCTTTTCATTATAACACTTCCAATAGATTGGTGATGGTTGGCTGCCAACACGCACACCACTGCCCTTTTTCTCAGGACTGTGACGCTGAGCTGGGATGCGTTGTAGTTGAGGTTAAAACGTGACTGTGAGCTTTACAATGTGGAGGACTTGTTCAAGTTAAATGCAGTTTTATATGCTCTGTGGAGATGTATAACATAGAGCATCCTGATAGCACAGCTTGTCAGTGTAGTACAGCACTATGCAGCAATGCTGAGATCATCTCTGGATTCATTAAACCTGTCTCTAGTCACTCTGTAACACATCTTAATCTCAGTACCGTGCTGAGTTAACCACACTGATTAATCATTCCTAATTCTTGATTAAGCTTGGCTGGTGGCAGGTCAGGAATTTTCACCCTGTGTCTGTGGCTCAGCATAAAAGCAGCTTCTGTTTGTTTTCTCAGCATTCTGGTAATTACCGCCGTTCATTACAGAAGGATGAGGCGCTTGGCCAAAGGCATGCGGGGAGGCTGCGGCAAAGGTTAGTACCTGGTCTTCTGAGTCCAAATGAATGCCTTTGTCATTGGACAGTCCTACTGGCCAAGCTGGGGTGGGGGGATGTATACGCCTCCCTTTTCCCTTCCTGGCAATTGCTTTAAAGAGAGACATAGTGTGTCTGTCATCCAGACATCTGTCTTGCGGGAAAGAAAAAAAGAGAAAAAGCGTTCTCTCATTCTAATATACTGCCTTAAAAGCTTATTGCGTACAATCGCAATTATACCTATAAGGATAGTTTAGCTGAAAGTGTCTACTCGAGGGATGCTGCCAAAGAAATGTATTTTGGTTTTCCAAACACCAGCTTCTTTGCTTTTATGTATCTTTATTTTTTGCTTGAGATGCATGAATGATGTGGGGAACAGTAACTCATGACAAGCTGCTGAGCAACACTTAGTGAGAAATAGCAGGAGTCATTAACCACTCAAGACAAGTGCTAGTTTTCAGAAAAATAGAGGCAGAATTGAAAGATCAAACTTGTCTCTGAGTGAGTTTCTTGTTTGAGGCAGTGGGAAGGTGTTACAGGCAAGCATGTGGAGTGTACAAGATGTTAACTTACTGCTTCACAGAAACAGCTTATGTGCTAGCTTTTACACATTGGCATGCAGGTATCTGTAATGAATATTCTGCTGTGGCAATGCATCATCTTTATATCCGTCTATTTTAATATAGAAAATAGTGATATAATGTAGTTTTGTTCTGAAGTATGCATGCAAGCTGAAATACTGTAACCAGTGTTATGGCTTTAAACTATGTGAAAGGACAGGAGCAGGAGGAAATAGAAGAAGAATGAGCAAAAAAATAAAATTATGGGTCATAAATGCCACTTGACTCCATACAAGTGTCAGTTATGAGTTTCTGATTCAGTCTTGGTGCTGCTTATTTTAATCCATGTGGTGGGAATCAGAAGATGAAAAGCAACCATGAGTAGACAAGATGTGACTGTCATTCTGTAAGGAATTACATTCTGCAATAGCCATGGCGATCCTGGCTGTTGTTGGTGAGCTGGCTGATTTTGGCCAGCTGCTGGGTAGCTGAAGATGGTGGGTCCCCTTGAAGATAAAGTGCCTTTTGGATAATTAGATAAACATACAAACTGTCCCAAAACAAAGGATATTAAATGATTTCTTTCTGCTGCTTGAGATTAAGTAGTGGCTCTTGTAAAAATGAGTAGCTGAGAGGCACCACTGGTTTCTGAAGAACAGCAAATGCCAAACCCAGTGGGAGCCTGAGTTTTTCCCGGATGTCAAGGGGAAGAAATGCAAGGTTTGACACCAAGAGAAAGAGAAGTCTAGGCGCCTGCTATGGGAAGGAATCCTGTTTATAGAATTGTAAAATTGTTTGGATTGGAAGGGACCTTTAAAGGTCATCTAGTTCAACTGCCCTGCAACGAGTAGGGACATCTTCAACTAGATCATGTTGCTCAGAGCCCCATTCAACCAACAGACATATTATTTTGATCTTTGTGCTCATCAGATGAGGCTGAGTCTCTGAGCTCATCACTCGAGTGTGCGGGTGCCACTGCCAGCACAAAGGAAGTGGCTGCAGCAGGTGAAGAGGACAACAGGTCTGCCCCTTTCAGCATAGTCGTCTTAAAGCAGTGATGAAATGGGAATCCTGGGCGGTGGGTTTCACATTAGTTAAGCCAATCTGCTGCTGATCACTTGTGTTTGCTGGTGGAAATCTACCTTTACCTACCTGCTTGCAGTAGGGGTCAGATGAGAGCTACTACTGATGCCTTGAGAATCCATAGCCAGGTGTTGAAGATGAGAGGGAAGAGCACGATTTTTCTTTCCAGCATTGCCTACCCATTACTTCAGCTTAGCTGTAACATGAAAACTGCACCCTGAAGGACTGGTGAAGTAACAGAGGTACAGCTGGCTATAATAACAAAACGTGTGTTTTGTGGGACCGGTGCCAATAGAATTCTCCTTTTCCCCAGCTGCAGTTAGTGTAAAAGCTGGTTTTGGATTGCTTGCCTAGCTCTAGATTGGCATCAAATAACTCAGCTTTGCAGACCTATTACCCTTCATGGTATGTCATATCGGACCTGATTGTTATTCCACCGGAGACTGTCTAAGGTAACCTATTGAAATATATCCTAATTGTTCCCTTCCTCACCACTAAAGCCCCCTGTGAAGGTAGCTGTCATTATTTCTGACCTTAATAACACTCTAGCAAGAGAAGTAGCTCCTGGAAAAGTGCAGAATATATTCATTCTGTTTCCAGTTTGTGACTCTGTTTCCTGACCATTACAGAGCATCGGCAGGGATGTGGGGCTGGCACTGGGCATCAGCAGAAGCGGGACCCAGCAGTCCAGCCGAGCATCTCCCACGGCTGTGAAAGCTGTAGAAGGGCATCGTGTAGCTCTTGTTTCCTTCAAGAGTGGAGTCCTGGTTCTGTGTGAGTTATGACCATGACTGTCAGTGCTCTGAGCACGAGCAAAGCAAGCTGCTGATAAATTAGGTGCAGTAGCAGCAGCTGCAAAATTGCTGTCCTGCTGGCTGGGGAAAGGCAAAGTCATCAGAGAATTAAGATGAACTGCTAAGCATATTTTGCACTCAGAAGGCAGCTTCGTAGAAATTACAAGGAAGACAGCACCATATAAAAGTTTTTCTAACTTCTGCTGGAGCTACAGCTGTTGTTCTTCAGGCCTAATATTCTTCCACATAATGAACTGCCCCACTTGGCTTCTTCAAATAGGATCAAAAGGGTCAGCTGGAAAAATCCATAAAGAGGTGGAACAATTTGAAGAAGAATGCAAAGGCTTTGAGCAGGGGCTGCTCAGAAATCAAGGTCAAATCATGTCTTAATAGCTAAGAGTACACTCCAGAGTTCAGACATCTTAAATAAGACCTTAACAGTCATGACTGGGTAGAATACAAGAGTCCACATCTCTCTTTAAACTCCTGTCTAGTGTGTGGAAAATTGGCTGTATGCCGCCAGCAGAGAATAAGAAAATGTTGTCTTCCTCTTTCAAAGCTTTTTGCTGATGCTGATGACTTCACACTAGCTATCCTATAAAAAATCAGTATGGAACCCCAAAGTATTAACTACTCAAGCTGTGCTGTGTTCAGGACATGGGAGTCCCACTGAAACTGGGACTTGGTCATCTTGTTATTTTAGACAAAATTATATTAATGATATCAACTTTTAAATTGCTTTTCAAACTTGTACTTCAGTGTAACTTGTCCTCAGTTATTTTGTCACATGTACCTCCAGTTCAGGACTTGAGACCACTATAGTGGTATTTGTACTTTTTGCAGTGTATTATTTTGGTTATACATTGCATGTAGCAAATCTTAAGTTTCTGTAATTTACTTTGCAGCTAGCTTCATTGCCCAAACTAACTGGAAGCTATTAAAAACTTGCCTTAAAACCAGCAACAGGAATAAAGCTGCCTTCTGTATTTGACTCTTGCTGGCACCTAGTGCTTCCTGGCACAGTAAAAATTCAATTTTAAATTACCTGTAAATGTGACCATTTGCAAATCTGAACTTTGAAATGCTAGAACTTTGAATTAAAAGCATTTTGTTAGCATACCTCTGATACCTTGCCACCTTCAGAAATTGCTCCAACCTAAAGAACCTGACAGAAGTCTGTTTTGCTGAGCAGCTGACTCCTACCTGGTCAATACAGAGTAGACTTAAGTAAACTTTGACTAGTTCTATATGCATTTCTCACTCTAGAGGTCATGAGCAAGACATAGCAGGCTCTGAAATCAAAAAACAGGACTCTTCTAAATCAACTCTCATGAGGAGTGGATGCCCAACCACAGCCTCTGCATCAGGATACAGTTTTCTCATGTATGTTGTGTCAACGTCTGCAGTGCTGCAGCAGACTTCTGGGCTTAGGCTTCGCCTTTCTCCCTCAGGTCTAAAAGCAGACCGTGGGCTACAGGCACTGTGGCCTGTTGTAAGGGTGTGTGTGTTTCCCCCATCTGAGCCCCCAGATGAATCCTCCTCTCTCACATTGGCAACACTGTGCTCCCTTAGCAAAGAAAAAGGCAACCCAGCTGCAGGGGAGCGGGTGATGGCTGCCAGAGGCATGTGACAGAAGCAATGATTTAGTCCTTTAACTTTGACAGATCTAGGCTCTTTCACCATCTCCATCTGCCCCGGATTGTGAAACCTCTTAGCACACCGCAGAATTCCTCAACAATAGTAATTCCTCTTTCCCAAAGGTATAATAAGGTGAAAAGCTGGCCCCTCAGCCTGTCGTTCAACATAGCTTCCATGAGGCTACAGGGCAGAGTACGTGGCTGGTTCATTTCTATTTCAGAAGACTGCCTGTGCTGCGGTACAAAACTGCGTTATTCCCAGGGGCTGGCCTTGCTGAAGTTAAATGCATTAAATTCCTTTATCAAACTGCTTTCTGTGATTTCTGCATGTTTCGCAAGATGGTTGAATTACTGGTGAGTAAAATTTACAACTTAAAACCTCGGCCCCTTTAGAAAACAAAAGACGAGTTGCAAGGCATTGCATGCATCTCAAATATTAGTTTTGGGGTGTTCTGACACGCAAGTTGAACCAATGCTAATGTCAATGATTTTTTTTTTCATTTAATAAACTCTATGCAGCTCAAAAATGTGATCACTCCAAAAAAACAAAAAGCTTAACCTGCAGAAATGGTGTCTGCAGCTGGCAGTTTGGCTGTTTAATAAACTTCCTCGGCTAACAGCCTGTATCCGTGCTGTCTTAGTATGTGAAAAATGTGCTCGGTGCCACAGCGGTGTCATGAGCCCCAAGCTGATAGCTGCTTATGGCTTCCAGCTGGGCTGTGGAGTGCTGGCAGGCACCACAAGCCAAGCAGAGCCTGGTTTCACAGAATCACAGAATCATCTAGGTTGGAAAAGACCTTGAAGATCACCTAGTCCAACCATTAGCCTAACACTGACAGTTCCCAACTACACCATATCCCTCAGCGCTGTGTCAACCCGACTCTTAAACACCTCCAGGGATGGGGACTCCACCACCTCCCTGGGCAGCCCATTCCAACGCCTAACAACCCGTTCTGTAAAGAAATGCTTCCTAATATCCAGTCTAAACCTTCTCTGGTGCAACTTGAGGCCATTACCTCTTGTCCTGTCGCTTGTTACTTGGTTAAAGAGACTCATCCCCATCTCTCTGCTTCAGCGGAAGCAGCATCCAAAACATACGCCATTTCCAATGTCTCCTGACCCAAATCCCTGATTAGTCAGGAAAATGTTGACCTTCTCTGCTGTAGCTCAAATGCAGCAGCTTTCTGTTCATTTTTCTGAGCCCCTCCCTTGCTGATTGCTGGAGTTGGCTCAGTTCAGGTAACCTTTCTGCGGCAACTCAGATAGTTGTGTGTTCAGTGTTGCAATTGAAGTCTGTACTATTGGAGAAGGTCTGATGTGAGGCTGACTAAGAGATAGGGGCCAAATTTAGGAAGAATTCCTGTTCTGATGAGGGGATAAACTCCGGGGAGATGTTTAATCACTGCAGGTCAAGTGATATGAACAGTAAAGTTTTTTTATCCTTTGTGTTAATATCAAAATGTCATGCTTTGTGGATGGGCACAGAGAGTTACTCTGTTCTCTTACTGGCCAGAATTCTTTCTTTGCTAACCCTACTTTCTCTATAACATTTTTTTTCTCCTGTTCATCTTGGCATATCTAAAATTAGATGACCAGCTTTCCCAGGCAGGCAACTGTCCATGCTTATAAAGTTTCTGGTGTACTACTTGAAGGCCACAAATAGATTAGTTAGCTTTTTCCCTTACTGTATGGTCTCAAAAGGGAAACTGCTGAGACAAGATCTTTCAGGAATGTAAATGGCTCCCTTTATCTATGCTACAAATTAAGAAACAAAAATAAATGTCACCCACAGGTGAGTCCTTTGGAGAGTACTCAAGTCCAGCTGGATTGCTTTGGTTCAGGCATTCCAAGCCAACACCATTTTCATACCTGAATTAGGAAATCGGGAATTTAACTGATGAATATGATGCATGTATTTTCAAGAAATCACATATGTATTAAGGGTTAATCTACAATCCAAGGTTTGGGGATTACTGCAGTGCTTCTCCCCAGTCTACAGGATAGACTGGAAGGCAGAAGATGACCGACAGTGAAAGCCAGTTTTCTAGGCTGGGTGATGTGAAGAGGCAGTGTGCTCTGTGACCTGCCTGCGAGCAAGGCATGCAGGTGAGCAGAGCTTTGCATACGAGTTTGCATGCACAAGTTTCAAGAGTTCTGGCTCTTGTGGTGAATCCTCTTCACCTATCTTTTTCACTTCAGACAGAATAATTCCCAATGTTTGTGGGTTTTCTTCTTTTGAGGTGGGTAATACATGAACCATGGTGGCACATCCAGGCTGCAGTTTCAGAAAAATTGCTTGAATTTAATGTTGATGAAAATTTGATGTTCCAACTTTGAGTCAACGCATCATGTGTCAGGCTTTCAGCAGCATTAACTTGCCAATACCTATAATAAAATCCTTATCCATCTGGCTATCCCTAGCCATAAAACCAACAAAAAAATCTCAGCTACTATCCAGCCCTAAACCTGTTTTCTTACTGAACCAATCTGGATGTGTCATATGCCATTTAAAAGCTCATATCGATAACAGAGTTATAATCAGTGTTTTTGTTTGAATATCTTGCCATTTAGAGCACTAATTTTCTCTCAAAACTTGCCTTGAGTAAGAGGGCATCAATTATGATTTTTTTATTTTCCTAAGTTGCATGGATAATTGGTGTTTAAGATGTACGTAGGCAAAAAAGCCTGTATGTAACTGATAGGGGAAGAATTTATATCCACACAGCAGTTATTCTGTAAGGGGACCAGAATTTCTATGTTGTCAGCTGTTGGTTATTTGCATTCCTCCTGTGCTTTGCCCAACAGTCAAATCTGATTGTCTTTTAATGCTGCTACAATAGGGATTTTATTACATTGAAAAAAATAAAATAAAATTAAGGCATTAATTAGAGGCAACATTTAAAGGTAGGACATGAGGGGAATGAGAAAATGTGTCTTTCCCCATTGGGTTTTGTAGCTGTTTGCTAGACAGCAGAGGTATGTTGAGGCTCAAGAGCCAAGTGTGAGATAGGACTGATTGAGGACCTCTTCAGTTTGCACCTCTACCTGTCCAGCTTCTGCCTTTGTCTCCTCCAGGCTTGCAGCCTTTTCCCACATCCTTTGGTCCTGCTGTTGGCTTTGGGGTCTTCTGCTGTCATCTTTTTCCATCTTCACAGTTACCTTCTCTCACTTCATGTTATTTTCATAGCTTCTCATCTTTAGACCTGTTCTGTCTTTTCCCTGTTCAAAGGACACAGAGCACATTCAGTACTGGGGATATTCCCTGAACTTAGGGGACAAATTCTTATAGATTGCTTCTGAGAATGATGAACTGCTTGCCCCGAGCTGTGGGGCTTGGTGAGGTGGAAACTGCAAAAACACAACCTCATCATGATGGCAAACTTGAGGAATTTCAAGTGTCCTTTCTGGAGTTACTAGGTATGAGAGGTAATAAAACCCATTCCTTTTGCTTGTTTTTTATAATAAGGGGAAAGCAATGTACGTTTCCATTCCCCAAATTCTGAGATAAAGGTGATCCATTATAGCCGAATCTTTGAAAAAATGAGACTGCCCATCTACCATCAGCCATTTTAATTGAATGGTTTCTTTGGAAAAGATATAAATCACCAAAAAGTAGTTGCTTAAAAAGGAATCATAATTACCATTGTTGCTGCATCTAATACTTGACATACAGAAACCTTACTTTAAAATATCACTTAGGACAAAAAAAGAGAAGAATGAATGTCACAGGCAGTACTATATTTCTCCCCATCTATCAGGACTGATGAGTATTCATTTTTTTGCTTGGACAACATTTTAAAAAGACAAAAATTTAGCCAATACAATCAGCAAAATTCTCCTCCTTCATTAACTAAGTGTTCAAGAAGCAAATGGACAAAGAGCTAGGCTCTTCTATTCAGGAGGAGGTTTCAGATTAAATGATGCAATAAATTTACCACTGGGTTAAAAGTGAATTTTCTTCTAGCTTTCAAAGATGTTGGAAACTTTACAGGATGCAGGCTAAAATGATAGAAATAATCACTTTAGAGCTATGGGTGAGATAATGCAGAAGTGGTGTACATCTATGGCAGTGTCCTTTACGCTGTTGCTGGGAACAGCTACTATGGCTGCAGTCATTTAGGTGGAGAGCAGAAACTCCCTGAAATGACAGTTTGTCTTAAATATTTAAAGTTTAGTATCAAGTAGCTGTCTTCTAAATAAATGCCGTGGAATGTTGTGCACAATTAGGTAAACTGCTAAAACCAATAGTTACTGGGTTTTTCCAAGATTATTGTTTTTCCCTATGAGACTCTTAACAGTGCATTTCCCATATGTTAACCACTTTATGGAACTGTATGTGTTATTTCACATGTGCCTCATTTTAAATATTCAGTAGTATGTATTTTTAATTTTCACCAAATATTTCAGCATCTGAGAAGGTAGGTAAATACTATTTGTCTCATTTTTGTAGCTAAGGCAGCTACAAAAGTCAATACTTAGTAGCATGATATATTGGCATTTTGCTTGTGACTAGCAGCCTCCTCAAAACTGAAAGCATGACCTTTTGTGAAATGGCATTCTTTTGTTGAACAAATGTGGTTTTAATGTATTCTGCTATAGCTGCTTGCCATTGTGATTATATGAAATTGAACTGCCTTTTGCAACAGTGAAAATTACACCGGGAACAAAGGGACTGAGCTGGTTTTGACTCTTTATTCTCTTCTGCAAATCTGCAAAAGCATTTCTTGTAGCCTGTGCAAATCAGTTGCTGCAAATATTAGATCTCACCTTCCACATTTTTGCTACGGGGTAGCCTGAAGTTATGAGTTAGTGACATGAGAAATGAGAGAAACTTGAGCTGCAATGTTTTCATTATTTATTTTTTTTAAAGTAGGAACATTTAGTCAAGCCAAGTAAATCTTTACCCATTTGACTTCCAATTTTAACTCAAACTATAAACCAGCAGTGGCTGAGAACAGGTTATGTGAGTTCTTTGTGAAATCCCTTTATGTAAGAGACAACATCCTCTTTCCCTCAGCTGAAGGCTGAGAAAATGGCAGGTCAAATTTCTGCTTATACCAAACCCCCACTTCTCTGTAGTCCTGCAGCAAGCACAGTGTCAGCAATTATAATTCCTGACATTTCTAGCTGTGAAGAGGGGAGTGAGAAGGGTAGAGGAAATCTATTTATTTTAGAGAAAAATGGAAGATATATTCATTGCTGAGAATGCACCAGCAGAGGGCACAGACAAGAAAATAATTTTTGTAGTTCATTGCTTAAAGCAAAAATATATTCTAGGTCTTATACATAAAGAAAACCTTCAAGATTTGAATCAGTGTGCAGCTGACAGTATGAAGGTAGGAAAACTAAATTCTCTGCTGGGAACAAGACTGTATATGGTGAGACATGACAGCTATGAGCTGGAACTACCACCTTCATTTCTGAACATGTCCATGTTTTGAACTATTTTGCTGCTGCTCACTTCAACAGATAGAGCTACGTACATAGGCAAAGCTCAGAAGAATATCACCAGAGCCTTATCACTAGCTTTGGTTGCATCCATGGAGATAGAAGTTGTTGAGAAAGTACACGACCTCTTAATTACAAAGAACTGTGTCATGTTAATTATTGATACATTCATTTTTCCTTGTTGTCTAAAAGGAAGATACCAAGAAAAATGCATTAACATTCAGAAGAGAAAGACTGTCATTTCTGGGTTAAAAAATTGGGATACACATGGAAGCAAACCAAAGGCCAGGCGGACCCAGGAGAGGCTCCCGGAGGTATCTGTGACTTGAGATCCACTTAGGACATAGATTGGGTTTGTGATTTCTGAGTCTGTTTATGAGGATGTGTCTCCAGAACATGTCTGGCTTTGACAGTTCCTTTCTCTTCCTCTTCCAGAATAACTCACAGCCTATCCGGGCAGTATCTCCATGGTATGCAATTGTAACTGACCTCTGCATAGGGAGGCAACTGCCAGCATTTCCTACAGCAACCATGTGCTGACTGGACGCAGTTTGGCAGCTTTGTCTGTCTTATGATAGATTTGGTCCTGAGGTTTTTCTTTCTTTTGTTTTGTTGCTGTCTTATGTTTGCATCTACATTAAACACTAAGGAGAAATGAAGAAAGAGGATGGTCTTGTGGTTAAATGTATTCAAGTGGCAATCTGGAACTGGGAACTATTTCTGGCTCCACCACATCTATGGCCAAGGACAAATAATTTAAGATCTCTGAGTCTCAGGGTTTTCCCGTTTATAAGATGAGGATGAAAGCTCTCTGTGGGTGACCGAATGGTTTGAGTGTTTTGATTGCCAATAGAAAGAGCTAGAGAAAATATAAAAAGGATTTCCTAATTGATAGTAAAAATAAATAGCAGATAATTATTGAGTCACTGACTCTTCCTCTGCTCTGTCAGAGCAGTTCTGGTTCTCAGTGAGAAAGAGGATGGCCTGCGCTGCCTGTCCCACAGCCTGTTTGCCACAGCTGGTCTACTGCATGGTGAGACAGGCAGGTGCTTATCTACATGCCAGTGAGATTTGAGACAGAAAGTGGTGTACGTGTAAGAGTTTATCTTCTTACCTTGCTCTGTAGGTGTACCTGAACAAGTAGTTTATCCTGTCATCACTCAGGAACAGCACTGAACAAGAGTAAAGCAAGAGTCAATCTCCAGCTTTCTCTGAGTACTCCAGTGGGCTTTACAGTGTTAATGGTGAATAGCAGAGAAATGGTGTATTTATTCATTCTGATTTCACTTGCTCTAATGGGAAGTAATTCCCCTGAAGTCGATGGGATTGCAGTGGTGTAAGAGCTGTATCAAGTTCTGTGCCCTCAGGCTGATGAGAAAAATAAGATATGACCATACTGTAGTAAATATATCTAGAAAAGGCCTCAGGGCAGGGAAACATTCTGTAAATGATATAAAAGCAACATATTTAGTAGATGAGCATTTAAAAAGTAGGAGCCTGAGGAAGGCTTGCTCTTTAGCCAATATACAGAGCTCTGGCTTTCCACAGCAGCACAGAGCTTCAGCTCTTCTAGAAGCAAGCCTGCTTCACCAGCCATCACTGATGAGCCAAAAAAAGTTCACAATAAGGCAAAAATGTTTGATCCCCATAGAAGATTGATGTGTAGGAGAGGTAGCTGGAAATGGCAGCAGTCATCTTTCTGGCTACTCCAGTTTCATGCTTAATGTGGGAAGACAGACCAAAAGCAGGAGGAAAAAGAGGAAGGAGTCTGAGGAACCAAGGGGACAAAAGCTGTTGCTGTATCAGAGGGTAACTCCCTCCTATGGCAAACTCAGAGCATGAGGCTCAGCTGTGGCCTGTGACCTTCCCCTCCTTGCAGCTCCAGCTGCATGTGATGACTGCCTGCCGTGCACCCCCTCTGCTCCTTGATGCTGGCCCCAGCCTCAGTGTCTGGACATGATTGAGCAATGGGTAGGGAACCAAAAAAGCAGGATAGATGAAAGCTAAGAAACAAAAAAGGAGTTCAACAACGTGGGGGTACGTAATAAGGATGGGGAAGAGAATGGTGTTGCTCTTTTGGCTTCAAGAATGTGATATGGGTTATTATTCCTTAAAAAATAAAAAAAGATGTTTGATCCACCCTCCCTGGGTTGATGTGGCTGCAGTTATTGAGGGCAAGTGGCATGGGAAGTGCAGAAGCCGTAGGTTGCTGGGGGTGACCAGGACGATGCTTGTGTCAGGTAGGTGATGAAGGACAGGGTGGGCAGTGGGGGGAACCAGTAAGGAGACCATGAAGAAATGTTTTCTCTTCTGTGCTGTCCCTGCTTTAGTGCAACAGGGTCTGCTTTGGTTCTGAAGGGGTGGGAGGCTCAAGAGAGAGAGAAAAAGAAGGCAGAGTTCATACCTCCCATTCTTTGCAGCTGACCAGTCTTTTTTCATCTATAATAGAGGATTTGGGTACATTCCACACACAACTCACACCTGATTAGTTAAAGGGGATTATATTAATGCAAATTTGAGTGTAGGCAGTCTTAAATCAGCTTTAACTTTACAGAAGCTTATTAACTGCAGTGATTCTTTTTTTTTTTAAAGTTGCTACAAGCACGTCCTCAGAGAATGTTGCAGCAGTTTTGCTGCAATAGCTAAAACATTTGTGAGCTTTGTGAAGGAAAACTCTGCATTTGCTGGTTTCACACCCTAGTCAGAAAAACCCGTTTTCACTTCTTAAGTCAAGCCCAGAGAGATTCACCCAGTAAATGACAGTAAAAAACAGGTTATTCTGAGTGGTGGCCGCAGGAGGAAGAGACAGCTTGCTCCAGGGAGTTGAGGGTGGAAGTTCCTCATTGGAAAGCTACTGGGGAAAGTACCAGTGCTGGGCTGGGAGAATGTGACTGGGAAATAGGGGAAGCATTTCAAGGTATGGAGGGAATAAGGGGACCAAGCCAGGGGAAGTGGTTGGGCCAGTGGATGGTGGTGCTGGTGGATACTTAAGCACTTACATCACCAGTCCAAAATATCTGTTACTAAAAGCTGCCTACAACTTAGTTATTTTCTTTTTCCAACAAGGAAAATATTATGTCTTGTGGGAAGTCGTGAGGATGACATACCCAAGAACATTGCATATTTGATCACTAATAATATAAACATCTTTTAAATATTTCCAGCAACATCTGTCCTAGTTTAACTACTGGTTCATGTTGCATTCCTTTATGGAAAAATACTGATTCCAGAAAGCAGAGTGTGTGTCACTGCCATCCATTACAAGAATTCAACTTGAGGGATTTTCCCTGTCTACTAAAGCTGAATTCCCTTCAACCTTTAAAAAACGCTTTCTTCTCATTTTCCACCATTGCATAATCCTGATTCTCCAAAAGTTTAAGTGCTTGCCTATGATCTTATATAATATAATATTAGGCTTGGATAAAAAGGGTACACAGTGAGATAATGATTTCACTCATACTGGAGGAAAAATCCAGAAGAAGGAGCTACACCAGTTTAATAGGAATATAAGCATAATTTTCTGGTAAAAAACCCCAAAACATCTTTGAGCCAATAGAAAAGATTAGCCTCATTCTCCAACGGGGGAAAAAAAAAATCAATAAATTACTTAAAGCTGAAAATAGCAAACAATAGCAAAGAGGAATGTGGACAGAACTCCTCCTATAGCCACAGATGCTGAGGCCACCTGGACAAGGCACATTTGTCCTGTACTAAGGTATATTGTTTATATGTGCTAAAATAGAAAGTAATCTGTTAAGCAGGTATATGTGTTAGCATTTTGGAGGAAAATATTTCATTTTTACTGACAATCACTGCCACCTTGGTAGCTTTACCAATTTTGCCAAAAAAGTAAATTTTTTTTACAGCAGAATTGACAATATATCATGCTTCTGAGCAAAACTGAAATAATTATTTTTTTGGGGGAAAAATTACCTTTCTATCAGTGAAGAGACTACTTTTTGTTAGAATTAGAAAAACAAAGAAAAACCTCTTCTGTTGCTAGAGTAGTAAAATTCCAGCAACTTTTTTAAAGTTCTGGATGTGAATTCTCTGTGATTTTGAATTATGCAGAAAAGTCTTTGGAGGCCATGAAATACAGACATATATTGGTCCTTGAACTACCTCCTGTCAGGTTTTTTTCTCCCAATATACAAAATGACTGAGAAAAAGCAAAACAAAGAAATACAAGCACCTTATAGCTCCATCAGTGCTGTATCATCCTGAGAACGTCACTGGTCCAAGTTGGGGTAAACTGTATAATGAGGGTTAGCTGAATTATGCAGAAGGAGAAAGGCTGGGAGGGAGAGGGAAAACCCCGGATTTTGCAATAAGGCAGATGTCCCAACATAAAATGGGGCCAATCTGTTTTACTGAGACGGTACCAGCTCAATCACTCCTGTGGCAGCAGTCCTTGTCCATGCAGTGGTAAATCCTCCCACTATTAATCTGTGGATTGGAAGAGTTGTTTAGCATTTCAGAGCATCGGTGAGCATTTTGGCTCACTCACCCAAGCATGAGAGAAACAAAGAGAGGACAGCTGTATGAGGCCGGGTTTCCCTACAGCGATGTCTACCCCTGTATGAGGTCAGCTTGCCTGCTGATGCTCCTATGTCAATTGTCCATACTATCAGCATAAATCCCCTCATTTCTCATTGGCACTGAAACCAGTAATGTGGTGTTGAACTGCTGCTATCACACCTTTCTTCCCTGTAAAGGCTGTTGGACTCTGCCCTTGGCTACAGAAGTGAGACAAAGGGTATTGGGGAGTGGGACTGAAGCAGCAAATACAGCTAGGCTTTTTTTTTCTTTCTTTTTTTTTTTTTTTTTTTTTTTTTTTTAAAGATTAGGTGCGGACTGCAAATCAGAGATAGCAAGACTGACCTAAAGATACAGAGTTAGTTTCCATAGCAATGAGACCTATGAGTTCTCAAAATATTCAAGTCTTTATTAGGCTAGAAGCAGATAAAAATAATTTGCTTACATAAGGGCATGCCAGATCTCATCCAGCAAAGCACTCGATTTTAAGCACGAGTATCAGGACAATAGATCTCCATATGCACCTGAGTCTTTTGCTTGCCTGGGAAAGAAACACTCTTGGTGAAAAGTGCCTTTATGTCCTTAGCTGACTATTTTTCAACCCTTAGTCCATGCCCAGAACCTTTGCCTGTGCTTCCTGCTGTCAAACTATCTTTAATGCAAACTTTGGGTTTTCCTGTGGGACAATTCAGTTCCTCTCCACTGAGAATGAGAGGCAGCGCTGAGCACTGCCCCGACCTCCAGCCTCCTCTCTAGCTTGGCTGGGGGGCACGTTGGACCCTCCACCTCATGATTTGGGTGAGATCAGATATGCTTGCAAAGAGGAAGGAGAGTGCTCTGAAAATACGTGTACTGAATAGGTATGTACTCACAGGAAATATCCTCGTCCCTTCTCTCCCATGTCTTCAGCAAGGTCTAAGTGGAATTATAAAGATGTGACTGATCATGCACTGCATTTCATAACGACAGACCCTGCAGTATCCCAACCAGGACAGTGTGAAGGGAATGGGAAGTCTGCCACCACACCACGCAGAGCACACCACTGTGGTAGTGCACCAAGGATGTATGTCTGGTTCCTTTGTAACTCACAAACAAATGCCACGCTGTTGTTAATTAACCTAATGTAAGTTGGATGGAGCTTATTCAGAATAACGTTGCAAGGGCAGGACTGCAAATTCAAAACACTTCCATCTTCCATTTTCAGTTGTTTTGCTGTAAAAAGGCATAAGAAGCCATCAGTGAACATGCTTGAGTAGAGTCTTTCTGTAACCAGTGGTATAAATCATATAATAGCTCATGAAAATGATCTCTGAGAACACCATGTTCCTTTAGAAAAATCTGAAATATGTTCCTTGTACTCATGAATTGCACCAAAGTTATTTATCTTAGAAATGCTTTTCACAAATTAGCGCTGATTATAAGACTGAAGAGAATCAGGACTGAAAGGTATGGCAGGGAAAGCAAAAAGCCTATGATGAAAAATAATCCCCTGAATATTTCAGACAATTTCTAAAAAAGAAAAAAGGTGCTAATGACTTAAAGAATCTCAGCATATTAGGAAGAACTAATTTAATTTTCTAATAGTGCAAGCTTTTGTGAGACACTCCATTAGCTAATTAAATGCATTTAATTTATTTAGTTCCAACTTGGATGACTGTTTTCCTATCCACCTTTCTATGGTGAAAAGCAAATAAAACATTCCCCAACAGCAAATTGCTGCTGCTTTGTTCAACAATCAATTTAAACTAGGATTACTTTCCAAGTGCCTAATAAGGTGCATGTTTTCTGAATGCTTTACAAAAATGACAAAGCTGCAACGCTGCCTAGTGGTGCTGGCTGCCTTCCAATGATGGACTGAAGACACCATGGGATCACAGACTTTTGTGGAAGCAATTTTTATGTTGTAGCTTGTCACTGGGCTACAAAAGTCTCAACAACACACTACTGTAATAACCAAAATAAGCAGTAAGTTGATAATGACTTCCTACTCCCGGCACACTAGGAAGCATACTCGTGCCGTAGTTTTGAGAATGATTATAGCTTTTGAAGACCAGCTGGCCCATCTGTTCCTGGTACTGCTGCTACTACCAGCAATGTGGAGTTCAGCTTGGAGGAGCTGCTCAGGCTTTTCATGCGTCTATCTATCACACCCAGTTGAGCCTTTGGCAGCTGTGGCAGCATGGCTCCTGCTCCAGGTTATACAAACAGGCAAGGAAAAAAAAAAAAAAGAAACCACTTAATATGCTGTGGGAGCTCCTGGTACTACAGGGCACAGTGCAGGGAAGCAGCGTCCTGAGCGCAGCAGCTCCTGTTTGCAGCGTACGGAGGTGAGAGCAAAGGGGAGGGAGGAAAAGGCTGAGCAGAGCCGTGTCTGTGAGTCTGTCTGCATGGCCTTGCCCTGCCGTGGCACATCTGAGGCAATGCAGAGATGGGGCTACATCTGCTGAGCAGGGGCAGGACACGTTTCCAGTCCTGGGAGCAGGTGGGCATGTTTGGTGACCCACTGTGACTGTGAATGCACTTCAGTTATCACCTGCTGCTTCCCAGGCGAGTTCTAGGGAATTTAGGCATTTCTCATTTTCCAGTAGAAGTCATTGCCTTGCACTCATTAAGATACCACATTTCCCAGTAGGTATTCTTGAGGGAAGGAGAGGAGGTACAACAAAACTCCATGATCAGTCCTTCTCCATAAATGTCCTTAGTCCTTTTCACCTCTCCATGTTTTGCCTAGGTCTCCATTATGAATGCCTCAGCAGTCAAAGCTCCTGGTCATGGTGAACTTCTTAAAGTCTGATGTATTGCTGGTGTGGTGTAAGTTCCTTTCACATGCATGGTTTTGCTGGAAGAGCCCTGCCAGTCTCATAAGGGCTTTTTCTACTGTCACTCTCCAATTTCTGTAGCACATTCCTAGCTGAAGATGATTATTGCTAATTATTGCTTCATAAAGCTGAGATTTCGTTCAGGATGCATTAATCAAAGTAACTGGAAAAATTAATTCTCGCTGAAAACTAAATGGGGTTCTGTAAAGCAGGACTGTCTTCAAAGGGGATTAAATATTCCCTGGAGAACTCTTCTAGCTGCTTGAAATGTACTGTAGTTTAGTTCTGGAATACTTCTATTGATTTATGACAAAAATATCAGCTAAATACTCTATTCTCAATGGTTTTCTGCAGCAGTGGGTGCCAGCGGTAGGTTTTCCTTAGATCTGTTGAATTTCAAAGTCAAGTATGCCAATGATTTGCCTATTCCAGGAATTCTCAGAAAATTCCTCGTAGGGCACTGATTAGAGCAATTTTTTTAAAATTAATAAGTGGTTACCATGGATTTTGATACTGATGTGTTGCTTTATCTTCAGCAGCCTGTCTAATCAGTCCTCCCTGTCAAAGAGAAACAGAAACAAAACATGTTATAATGTTAACCTTTAAGGCATACAAGCCATTCTCAAATAGTACTGGGAAGGAAAACTAGGTCCATTTCCCCCTGGAAGATCTAGGTGGAGATATGACAATGAAACTAGAGAATGTGAAAAATAACAATTGCTACTTGCTTCCACATCATGCAAGGGTTGCAGAGACAGTGGGCTTGGCAGCAGTTTGACTTCTTTAAAATTTTGAAAATAACTATCTAGAGAGGTAATAAAGTATCACTTAGAGAAATGCTTTCCTGCAGATTTTTTAAGCAGAGGAAAAATTGTTGGAAATGAAAGGGATTATTTAAAATGCATCTAAAGGTCACCAATGGAAAACAGAAAAGGGATAAAACCCAGTGTTCATGACAGACTGTACCTCTGAGATCACGGGATACAAGTGCAGCCAGGATAGCAAATATCACTATAAATAAGTCAAGGTTCAATCTTCCGTAATAAGCTGTTTTTTAAACTTAACTTGCTTGAGTGAGATAACCACGTGTATTATATTTCTCTTGGGTAGAGAAGCAACATCGCAGCGTATGTGTTTGTCAGCAACACCTACACCCCAACTAATCTTTATTTGAATTCCTGTCATGCTTATCTGCAGGCAGGACTTGGACCATATGTTGGGAAAAGAATTGGTACAAATAGCTGAATCAGAGCTCCTCTGAAGCTCAACAAAATAGGGTGGCTTAATTGCCCTCCCTGAGTTCTCTGCTTCTTCATCTTATATGGTCGATGTAATTGTTCAGGTCTTGTGCAATCACACAGCCAAACTGTCAGACATAGATTAAGCAGTGACAATTGCTTAGGCAATTTCTTTTTCCTTAGCCCACAGAAAACAGGTATGGTTAAAGTAGTATCTCATGAGTTGCCCAAGCTGTACTTAGGCCAGTAGCTGGACAAAGGCTTCGAACTGGCCCATGTCCTCAGGTTTGTCTCTCCACTCACAACTGTCCTTCCCTTCAACCTTGCTATTCTGATCTCCTCTTTCACTTTGTTTTCCTTAGGACTGTTCTAAAACAACTGTGTCTGTCTGGTGGCCTCCTTCAACTGCTGAAGAATTTAGACATGAACTTGAAAAAATAAGCATCCCATTCCCAACCAAAGGCTGAGAAGAGATCCCATTTTACATGTGAACCAGTGCTACAGTTGCAGTACTAGCAAGTCTGATCATTGGGGAACAACTGCTCCAGTGGAAAATTGAATTTCCCTTGTGTGGTTGTCATAGCCCAGTTAGAGACATTTCAAGGAGGCAGATGGGTAGACACTGGCGCTTGGATTCAGGCACGCAGATTTATCCCCTTTCCTTGATGGAGAGGGACTTGCCAGCCCTGCTGTGGCTGTCACAGCAACCCACAGCACAGAGGGGATATGGACCCTCTTTCCTGCCCCAGGCACTGCAGGCTGGGCTGGGGCAGGCTGCAGGCAGTTGCCCCCACAGCAGCCCCCCGAGCTGTCTCGGCTGACATCCTTGAGGACAGCAAGGCAGCCTGCACAGGGACATCCATCACAGCAGTCACTAGGAGTTACATTTTTAGGGAGTTGTTTTTTTACCCTGATAAGGCATGTTGAGAGATAAGAGGAGCATATAGAAGCTCTGTTTCTCAGAGATGTCAGAGGAGATAAACCGAAGTTTTTCTGTGGTTTTCTCTGGCAGACATGAGCAATTCAATGTACAAACTCTAGTAAAAGGAGCAGCAGCAAATTACTCTTAAAAGCTTTAATTAGGTTTGACTCCACTGTACCATTTGCAAAAAAGGGAGATGATTCCTGCTTTTGGAAGGTGTAAGCTCTCAGGTCACTTTTGCCTGCTACAGCTTGAGAAACAGAGCTCCACTGAGTGTACCTACCCCCTCTGTACCAGCTGTGTGTTTAGGCTCAAGTTCACATAGTCAAGTGCCTCAAATCAGTTGAATCCATACTGCCTTCAGGGACAAAAGCACAAGTCCCTGGCACCACCTACCCTGCATTGCTTTTCCTTGTCTGGACAGGCAGGCTGGCTATTTCTAGAAAGTACAAGCAACATCAAGGACGGGGGGATTTGGGCCAAGCATGAGGTCAAAGCTGACATGACAGAGCAATTAGATAATCAGTTTCTGAAATCAGTAGCTATTAAGCATATGCAGCCCAGACATCATGGTGATTGGCACATAGCAGTGTTGATGCTGGGGGTCTAATAAGCTGAACCAGCAGCTCCTTCCTCCAAATACAGGTGGTATTTGGGAAGAGCAGATGATCTGCCTTCAGTCCCTCTCCCCCCGCCGTGGCCATTAGGGTGGCAGGGTGGGTGGTGGTGTCTTCTAGGTTGGATTTGGCCCATGAGACACAGTGCAAAGCTTTCTGTGTTAGGAGAGGGCTTATCACAGCAAAAGCATTTAGATTGGTATCATTTGATAAAAGCTTAATCAAACTGGTATTTTAAGGGGTTTTGTTTTTATGGCCCTAACTGTCATGAAACAAGTACAATTAAGAAAGAATAAACTAGAGTAAGAGTCAGAAAAAAGAGGCCAAACAACGGTTTTGATCAATAACTTAGGGAATGCTGCTCCTTGGATCCAGTGTGGGGTTTGTCAGGAGTAAGGCTAGGGAAGCCAACTGCAATTACACACAGCAAACCACACATGCTGCTGACCGGCAGAGGCGTCCCACACTGAATGACCTAATTGGGCTTAAATATGCTCAGTCCAGAGACAGGAACTTTGTGTTGAAGTCCCTTCTCATAGTAAAATAAAGTATGACTTTTGCTATCATAGATAATTTTCCTTGCTCTTAGTGAGAGCTTATGCAGACCTATGAATGTTCATGGCACTTCACCGATCAGAGAAATTGCTTTCCTGCAGCAATTGCTCAATGCGGGGTGGGCACAAGGACTTCTTGTGGTAAGATTGCATAGCACGAAAGGCAGCTAGCCTCGGAGATGGAAGTGCAGAGCCCTTCTGCACTGCGTTGATTTTTAATCTCTAGTCATTATGAAATAGGGCTGGGTGGTTATTCTTCTGATTATTTTATTTACTGGAAAGCAGCTAACGATATTTAGGAATCTGAGCTCAATTTTGCAAAACCTTCTATTGGGAAAAAAAGAAAAATGTTGTAAAAATAGTTTTGAAATATGTTTTATTTTTTGCATTTTGAAGGAAAAATAAGTGGTTTTGGTTTTCCGATCCTAGAAAAATATTTTTGTTTTGGTTTACCCGAAGTATTTTCTCTCCTGTGTTTTCAAGTTCATTGGCCAAATACAAGTAACAGGTTCTTTCATCCTTTTTCCATGGAGACAAAGAGAGTGTCTGTTCTGTCTGTCTTTTGTTTTAACTAAGGAATTTCCTTCTCATTTATTCAAACTGATTGTTGTCTTTCTTCTATCTGAAGGGCTACTGTATTCATTATCATGAAAAATTCACCATAATATAAAATAATATTTATGTGTCCACAGAAATGTTATTTAAAACTTCATCTAGAGAAATCATCCTCAAGAAACCAAAAGTGTTTGTCTATAAAGAGAGTGTGTTTGTTTGGTGCAATCAAGGAGACATAAATAAGGGTTGTGAAGTGTCGTCTCTATGGTGACAGCATTAAGGCCCTTGTTCAGCATGTAATGTGCTTTTACTTTGAGAAATTTGGAGGTGTTAACACTGGCAGAAGCACCGGGAATTAAGAATTACCACTTTCTAAATACGTTTGAAAGCATTAGTCTAATAAGCCTGGGTGTCTTAAACATGCTTCGTTAGACTATATCAACAGTGTATCTATGGTGTAAAAGAGAATAAATATAAGCATGGTATTTTAGTTTAAAATTTGTTAAAGATCATATGATAAATAATGAGTTAAAACCTTTATTTTTATAGTAAACTATTCTAAAAGCTATTTATTTTAACTTCACTAAGCAGCTTAAGTTGTTTTTATTTTAGTCTGTGTTGAGAGAAATATCTGCAGATCAGAAATGAGAGTAGTGAAATTATTTGTTGATGCTTAGATGTTTAAGAGAGAGACTTGGAATCCATGTCTGCTATTGATTTTACATGAAGAAAATGGTTCAGATCCATTTTAGTACTAGAAAAAGCCCACTTAGAAATATAAAGTAGACCATAAAATCTATACACTATTAAAAAAAACAACCATTGAATACTGAGAACTCATTCTGCATTGGAGAGTTCATTTATGAACAGATAGCTGGTAATGGAAAAAAAACCTGTTGTATTATGCTAAATTTAACTGCCCCTTGCCATATAATGGACCAGGGGGCAAGGCAGGAGGACTTCTGGTCACCTATGCAGGGCCTAGCTTTTGCTGGCCTCTCTTACAGCCAGAGCTGCAGAATGTGTCAGGCTGCAAAGGCACGTAGTATGCAGCAGCTTCTTCCATAATTGAGAGAGACCTAACATCCCCCTTTTCTACTATTAAAATCTGAAGTGTGTGTTGTCACACAGCAGTGCCCCTGGAATGTCCCTACTCACATTGATGAGTCTTTCCTAAATGACTACTACTTCCTAAGAACACACAGCTCTGCAGAAACGTACCAAAGTGCCCCTTAGTATTGCACATTGGTGCTTTTTTATTAAGAAATAAGAGAATTCAGGTGCACGTTGTTAAATTCAGAGAAGCAATATCACAAACCTAGACACACATACACCTATACATGGAGGTTATGCATATGTCTAATATATATGCACACCCTCACTTGTGTTTTCATAGGTTCAGACTCACACCAGATATGTTTCAGCAGGAAATGTTTTTTGAGTAATGGCAGGAGATGTTAGTCAATACAACAGTTCCTTCCAAGACTCTACGTCTATTCAGACTTTGCAGAGAAATGATCAATGAAGATTCAGAGTTTGACCTAGAAAGCTGGTGGTGACCTAGAAAGGATGCAGGAATGCAAAAAGGGTATCCTCAGGGATCAAATGAGGCTTGCAGAGTGTCTGAATGCTGTTGACTTTTATCTCCCTGCATCACATTAAGTCAGAAAGGATCAGCCCCTAGAAACTAAAGATTTATCAGTTTTGTACCAGATACAGTATCTGGTACAGTTAGGCTTCTTATTTTCAATGGCTAGTTAACTCAGACAAGTAGCTCCATCCATTTACCACACTTTTACCTGCAGCTACTTTCATACTGTGCTCCTGACTATATACCTTTGCTTATGAATAGCTGTGAGTAGGGAAAAACAAACTGGGAGGGGTCCTTCTCTTCCTCTGCTCTGCATCTGGGTGGGAGGGTCAATAGGAAAGTCTACCCCTCTGTCTTGCTTTTTTCCCCCGGGGAGGGGGGGATGATCTGTTGTGTGTTTGGGAAGAGAACACTAGACCCCCATGAGGACGGAAAAGGGCAGCTGCTCAGAGCTGATAACCCAGTGGCTGGTCTTTTCTACTTGAGGGGACTTCCAGTCAGCTACAGATTCAAGGTAGCCCTACAACTTTTCTTCAAAGGTCCTCAAGAAGCACGAAAGACCCCTTAAGCTCAAAAGCTGGTTTCACATGAGCAGATACTAAGTCAACACAAACTTTATAACTGCAGAAAATTCAGACAGAAGTCAGACTCTGAAAGGTCTGTACACACACCTAACCTTGCTCACTTGGTCCATGGGGCATGCGTCCTCTCTTCCAAGTTCACTCTTGCTCTGATAACCTTTCACCAGCTTTCAGGGTTACAGCAAATGTAACCGAGGTTGATGGTTGGACTGGATGATCTTCAAGGTCTTTTCCAACCTAGACAATTCTGTGATTCTGTGAAATGCTACACACTGTTCTTTGGCTCCCCCAAATTATTTTTCTTTCCTTCACTTCAGGAGCCTGTGCATCTGCTATTCCCAGCAGTTTTCTAATCCCAGTTATGCCACAGCTTTCCAGTTCCCAAGATTTCTCATTTCTACGTGCTTTTTTCCAGCTGTCTCACTATCCTTGGGAAGCTTTGTCCCCGCCAAGCAGGCTCATTTGCTCCCAGGAGGGATCAATTTCCCTTCCCCTCACTGTGTCCACTTAATAAGCACTGTGTCCACTTAATGAGTTATGTCTATTTTCAACATGGTGTATGACAGACAAAAAGCATGAATAACTTACATACTTTCTCTATTTTTGGTGTTTTAAGAAGGGTATACTTGGAGGAATACACCGTGTTCAATGTAGACACTCTGCAGCACAATGTAAGAGCACCTTAACTATTGAAAAAACTTGTTTTAGGAAAAAAACACTAGTATTTTTTCATACAACCCTAAAAAAGTCAAAATCCTAGCCTATTTTGGGCTTCTAAATGTACTATGCAATAAACATAGCAATGTTAAATATACCCATATCATCATGTGCGAATTTGCATGTGTATATGTAAGCAAAATGTGATGTATATCATATCTATATATATAAATAGAAATTGTTTCAGGAATCAAGCTGTAGGACTTTTTATTATAACCTAATCCAAATATGAATTAATCTATAACTAGATGTGTTAAGTTAGAGGTTCAAAATGAGGACCTGAAACCAGTGGAAAGAAGAACAAATTCAGGTGTCTGAAGCTTGTTACCTACTTCTGCACCCCACGCCCTGCATGAGATAAGTAATGTGCAGGTTTGCAGAGTCTTTTAAGTATCTGCAAGAATGCAAACCCGGTAGGATTTTGGTCATACAGACGCTGCAAACCTGATGCTTTGGGTCTCTCTGCAGCATTTGGGAATTGGCTGGGTGGGATCACTTGATGGCTCATGTCGTGTTAGACCTTGCTCACTCAAACAGCTCCTCATGCATCTCTGTCTACTTTAGTCATGTGGGAAAATCCAGCCCACAGCCACTCAGCCTTAAAAGCAGTTGTTGTATTACATTAAATAGGATGTTTTAGTCAGGTTATTTTTCAGGCAGCTTCATCCACCTGGGAGCCTGACTTTGGGCAATGTGTTGCAAAAAAATTTCTTGAAGCTTCTGTAAGCCTGGGCTGATGTTTTGCATAACACAGTTTTTAATCTAACAGCCGTATTCTCTCTTGTTCTTTCCTTAGTCTATGATTAATCTCGGCCCTAGTGATAATTCAGAATGGAACTGTGAAGCAGAGCACAACTTCTTTCTGCCTTCTGCAACTCAGGTAATTTCATATGCAAAGTCTTCCTCACCTTAATCTGCACTCCACTCTGGAGATGCTTCCCGGTGAAATGGCTGAGCTCCCTCACACCCCAGCCAATTTCACCAAGATAGTGAGGTCTGAGAGACGATGTGTACGGAGGACAGCAGGGCCAGGTGCCACAAGTAGCTAGTATCGCTGGTACCCTCTGTGCTGGAGATGCCACTCCTATGTAGGGAGTATGTTCAGACTTTCTTGTTCTGTAATGACGTATCGCATCTAGGCCTTACAGACAGCAAAGAGAGAGGGAAACTCGTTATTTAAATTATTTTTGCTAGTAACCTATTTCACTTCTCTTTATTCTCTTTTATCTTACTTATAATACAACAATTTTTTATAACTGTTCCACTTTTCAAGAACGTTGTACTTGTTATACCTTTTGTTAGAGTGTGTCTCCTGGAGTGGGGGTCACGTATGGGTTTTTTCACAGAAAAATTCCTTTTTCCTCCTCTGAAAATCTGGCTATTAAAAAAGCAGCCTGACATGAAAAAAATTAGAGTCCTTCTTCTGGTAAAAAGCGACTTGTTATTTTTGATTGAGTGCCTACCTGTTAAAATGGTGTTTTCAGTTTTATTTATATAAACATGCTTGGGAAATTAATATGTATTAGCCAGAGATATGAATTTAAAATGGTTTTGGTTTATTAAATTAAGTCAATATAGGTATTCTAATCTAGAATTAAAGTGGCTTTAATTCATTTTAATTGATTTCAATGTCAAGTTAAAATATCATTGAATACAAAGTCATTTTAAATAACAAAGCCCAGTGATTTTAAGAGACTCTTCAGGTCTTTCGGAGATGTGTCTACAAGGAATTTTAGTGCAGAATTATGAAAGGGTCTGAATTTATGGAATGAGATATTGTTCCAACTGGTCAGGTGCACATCCAGAAGGCACAGTACAAGAAGGAAGAAGGAAAGACATACTCCCTGTTGTTGGTCCACTCCCTGCTGCTGTCCTTCAGGTGGGACGTCTGGCTGGAAAGCCTCACAGCTCTCACCCAGCCTGAGTACCAGAGTTTTCTCTGGTTACAACGCAAGATGCTGGAGGGTGGAGACTAAGGCACAGATCTAACCTCAGAGTTTCACTCACACTGAGGTTCACCTGTAGCCTCCTCACCATTTCACGATCAGTAAAACACAGGCAAGTGGTGCTCTTCGCAAGAAGCCCTGTGCTGTCACTGTCTGTATGGACTAAATATAAATAAATAAATCAAGCCTTTAAAAAACTGCTTTAGCAACACAGATAGGTAGAAACTTAATCTGAAGGTTTGTGATTGCAAGCTGTGTGTTTCACCTGTGCAGAGAGGGCAAGAATGTTATGGGAACTCATAAATCACCAAAGTCTCTGTAGCATCAATTTACAGTCTGAGATTAGTATTGACATTTTTACTGCCAAAACTGAGGGTTGTTAGAACTCGACAGCATATGAAGGCAGATTCTGCCTTAATAGTTATTACAAAGCTCTTGGATAATACCTTCAAAAAAGTTATCCCAAATTTAGTATGACTAAACTGTTAAGATCACAATTGCCTGAGAGGGACAGTTTTGTTACCATTTCCATCATCACCTCTATAACGATTCAGCCATCGAATATCATTTAGCCAGACAAACCCCACAACGGTTTCCAGCTGAGGAGGGAATATCTGTCGTCCATGTTTGTGAAAAAAATGTAAAGCTCTAGGAATATTTCATCACTATATTGGAAGACAGGACTTTCTTTGGGCATCAACCAGAGTTCCCTCAGCCCTAAAGCTTTGTCACACAGAGAGATTGTAAAGCATAGTGTGGGTTCAGGCCTCTGGAAAAGCTACAAGCCATGTTTTTAGTTAAAAGGACAAACTATTAGAAGCATGCTGACAAAGTCTCCTACTGAAGCAGCAGCTGATGATGCCAGACGACTTCATTGCTGGTATAGATTTGAATCAATTCCCTGCTGGTCTGCTGATATTTATGCTATTGCTTTAGCTAATAGAGCTGTATTGATCCAGGCTGAGGATGAAAAAAACCCCCTCCAAACTATCATAGTTATTAGAAAATAAAAACAAAAGTGCAAAACAGGAGGGTGAGTTTTCACATGGAGCAGCTCTTGAAAATGAGAACAGAAAGGAACTATTTTTGTGAAACACTTGAGGAGTTATTCCAGAATCATTTCTATAATTAAATGTTAATCCAACTGAACTTTCAAGTGTAGATAATACTTGACTCCTATTCCTAGGCAAGGGATTAATTTCCAAGACATATGTCTTCTCAGGATCCATATTAACTGAAAATAGATCACTATGTGCAGAGACAATTGAAACAAAGATCACTCCAGTTCAGTTCCGTCAGGTTAGCTTCTCGGTAAAGACCGATGATTTTGTTTTGACTGTATTGCATTAACAGGGAAGGTCACCTTTTAAAACTGGATTCAGTCCTATTCAGCATGGGGCTAAATTTTAAGTGTGGGTAGTCCATGATAACATCATATCTGTATTTCCAGCAACCTGTAATCAGCAGCTGAGCCCTCTGGAGCAGGTACTAACTGAGCCTGTGTCTCTGAGTTAATAGCTGATGCACAGTGTGTTTCCAAGGACTCTGCATGATGGGGTCCTGCTAATTTATAATATTTTTCACTGTTAATTAAAGGAGATAGGGAAATTTTCCTAAAACTGTTTCACTAATCTAGTTTACTGCACAGGCCCAAAACATTTGCATCAGCACAAGTACAAAGGCAGTGGACTGTGCCATAGGTGCAAACATGAAAAGCAGGAACCTCTTAAATCAACTTTGGTGCCAGAGAAAATACAGCTTGGAACTATGTCCTGGTTTTCCATCAGCTTCATTATTTTTCAACTCCGTAGTCTAGTCTCTCATGTAACTGTACAGTCCCCTTTCCGGAGAAGAATCTTCACTAATTATGTGTGTTATTGTTCTGTCTGGGCTTCGTAAGAAGCAATGTATTTGAATAATCAGTAGAAATTGAATTGTAATTTAATAGAAAGTCAAGCGGTCTCTCAATGCTTCCCCCTGTGTGATTAATATTCTTTAAGGAATGCCTTCATGTTTGTAATACAGAAAACAAAGTTTAGACTTTCGTTCTTCCTTGTAGAGGAAGGGAAAGGGTAAACAAAGAAAATCAATTATAAATGTTCCATTAATAAAGAAGAAGATGGAATATAGCTGTCACTGGGAAAAACCCTGGCTTGATTCCCAAGGGACTGCCTCTCAACAGTTCTGGCTTAGCTGAGCAGGCTATTCTTGGTCAGATAAAGAGAGGCGCTGCTGGCAGCACACACTCTGTGGAGACTTGAAATCTCTGCAGTATGCTCCCTAGCTTGGTCCAGATGCACTGATTCTCTAGGCACAGTGAAAGACATATTTATTTGATCAAGGTTTTGGAGAAAGCTGTGGGTAAATTCCCAGAATGATGAATGGGGGAAGAGATGATAGTAAGAATGACAATTATTTAAATAACACTGAGATTGTGTTTCCTTTTGTCTCACTGTTAATGCTGAAATATTAATTATAAGCTAGGGCATTAAATTTTATTTATACTAATGTAAATAAATAATCACATAAATCCTAGCAGTCTTATTCCCCAGCAAGCACATATGCTAGTAGGGTATATGTAAAAGCACAGAACCAAATCATTACTAAATACAGAACCATTGCTTGAATTTACAACACCCTTTAGGGAATTAGTGTCCTCCCTCTCCCTCAGCAACAGAAATAGTTCATCCTGCTGGCCAGACAGTAACTTCCAGATGACAATAATTTGACCAGCTGAAGGTGGTGGTTAGGATTACTACTCGTGGTGGACATAGTTAAGCATATTTTGTGTAAGATTTCAGAGAATTGGGGCCAAAATTGTCCTTGTCACCCTGTGATGAACATCTTTAACCTGACTTAAGCCATATAAACATATAGCAAGTACCATGAGTTATGCTTGTTATTGCTCTGATTAACTCTTTTCAAATTAATTCCATGTGTGGACTTTCTTTTTCTGGAGTTCCTGGTTCCAGTTTAACTGGAACATCCCGACTGCTTTCCAGTATAAAATGGCCACAGCTGGTATTATCTAGGAATAGCTATTTCATGATGGCTTAATGAAAAGCATAAGGAGGCCCAAGATGTGTGTTTACATCATTAATTTCTATATGAGCTGAAGGTACTCTGTAATATGAAGGAGTGAGCCGCTCAGAAAACAGAGCCCCAGAGCCAGTGATTCTAAATCAGTGATAAGAAGGTTTTGTATTCTGTTTTAAAACTGATAAGTCAAGCCAGACCAAGTGCTAAATATTAATTTGTGAATGAGAAATGGAGAAATAATGAAAAGCTTAAGCTCTGTTACAGACTATAATTTCAAACATTACTCCAGATGCAAATATGGCTCTCTGGCTTGTTTTACTTCCATTATTTTCTTCAAAAGATGGAGGCAGAGTTTCAGCATCATAAACTGCTTTCCATCTTTCATCTCCCCTTGAAAAGCACCAAATGGCAGTCCACAAACAGAGGTAACCACTCATCAGGGACAGCATGGGCATCACCATAGGTGTATCTCACTGCTGTTCTTTTGTCTTTTTTTCTGCCTATCTTTAGAGAAAAAGATATCTCAGATATCTCAACCTCCTGGGAATACCCATGCAAATGGCAATCACAACGTTCACCTGCTTGGTGTAGGAATCCACCCTCTGAGAACCACCCTGAGATCACCATCTAATATGAGCCACCAGCGCTGGGTGGGATGCCACATGCCAATTTTTTGCAGCGCCACCAGCTTCAACCCCTCTGCCTGCCCACCTGGTGCTGCCTATGGCACTGAAACAACTGCTTCTCAACCACATGGTAAAATGTTTTGGTTTCATTCCTGGTTATTTTTAGCACAGATCAGTTCACTGATCTCATTTTCTATGTGGCCTCGGGGGGGTGGCTTGGGGAGAAACAGCTGTGCCAAAACAAACAGTGTGAGATGGGAACAAGTGGCTGAAGGTCAGAACTGCTGAGCAGGCATTGTTCTGAGGATGACTGCACCCGGAGGGATGCTCCCACCCTGGCACACACACAGATGTAAATGCCTGTGGGTCCCTGGGGGGACTGTGTGCAAACTAGGGGCTACAGCAATCAGCAGATGAAGGCTGGTGCAGAAGGGTGGTCTAAGTCTTTCAATCTAAGCCTCCTGGAGGCTCTGAAATGACAAATAGCCCATCAGTTGTGGCACTTGCATAGAACATGGAAGTTCAGACTCTTATATAGTCATGGTTCTTCTTTAGCACTTTCCTTCTTCACGTATATGCTATGAAGACAGAGATACTGGGGCCCTTAGACACAAGAAGTGTCATTTTAGTGCCCCACTTAGATATCTTCAAAAGATAACATATCACCTAGTATTTAAGCCTGCTTTTATTTGCTTAGCTTTTTTCCCTAAATTGATTAAGAGCCTGAGGCTGGAAGAGAGCAGAAGAAATAAAAGCAAGCTCTACCCTCCTGTCACCTGCTAACAGTCATTCAAGCAGTTAATCAGGGTCCTCTATGAGAATGACTGAAACGATATAGTGAAGAAGTCCTGCTCGGTCAGGTTTATCATTCGGTTTATCATCTTTGCTTCCTTGTGAAGATGGTTTCTGAAACTATATGAGAAGGTCAAACCCCTTTTGACCTTAGGGTTGCCAGTCACATAAGGAAATAAGTAGAAATTCTAGGACACAGCTGTGGAGGTATGTGAGTGCACTATTTTTTAAAAAATCGGATCACGATAAGAGAGTCATATATTTTGTTGAAATTGGAACTGAGAAGCTTATAGATACTATTACATAAATAAATCCAATTTTATTTTTAATGAATTTTTTAAGGAATTTAAAAAAAAATCTTCTAATCTTTAAACCACTGGAAAGGAACAGTAATCGTAGGCCTGTCTGGAATATTAGGAACTTGAAACATAGATGCTTGGCTCTTTATCTTAAGAGTCCCAGAATGCATATGAATGATATGCTAATTGTGAACCAATCTGCTAACTTGTAAATCTGCAATAACACACTTGCTCCATTACATGCAACAGAACTCTATAAATAATCAGGTGAAATTTACTTTTCTCTTTACAAGATATCAGTGTCACTAATAGCAAGCTGTGCATTCTCGATTAGCAATTATGTTGCTGCGATTAAGTTACTTCTGGTGCTTTAAAAATAACCTTGACTACTCCTCTTGTCTCGGAATTGCCTGGCAGAAATCATTCACGGGAGCAATGCCTGTGTCACACAATACCGTTGCGACATTATTGGATTAAGGACAGTCAGCAAGAAGAGTCCAAAGCACTTTCCAAGATTAGTTTCTCAGGAAAAGTGCTTTCCCCAGAAAACCTATGCTCCTAAGAGAGTGTAATACACTGAGAGTAATGACAATCTTACCATGATATTAGATAAAAAGCAGAGTAGAAAAGCTTTTTGGTAGAAAACCCCCTTAGGACAGCCCGTAGCTCAGTAGTTGGATCAAAATAGGTTTATCCAACTTTACATTTTTCTGAAACTTGCTCTATTTTTTAATGGTATTAACAATGCTGCAGAAGAGTTGAGTAGGTAAACTGACAGGCTGGTTTTGTCACTGTGTGCTATTTATACAACTTACACCATGCAATTTTACCACCGTGTGCTCCTTCTGACAAGGAGTGGCGATGGTATCGTGTTGGCTCATAGCAAACAGGCAACTCAGCATGACCTTCTGATATTATGCCACTAAATATGTTGGTGCCGCATCTATGTCTTGAATATTGTCTGGTGTTCTGGTTCACCTTTCTTACCAATCTCATGAAATGATTTGTTATAATAAGAAAAGGTACTGAAAGTGGTTGATGTGGATGTACTTCTCTACCTGGGCCATTATGTTAATCTTAACAGCTGAAAACTAGTAGCAATCTGGAATTAAAGACGATGTATTTGCATTTTTTTCAGGCAGTCTAAATAAATTCTGTGTTCTCTCTCTCTCTCAGAAATGACTGAAAAGGCTGTGGTAGTGAGATGTTAAATAATTACCTTTCTGAACAAGGTGAATAAGGAGCACTTGCAACATTTCATAAGTAAAAAACTAGAATTAAATTGCTAGAAATAGATTTAAAACATCAAAGGAAATTCTTTTTCATGCAGTTCATAGCTAAATTCAGTCACCTTTTGCCGCGAAGAAGTTGTAAGAAAAAAACTGAATGAGATTTAAGAGCAATTCTGGCAAGGATATTAGATTATATGAATTCTTAATCTGACTCCAAAGTGCAGTTTTTATGTTCCTGTGACTTGCACCCCAATAGCAGAAACTACTGCTGTGTATAACTTGAAGAGCACATACTCATATATTCAGTGCTACTGGAATACATATACTGTATTATAACACAATTTATACCATCCAGATATTATTTCTAGTATCTTGGCATTTAAGGAAGAAATAGAATATCGAAGTACAATTTGTACAATTCTCATTTGATTATTACAAGATACAAGTGCACTGAAATGTGTCAGTCTCTAAATTTGTACTATTAAAAAAAATCATTATTAGTGTGAATCTATATACAGACCATTACTATAATTTAAAAGCAGGATCCAAGACAAATTCAGATTCATTTAATAAAGGTACATATTTTTTAGCACATCAATTTTGTTCTTGACTCTGCTCTTTTATACTGGTGCATTTGAAATTCAAATGGAACTGTAGTAGGATAACATCTTTGTAACTGCTGTTAACTAGAAACACCAAGAAATGCTTGCCCGTGCTCAGCAGGAGGTTTTCATTCAGTCCCTGGACCAGAATCTTGTTCTCTCCTTGAATACTGCCAGGGCTTTTTCTTCAAGATGCAGGTGCAGGGCACACTTTTAAAGTAATGAATGAGAACTGCTGAGCAGGGCACAAAAGCTTCCAAATTGAAAAAGTATCCAGTTTATGTTACTGTCTCTGGATGTGCATGTATATGTGTGCCTAACACACAATAAATAATCCCTTGTGGTTAAAAAATACCAAATATTCACTTGATATGAAAAATATAAGCAACAGAAGTAGGGTTTTTTTTTCTATTTAGGCATCAAACTGTCCAATAAACAAAAAAATTGGTACCATTTAGCATACATTTTTTCCCACTACTTAGTCTTTCTTATCCATGCTGCTTGTATTTTAATAACCAGCCTGTCATATTAAACAGCAGTTCACTGGACAAACATGGGCAATGCAGATATGCAGGAACACTTCTCTGTCCCCACAGGACCTGCAGTCCTGCTCCATGCTGAAGCAGCATTCCCGCTGTGCGAGGGTCTCCGAGACCCTGCTGCCATCACCTACCCAAGAATATCACCCTTGCCTCCACGAATGCTTCCTCCATTGAGACTCTGTGGTGGGAAGAGGGTATGGCTCAGACTATCCTTGCCTGGGAAGGATCCAGCCCCTACTGCACCTGGGCTCCTGTGCCCAGCACTGCGGTGACTGCAGGCTCTTCCCTCTACACAGGTGCTGAGGACTGCTGCATTGTGACATATAGTCCCCTTGACTCTGTGAGTGTCTCTGGCACTGGCCTGGCCTGGCCCGATCCCCCCACCAGCAGGGTGGCAGCCCCGGGAAGACAGTCCCTTCAGGTGTCCTTAGAGACCTGACTCCAAGCGAGGCCCACATCTGTTTCCATGGGTGCACTAAGTTTGCTGGAGACTGCCCACTGACAAGTAAAATGATTTGTCTTTAGGAAACTAGAGTTCTAGAGACCCCGACTTTTTGGGTTTCAGCTGCTATTTGCTGCTTCAGGGGGTCTTTATCCAAAAAGGTGGCTCCTGGCCACCACTTGTGGCTCTTCAGGGTCCTCCACGCCATGAAAGTGATCTAAGTGAGCACACACACATCTTTTTCTGGAGTTACTTTTTCTCTGGTTCACCCAGTAATTTTTTTGAGATTTTTTTTTTTAGTGCTGGCAAAAGACATGGAATAAGAGAGCCCCAGACAAAAGTCTGGCTGGCGTGCCTGTCGGAGCTGCCTTGATTTCTGTCAGTCCTCCAGCTGCTGGTTCCATCTGTTGTCTCCTGCTTTTTTTCCTTGTAAACACCTAAGGGCATGAGACATTTCTACCTGTTTGAATCCAAAGGGACCAGTATTGTGCAATACAAATCCTCAGTGCTTCAGCAATACACGCAATATTAAAAATGCTCAGCAAGAGGTTTCCAGTATATTTCCAACCACATCTGAAATAAACTTCTAATTAACGAATAGTCAAGGATAGTGCCATGTTCGTTAACACTCTGATTTGTGTGCTGAGGCTTTTTTTATTGTTGTTTTAATAGTTTTTCCCAACCATCCCTAAAGGGCAGTATCTGAGCGTTTGATTGGTGATGCTTGTCTGTGCACGCCTGCTGGCAAATGCTGATCTTCTAAGAACTGAGCTGGTGGACACTGGGTCTGAATCACCAAGGGTTACTTGTTCAGCAACATTTTGCTCGTGGCTTCTCCTCCTGACCCTCCAGCTGCTCCTCCCAGTGTGACTTGTGGTCTTTCCTCCTCTTCCCAGGCTTGTCTTCCATTTCTCACTCCTCCCTTTACTTTTCCAATAGCCTCTTCCTCAAGTCTTTCAGCTAGATTGTTTTGTGCTTTGTCATGCCAGGGTGGGAGCGCCCCCAGCCTCTGCCGGGCATCTCCAGGGCCTGGATACAGCCTCCTGCTGTCACCTGCAATGGACTCCTGCAATGGTGCGCCATGCTGCCTTGCAACTGGGAGGCAGCATGCACAGACAGGCTCAGAGTCTGGCTTCGTCCTCAAGCCTTTGTCTTTGTGGAAAAGCGTAGCTGTTTAAAATACCAGTGTAGTTGAAGAGGTGTTACACTTACACAAGCAATGCTACACTTGTTAGGTGTGCTTATGTTTGTATTGGTTTTCATACAGGAAAGGAGATAACCTTTATTTTTCTTGTCTGCCTTTACACTACGCAAACTTCTTCCACAATTCATGGTACATGTCTAATTATGAAAGTAAAAGACCACTCTTCTAACTATCATGGTTATATTTTGTACAGAAAAAGCCTCGTAAGTCAGAAAGATCAAAGATGGGAAAATATGGCTGCTGGTTGTTGGACTACAGATTAAATCATATGACTTCAAAATTTACAGCAGCAACAAGAACAGTAATGATGGCATTAAAAATGTTTGCAAAAGTACATCCCGTTTTGAAGCAGCCACATGGTGGACATCAGGACTTCCTCAGGCATTACAAACAAGCTGTCTTGCTCGGAGGGTCTGTTTCTGAGATGGGGGGAGATATGAGACAACACTGCAGCTGCAGCATATGTTCTGCTTTTTCTACCTGCTTAGACTTGGTAGTTAGTTTTATTTTACAACAGAGTTTCTAAATAAACAACTGTGATAGCTGGGTACAGCAATCTATGAATACAAGAACATATGAACTTGCTGCCAAGGTTTTTGCTGAAAAGCTGGGGGAAAAAAACCCCTTGTGTTCTGCTTACTGGGATTTATTGGTAGTGGTATTAATGATGCTTTTTATTTGGTAGCAATGCTATTGTAGGTGGTGTGAAGATGGTAAGCCATACTAAGGACTTTACCCTTAACATGTGATTTGCATGCTTCGCAAGATTTGACTCTGAGGATTGTGCTTTGTCTGTCACTACATAGTGTGGTTTTGTTTTGTTTTGTTTTTTTAATATGAGAATGAATATGTTTGTTGGTACTTATGGCAGGTCTGAATTTGGTTTAAAAAAGCCCTGAAGATCTCAGGCAAGTTATTGTTTTATTGGAGTATTTATTGCCTTTGTCTACATTTGAATCACCTCTTTCAAGCTCAAGTTGGGTCAGTGACACTGCAAAATACATCCAAAATAACAGCCAAATGAATGCTAGTGCTAAGTTCACTTTTGCATGCTACAGGACTCTAATGCCACTGTTTCCAGTTGCCAATCTCCCTGCTGCAGGTTACCATACCGATAGTGACTGACTGGATGCCACATATCCCCACCTAGGTGAATAGGGTTTGCTTCAGTCCACAGTGTGGGATCTCAGTTTCAGCTGCAAAGATTTTGGGCTAAGATGCCAGGCTCTGGACTGGAACAGCTGAGGCATGGACACATGCTTTTCTGCCATCCCTGCTGTGGAGAGGGGGAGGTCAGGAAATCAAATTCTGGGATTAGTAACACAATATACCACAGTAGGAAAATTCACCGGGGCTCCTCTACTGGATTCTGAAGACTTCTAAGAGCATATTCAAAGTCTTTTGCTTTGGTGTGAAGGTTTTTTTGTTGTTTGTTTGCTTTTTTTTTTTTTTTTAATTTTAGTGGACTGAGCTCCTCTGTGTATTATTCTCCAGTGTGCTGGCCTGTTCTCCCTCAGCTCAAGGAGCAAACCACAGGAAGGCATTAAGAAGACTAACAGAACTCCAAAGTAGATGACCTGCAGCCACATTAATTATTGATCATGTTAGCAGTTGATGAGTTGTGCTAAATTGATCTGTGGCAAGATAATGTGAATTAAAAGCTGCTTAAATATTTAATTCCAGCCTTTTTCTATATGGCAGGAATTTGAATGAAAGCCTACAGATGAGTCATGACTGGAATCAACTTTTCAGTAAAGACAAGCTATCAGAATAAAAGGTACTATCTAAATGTATATCATGATTTATTAGAGATCTCTTGCATGTAAACATTTTAATGGAGGACTGCAAATCTTTCCAGATTAAATTCTCTAAATATATGATGATAGATGGAGATTTTCTTGTTATTAGTTCAATTTCTGCATATTTTACTTTAAATAAACCTTGCCGCATCTGAGGTAGTGCACAAGGCACTGTAGGGAGAGAGAAAGACTGAAAGCCTGTAGGAAGTGAAGGAGAACTATTGGCTGAAACTCCATATGTTTGCTGCAGCATTGCAACGATGTACAGCTGGAGCACAGCTTGAGTGAAATGAATCCATAGATGACTGGTGAGATGAAGCAAGGAGGCTAGTTCTGACATTGGAGATATATATATGTGTGTATATATATATCAGGCAAAAGAATTTGCTGATGATTCTGCACAGGGGCTTGTAATAGTAGGGGAGGACTCAGGGAGCCAGTGCCCTGCATGTCAGCAGCACCAGTTAAAGTGCCTTTGACAGTGAGGTAAGTCCCATTGAATATAAAGGTCGGCATCTCTCCATCTGAAGAGGAGCCACTCGGATCTCCTCAGCATGCTCAGATTATACTGCATTGCCCCACAAACTTTTTTGAAGGACTTTGTTGTATTGTTAATACAGTTTTGAGGGTCGGCACACATTCTTGGTTGGCTTAGGTGCCGCAGTTCCAAATAAATCCTTCCCTGCCTTCTCCCAGCCTCTCCACAGAGAAACATCCTTAATGTAAAGCAGGCCTGGTCCTGAAGTAGAAATGTGTTTTATTTCAGCATTTATTTCAGCATTACAAGCCAGAGTTATCTTTAGTGAGAAGAGGAGGCTCCTGCCTATTGCAGTTCCTTCCTTCCCTTTCATCTCACTTCATTCCTTCATGTACCAGAGAGCACTCTGGCAGTTGAGGGTATTAGTCTTGTTTTTTCTCACCCTTCACAAAGGCTGTCCTCTGCTTAACATGCACATTTTTTTCCTTCGGAGCCATTTTCCTCCATAGGCTCTCTGAGCTGGCTAGCTGCCAAACAGTAGGGTGAGCTGCATGAAAAAGCCTTGATCATTGACAGGCTGTCTTACAATTTCTTTCTTGTATTTAAGATGCAGATGGATGTTATTAGAAAGGTTTTTACTTCGAATGTGCATGGCTTGTCCACATGCCCAGGATTAGAGCTCAATACTCATATAATGCTTTTCATCCTCAAAAGGGCTTTACAAGCACCAGCCCTCAGAACGCCCCTGAGAGGTAGGTGCACGCATTTTTGTTATATGCTTTATAACAAGGAGGGACACATGTTAGTGACTTGTTCAAAGATGTATCACACAGCAAGCATTATAAAGGAAGGAAATCTTTATAGTTTCCTAACGTTCTTCTGTGATGTTTTCCTGTCTAAAAAAATCATAAGATTTCACCATGGCAGCGTGTTTTTCCATATGAAAGAAGTGATTAGTGATATCAAAAACTGAAATGTGTCTTAGGTTATAGTACTACTAGATAAATATGCAGCATTTCTGCAATTTATGAGGCCAAATTTCCTACTGCACTAAGCTTCAATTAATACAGCAGAACAGGAGCCTAAGGGGATCATCAAAGAGACCCAAGTTTGATAGAAGATTTGGAGCACTTGCCTCGAACCATACTTCAAAACAGAGGGAAATGATTTTAGGAGGAGAGATGAAAAATGCCTGTCTTCTCAGTTGAAAGGATTTTTTTCCCCTGCTTTAAGTGCATGATTATAATTAAAACAGCTACAGTAACAGCAACAGTCCCAGTATGAACTGCCTTCCACTGAAAGTTCTTGTAATATTGTATCTCATCTTAGCAAGGGGGCTGAAATCATCCATGGCTGGGAAAGTCATCTTTATAATTACGTATTCTCACTGAGCTTTTACTGACATGACTACGTTGGCATGCTTTACCTTGCACAGACAAGCCAATGAAAGTTTCAAGTGTCGATCAGCATACATAGTCTGGCTAGGGCCAAGATCATTCTGTGAGACGTGGTTTCTAAACTAGGTCAGCAAGCCCTTCAAGGGTGTCTAATAATCAGTATTAAGGGTCTTTGCAGCCTCAGTGAGCCTCTGGGTCTGCATAGGTAGCTGTATGAAATTGGCTTGGAAAACTGTAGCCACCTTAGCTCCATAAGTAACAGTTACTAAGGCTGCAAGGTGGTGAGGCACTTGTCCTGAATAAACTAGCAGGGGCTGACTGGTAGGAGGCTATAAGTACAAGGCTTTGCTTGATAGACGTACACTTACTTTATGGTTCCTGGGTAAATAGGTTGAGAACAGCCTGTCTAGCTCATGTCATGAGGAGGGTAAAGCCAGATAGACTAAAGTAAGTGTTTATTTTAATTCTGCTTCACCTTCCCTATGTTGACTAAGCTTTGTTTTCTTTAAGGTTTGGTTTTGGTTTGGGGTTTTTTTTTTCACTGAGTCCATAATCACATAGTTAAGTACAGTGAAAAAAGGACTCTGCATCATCTCAGGAAATATATTGACAATTAGTTACTGAAGTCTCTGGTGCACCAGAGAGGACTGCATGCTTGTGCTGCATAGAGTAGGGTGAAGAAGTGGAATGGTATAAACTAGTCATGCTTTTTTTTACCCCAAAAAGGAATCCTTACTTGTTTTCCAAAATAATTCTACATTTGGATCTTATCTTCCTCTTGCTGTTCTGGGAAAGGTGTCTGGCTCCACAAATTACTCTGGAGAAAAGGGAAATATGAGTTCTTTTCTGGTTTTCTAACCACTATACAGTGTTTCAGATGAATTCAGGGAAATGATGGGCAGATAAATTTGTGAAAATTATTTTATGGGAAATTACAGCTGGAACAAGTTACCATATTTTTACAGATTCCACATCCACAGCCTTTAATCTCAGCTACCTTATTTCACCTTATAATTGTGTAAGTTGTAAGAGTACCTGTGGGCCAATTAAGAATTTTCCATTGCCTTCAAAAGAGTTGCAAATGCCTGCTAGAAGTTGAAGATACTATATGATTTAACCTTAAACATTTGGGGCAAAGAGATGCCCTACCAGGGCTATGACATACCTGCATGGTTTTGATGACAAAACATATGTATGCTCATTGCAAAAACATGAGGTGTTTAAGTTAATATCTCAAAGCTATGTAATGCTTTGGATATGTTCAGTACTTTTATTCCTCTTTAAAATTCACAAAACCAAAGATTTGCAAGCACTGCAGAATGGGTTCAGGCCACCTGTGGAACAGTTTTTTTCAAATGCCATCACATCTCCATCCACCTACAAATTCCTTTCTTATTTCTCACAAGACTACCCTTGGAACTGTCGGATTTGAAGCTCCTGCAAAGTGAAGTGCAACTTGACTCCCACATGCACAGATCTTTTAAGATCTGACTACGGTAGGAAAATACTTCCCCTAGCTTCAGTGTTGGTCTCCAAGTTCAAGTCAGCTGAATACCTGTACCATTATTGCTGGTTCCAAAAAAAAAAAAAAAAAAGTTTTTTTTTTTTTCTTCACTTGAAAGCCCCCTCTTTGCGCTTTGAAGATGTGCTTATGTGTGTTTTTAACCAATTGTATTTACATTGCCCAGGAGTATCAACCCACTACCTGGCTCAGAACTTTACATATATGGTGAGAGGGACCCTTACCGAAAGTGTATTAGTGATGAGAATGGGCTAGGAATTACAGGTATTTCAAATAAAACTTCAGAAAGTCTATTTGAATATAACAAAATATCCATGCAAATACTTGACTTCCGGAGCATTGGTATTATATTTGAAACACAAGGGACCAAGACAAATTAATTAAAGATGAAATTTTCTCTTGTACTTCAACTCTTCTCCTCCACAGCAAGAGGAATCTAACTTCATACCTGTATGCAATAGTAATGCAAAGGCTTGAGGCAAAATTGTTAGGTATTCACATCAATGGAATGAAGTTATACAGCTTACTTCCACCTGAGAGGAGAACCATTTTAAAAGTTTGTGTGTCGCTAACAAGACACAGATGTCGCCATTGGATGAAGAGGGGCAATTGTTGTTCGTCATGCACCCCTTCCCAGGGCATGGCTAAGTGTACGTTAGAGAGGTCTCTCTTTCTGGGGATTTAAAACAGTGCATCGTTTTTTTTAGCTAGAAATCAAAAGGGGCCTATCCATTCTCTGCCGCAACACTGCAAGAACTCCCTCCAACCCTGACAGGGATAAAAACCAAGGAGCAGGTGCTTAGCTGTTTTAAACTAGCAGGATTTTGTTGATGTCATTGAAATACATGGATTTTAATCAGATGAGGACCTGGACTGTAATACAAAGATATGCTGAAGCAGAAGAAATGATCCATCTTAGCTCTTTTCCCGCTGAAGAATCTGGTTCCTCACGTGGATGCTAACTGCACATGAACAAGAGCACGTGGATCCCAATCCCGACCCTCCAGTTTGTTTGCAGGAGGATACTTCTGAAGTATTTAAAGACTTCCTTATCCCAAGGACTAAAAACACTGAGCTGTCTCCATTCCAGCTAGCTCAAGCTGAAGGAAGAGAAACAAAAATTAAATATGGATAACAGGAATGTACTTATTCTGGCAGTGTAAGGGCTCTCGTCATGCCAGTCAGATGCTAGCATATGTCAGCAGTCTTTTTTTAAGTTGTTAATAGCACAAAAAAGAGAAAATTCCTAGCAAAAAGCTTCCCTCGACAAAATCTTTAAGAGTTCACGTGTTTTTCAAAAATGTACATCTTCCAAAGAGTCACTTGATTTCCCACAAAACGCAATCTCAACTACCTCATTCTGTACAATTGCTTCCCACATTTCAGTTTCTTTTCCTGACTTAGAAAACACATTTACAAGATAAACTTGGTCGGCTACAGGTCTTCATTGCCAACTTCCCTGTGTTAGTTTCTCTGCTAAGCACATCAACAATGAGAGAGGCATTTTAAAAAAAAAAAATTTAAAAATTTGTTCTGGAAATGAGAAGTGAACCATACAGCAGGTTCCCATGTTTTTCCAGCAGTGGTACAACAAGGCAGTGGTAAATGTTCTCGGCACAAATCAGTTGTTACAGGAGTAGGAAGATAGTGTTTATCACAGCTAGCTGCTGAATGTTTAAAGAATATTGTAAGTATCTGCTTCATAAATGAAACAAATAGTGAAATGAACACAAAAACCTGATGGAAAGTGATAATTTATTGCTGTCTGTCTTAAATATAGATCCAGGTAGCACAAGGAATACACTGTGTAAACTTTTACCTCACAGTTCGTGACTGCCTACCTGTGCAGCAGTGCTTATTTTTGTCTGTTCCTTTCTGTCTCTATTTTTATATTAGTCAAGGATTTCTTGCTCCAACTTAATTTAATGTATGAATTTATTGTCGTCTGTTTGTAGAGGCTGATGGTCCCAGTGGAAATAGGGATCTCTTTGTATGAAGTCCTTTACAAAATGAAAGCAGTGGAAAGTCTTAATTTTCACTGCTGACATTACTGGTGATTGTAAAGTCTGCATGAAACAAGCTTGGTCATAACAATGTTTTGAATACAAACTATTTATTTTTTCTATGATCTGCCTAATAAGAGTATTCTTGGACTATGGATGCAGTGATGAGCTCTGCACATACAAGGCTAGGCATATTGTCATTAAATTGTCCAGAACAATCAAGATGATTCCATGACAAGGTTAGATCATCTTGGTAGCATACCTCAGTGTTGATCTACCTGGAATATACTTTCTTGGGATAAGGTAAAATTAGATTTTAATGCTGCTTTATTCCAGGTACTGGATAGTTTCTTCCTGGAAAAATAAATTGAACATAAACTGATGGAGTGTGGTATCACTGATTTGTAAGTAACAAAAATATTAACTTTTCTAGCATATAACTGAACTTAAAGTTGATTCTATCCTTTTAAGTTGGTACCTAGTACTTGTCACATTATGCTATAGGTGTGAATATGCTTTGCCAGAATATGTATGCACAGCACAGAAACATTCACCACAGTTCACACCCACACATCCCCATATGCTTTGAACAGATCTAAACAGTGACTGAAGGATGAAGAAGGCTGAACTGCATAAACACTATACACAATGACTATTAATTTCAAAGCAAGGGAATAATTCATAAAGGTTGTTAGGAAGCAATGTAAATGCAAATGGTCTTCTAATAAGTGCTGGTAGTATCAAGTTGGAACATATTTGTGATGTAGAATAGCATGTTAAAGCAAGCAGGGAAGTGTGCGGACGATTTCTGTAGAAATTGGTGGCAAGAGTAGAGAGGTGAAAGTTGATGGGAATGTGGCATTCGGGGACTCAGTCCGAGGAATAGTTCTAGCATGGGCTGACTTAGCAGTGAAGTGAGCAGTGCTTGGTGGCTGAGCAAGGATGGGCGATATCTGGAATAATTAATCAATAATTCATTATGGAAAAATGCTACCAGCTGTAAACTTAATTTGTAGAATAATGCCCTGCACTAATGCCAGAAGTTATAAATATATTAATAATTTTTGCAACAGCTAGTACAGACTGAAGCCAAACACTTTGATCATATCATAAAGCTGACTTTTTAAAAAAAGGTTTCTGATGGTAGACAGTGAAAATTAGGCAATCGGTATAGAATCTTAATACTGAAAATAGCACATTTGGAGTGAAAGGTCTTAATAACAATCTTAACAACAGATTTTCCTCTTATAAATATTTCATATCTTTGTGTAGGAATTAAACTCCTACCTCCTATGTGTTTCATTTTCCTTGCAGAGTTTTACATGTTTGATTTATCATTCTGCATGATCTATTAGATAACTTTGTCATCTACCGGTGTTTTATGAAAAGCAGTGTCATTGTATATTAATGATCATCTGGCTATCTATTGTTAATACATATGAGTTTAATTCTTTTAAAGATTTGGCCAGCTTTGAATAAATAGTTAATCCTGTCTAGATTGACTTCTAGACAATGTCCCCTTTTCATACTTCAGCACAATCATGTAATGTTTGGGTTGTAGAGACTTCAAAAGAATATTTTAAACAACTCAATTACAGTTATTTTAGAAAGACTAAGTTCATATTTTCTTTTAGGAAATATATTGGTTTAAAAACAGAACAACCAAATGTAAGTTTGGGCTTTAATTTGTTCAGTAATGAGAACTTCAAAGGCAGTGAATAAGAATGAAATGTTTTTTCCTTATTTGGGATGCTATTCACTGAAATATAATATTAGAAATATATGTGACACGTAATATATAGCTCACAAAACTGTGTTATAATATACTTTAAATAGGTGAAATAGCTCCTATGCATATCCCACCTGTATTAGGTTGTGGATGATTCTTTGGAAAGGAGTAGAGTGCGTTTTTTAACCTATATATCATTCAGAAAGTGTCATCTATCTAAAACCCTGGGTTTAGTCTGTCTGATACCTTTGTGACCATGTAGTGGGTGCAACTCAAGAACCATCACAGGGCACCTCTCCTTGCTGGCTGCCTGTCCCATAGCACACCAGCACTTACTTACTGCCATGTGCTTTTCACCAGCTTTCACTTCACGTCCTGGTAATGACAAGATTCTATTTGACTGTTTCTATGTCTGTGGTTAATTTTCTGTTTAAAAAACCTCAAAATGCTGTTAGTGTTATTAGCATCAGCACTTTGAAGTGTTTTCCTTATGTCTCAGAATACTTTACCTAAAAAGCTGAGTTGATGCTTTTGTGCCTCCCTTCACAGAAGGAGAAGCTGGAGCCGATGATGTTGAAGTGAGGTCCTGAGCACCCCCTTCCCAGTGGAGGTACCAGGATAGGAGACTCACAGTCATATCCCATCATCACTTCCACTCGTGAGAGATAAGAGGCACACCTGTATCATGGTCACAAGCATGAATGAAGTTCGTGTAGACGTTACCTGAGCTTACTTCAGAAATACAGGCTTGACCTTGAAGAGTTCCTGTTCATTTGTTCAGTGTTCATACAGTATGTAGCGTAGGGGGCCACCATCCATTACTGTGCCTCCTAGGTGCTGCTGCAATACAGATTTCAGCCAACTTTCCTTTTGTCTGGGCACCTTTATCAGTGCAGCTGGAGGGAACACTGTGTGGGCTGTGAATTCCTCTCCAAAGAGCATGTAAATACTTGGACAGTTAGTTCATGCTGGTCTCTGAGCTGCCACTGCTAGTATTAAACTAACTAGTTAAAGCAGGTTCACATACATTTTCAGTTACAGCAAAAGTTGAATGATAAATATTCCCAAATGTAGCTATGGAAATAGTGGCAAATTCTGAATAAATGTATGAAATGCATTATAGTAATCACAGATTCTTCTCTTTTTCCTTTAAGAAAAAACAAAAGACAAATTTTGCTTTATAGCACAGGCCAGGTTCTCTTTTATAACCTTCTGAATTTTGTACTGCCTTACAAGTACAAAAGGACCATAAACCAATGGTAAACATTCAAGGATTATTTTAGCATGGACTGTGTTAAGTCACTGATATCTTTCTATCCTACCCTCCGGTTCAGAGGCACACAGAGTGGTGTATACTAGTCATCACTAGTTGACAAATAGCCACATAACTAGAGGATGATGTGTAAAAAACCTAACAAACAAAAAAAACTACAAACAAAACACCCCACATCCCCTTCATCATGTTGTAAAAGATGATAAAAACTGGAGTGGCAAATGGTAATAATCCCATCCATGTATAAATCCCAAATGGTGAGACATAGCATTCTTGAAAACATTGCCATCCCAAAAGACAGAGAGCATAGAGGCTAATCTTGTTCAAAGGAGGTAGTCTCCCCTTGGTAGTGGCCTTACTTGTACCTGAAATCATTAATCTTTGACTTAAAATCAAATAAAATTGGCTTCTGCCGAGCCCAATGGGGATGGCTACAGTTCTCAAGGTCAGCTCCAGAGTGGTTCGCCAGCCCGATATCTTCGTTCCCCTTTACTGTCCGCCTCCACAAACAATTATGAAAGTAACTTTTTATGGTTGCTGAAGAGGTGCCAGGAGAGAGTTGGGAAGGAGATGGGTAGTTCTGAGGGCTGGAGCTCGGCCGCGTGAATCTGCTTCAGCTGCCATGTTGTCTCCAGCAGAGAGATGAAAACGAGTATTTATCCAAAGAAAGGGGATAAAAGGACATCCATGGGTTTATATCCATACTGACTGTATATTATTTACTAATCTCCTCAAAGAGGCAATGTTCTGTTTCCCAGCTGGGGCAAACTGGCCTCTCCTGAGCAAACCAAGCGCTTAACTGTGGCTGACCGATGACTGGTGTCATGAATTAAAAGCCGCGTGGCTAAATCAAGTGCAAGCCTTTCAAAGTGTGAGTATCTTTTTAAAAATGACGGTTAGCAAATGAATAAAGAGCTCACAGAAATGTTGAATTTGTTTCCCTGGCATTTTAATAACTGTTTGACCTGGTCATTTTAATTTATCCCTTAAAAGAAACAGAGATATTCAGGAAGGCAGAAACTCTCTGTTTCTAAGGCAAAATACTTTTCTAAAATAATCCAGCATAGCGCTCAGTTATAGCTATCTGAAAGGATATTATGCTGAGCTGTCATATTTTGAGTTGCAGCCTTTTCATATTGTTGAATTATCAATACTGTAAGTACTACATATAATGTATATGGTTAACTCTTAGTTTCCTAGTGTAATATGGGGTAGAAAACCTATGTAATATAGTAACATGGTAACATGACCAGTGCAAACAATCCCTCCGCAAAATCCATTGTAAATCAGACTGGATAATGTAGACTGAGGAATAACCAAAAAGCAAATGCAAAATTAATGGCAGGTCCTGGTATATGTGTGTATTCTAAAACATACTGATTTACTGTTCAAATTAGAAAACAGGTAAGACAGTGAGACTAAGAGAATATGAAAGTTGCAAAAACATTCGATGCTGTAAGTTACATTTTGTTAAATATTTGCATGAAAAATAGGGATTTCCAGTGATAATTGCATGTGTTCTCTAATAATTATTGTCCTTACTCTGTATCTTGATGACTATTTGGTGGTTTCTTTCCTATTCAGATGCAAGAACTGTTCTAATTTCAGCTAGAAATAAAACAGCATAAAGGACAGGCATGTATCCACCATGGAGAATATAAACAATCAGGCATCTGCATTATACAAATATGTTGCTTACAGACACTAAAAAGGTGTTAGTGCAACACATCCTTAAATATAATTAAGAAATTGTTGAGTGTATTTGTACATAGTTCTCTAGCTTTCATTCATCCCCATTTCTAACAATTCATGTAGTGTGCGATAGTCCTTTGACATATGTCTATAACCATCAAGATTTGTTACACTGGTCAGAGTACAGCCGGAGTCCCCAAAATCCCACCGATTGAAGTTAAATATCACTGTGAATCACAGGTATTATGTTACCAGATAACACAACAAAAAATTAATCAGAGCAAAACACTTCACTTCATGCTCTTACAGCTAATAGGTCTGAAATGAAAGATAATTGCATATTAAAATTGAGTGGGTAGCTCTGTTTTGATGTAGAGATATGAAGATGTCAGGCAAGCTAGTCTGTAGCAGGAGGGAATGGGTGCCCTGAAGTGATTGAGGAGTGGAGCCCAGGAGAGCATTCCGAGCATTCCTGTGGCACTCGCCCTATACATATGCCCCACAAAAAAAGGGAATTTTAGCGCTCCGGGTTGGTAAGTTGAGCTTCATAAAAGCTGGCACTTTCCTATAGCTGCAGGCATGATTAATTTCAAGAAATGATACTCTCTGGATGATGAATGCAAGGCATATTTAAAACTGCTATTTTTTATGGCAAAGGACATCACATTTTCAATCTGTTAGTTAAAAAAAAATAAATAATCCCCATAAGGACTACTAATAAGCACCAACAAGCAAGATGTAGTCAGGACGTGGAGCCCTCCCTAGTCTTTTCCCATGGTCTGCCCAGAATTATCGGCATTAGCTGCAAAAATATTTTGCTGACACATATGAGTGGGATTAGCCCAAAGAGTTATCTTTATTAATGAGCCAGCCATATCTACAAATTCAGTAGGTTTATTAGATTACTGTCTGAAGACACACAGCCTGTTTGAGAGCCCTGTATGTCTAAAAGCGTAAGATTTTCTCTCCTGAGACCAGCAGCGTATACTTTGTAAGGAAAAAAAGTGGTTATCCCCATGACTTTTCACAAATAAAAAATACGAATAAAAATTACACTACCTTACTTGTGATTAATATGTGTAAATCCCTGCTAGTGACTGGAAATCAAACAGATTTCTTAATGTTGATATTATTTACATTGCGTGATCCATATCAGCAAAGGGTACACATGGCTTGTAGAAGCAAATACATTAATAGTATTACACTGCTGTTAATGGCACATTAATAATACTTCCATGATTCGTATTTGCCAAGCTGCTGTTGAGACATGCTTGGTGTCGTAGTAAACAAAGAAAATCAGCCATGTTGCAAGACCTTGATTCTTTAAAAACTTAAGTTCATGGGAGAAGAAGAAGAAGAAGAAGAAGAAGCTAGATTACCCCCAGAAAAGTGTTAAAGATTTCACACCCTTCCCTTCCTCGGTTTTTATCCCAGGCAGCAATGGCAGAGGGGACAGCCGGCTGATACGGATTACTCTTGAGAAGAGTGACAACAGGTGGCCTCCCCAAAGCAGGGAGTCACTAGATCCAGCAGATCAAGCCTGTTGTTTTTTTTCTTTTTTTCCTTGTTTTTTTTTTCTTCGTGTCCAGCTCGCTCGTCACCAATATTGATAGGATGCATCACCGAAGCTGTGATGATGCGCGTCCCTCGGGACCGTGGCGACAGCCGGTCAGTCTTCTCTTTTTTTTTTGTGTGTGGGGGAGGTAAAAACAGCAGGGATGGCTTCCCGGGGAGGTTGGGGTGGGGGGGAGGATGCTAAGGCACCGCTGTCGGGGCGGGTGGGCGGGTCGCTGGGGGCCGCGGCCGGTGGGGGGACCCCTCCGGCCGCGGCCCCCAGCGACCCGCCCCCCGCCCTGACCCGCCCCCCCCGCCGCTCCGCCTCCCGCAGCCAGCAACTTCCCCGTCGCCGAGGCGGGCGCGGAGCCCCCCATCATCCCGGATGGGAGGAGGAGGAGGAGGAAGAAGAAGAAGAGAAGGAGAGAGGCGGCGACCACGACGACAACGGTGCCCGGGGGGATGCGGCGGAGCGGGCCGGCGGGAGGCGTAGAGCCGGTTAACGAGGGAGCGCCGAGCCGTTGTCGCCGCCGATACCGGCGGGGCTCGGCCGCCGCCGCCGCCGCCTCCTGCTCCTGCTCCGGGCGGCGGCGCTGCTGAGCCCGCGGTGTCTCCGCGCCGCGCCGCCTCCCAGCTCCTCGCCCAGCGCTCCGGCCGCGCAGCCCGCAGCGCCAGGCCGCGGCCGGCCCTCCCCCATCCCCTCCCCGGGCGGCGGCGGAGCCCGGGCAGGCGGCGGCGGGAGGCAGGAGGGGCGCGATGGCGTCCTACGTGGATAACAGCTTCCGCCAGGCTGTGATGAAGAACCCGGCGGAGAGGAGCCCCCAGGTAGGCGGCCCCTTCCCCCGGACCCCCTCCCACCCCGGCGGGGGGCTGCCCCGCTTCCCTCCGCTCCCGGCCTGGCGCACCCCCGGCCGGGGGGGAGCCTGGGACCCCCACGGCCCCGCTCCTGGGGGAGCGGAGCGGCTGCGGGGCGGGCTTCACCCCCACCCCCGACCCCCCCAGCGCTGCATTCCCCGGCGGCAAGCTCACGGGTAGGGAGGAGATGATTTAACGCGAACAACTTTCCTCCTGCTCCCTAATTTTTTGGTGGGGGGGGAGGGAGAGAGAGAAACGCCAGCTGAGTTTATTTTGAAGGTTGCTTCCGGTAAAAAGAAAAATTCACTTGGAGTGTAATTTTTGGGTTCGTATTGTTTTGTTATTACTCACCTCCCCCCACTTCCCTTCCCCCCCCCCCCCCCCCCCCCCACACACGCTGTGACTCTGGATTTGAATTCAATCCCTACTTTTACATAGCTGGAGCTGGCAGCGCCGTTTCATAATGTTGGGGCTGAGGTCAGTGGTATTCTTGGCAAGTCCTTGCTCCCCAAAGTAGGGTGAAATCCTTACACAATGGCACCAGGAAGGAATTTTTTAGATACCTGTACCGGGCTCCTGGAGCCCTCTTTGTCGGAAGAGTGCGTGAGTTGAAGCTGTTTGTAAGCGTAATTGCACTTGGAGAGGCTAAGAAAGGTTAAATTGGGGACTGGAGTGCATACAGAAACATTTTGACTTAACATGACCCGAAAAACAACTAAACTGAATGAGTTCCTTCTGCTTCCGAATGGTTACTGCAGTGGCTGTTGCTGCCAACTGTCTAAAGACTAATAAGCTTTACACTGATCCCCACATCAAGCCGCGGTTCAATAGCTAATGATACAAGGAGTTACTTTGCTTGGAGTTGTAATGCCATCTGTCCTATTTTCTAAAGGCTTGTCTTGTCTCTGAGCAGTCTCTGTGTTCTGGTTTTGGGGAAGAGATGGTATTACTGATTATTTTGGCAAGCGGCTGATTGGCTGGTGACGTTTTCAAATTGGGGGCAAAGAGGAAACCTTGACTTTCGGTCGGCACCCATAAGTCATTCCTCCTACTATAGATACGTCATTGTGGTAATGTTATTTTTATCCTCATGCTCATGGAATACGTGTGAGAAAATAAAAACTCCCATGGAAAAATATACTGACTGCATAGGCATTGTTTTTAGTGTCTCTTTTTTGCAAATCTTCCTTTCACCCCCCCCTTTTTTTTTTTCCCTTTTAAAAAAAAAAAAAAGCACTGCTTCTGAAATGTGTTTTTGTGGTGCTAAAGTTGTTTCTCTGTCCTTGTTTGACCTTTTCCAAACGTCTGTTTGCCTTCAGTGCTGGACCCAGCCCTTCAGTGAGTGTGTTGTGAAAGCTGAAGGAGGCTGAGTGCTCTCTCCTGGGGACGATGCTCTCCGCAGACGTAGCGAGGTCCCTCGTTGGTAGAGCTATAAATTCCAGGCCGGGGAGCCTGCCGGCGGTGTCCGGCCTTGGGAGATGGTTATCAAAGGATGGTCGGGTGTTCAGGAGGAGTGACGCTGGCAGATGCTCAGAAACCAGTTGGTCAGGTAGTGGGGCCACCAGGTTGGGCTTGGGGAGACAATGCTTCCCTTATGACATGATCTGTGCCACGCAAACTGTTAAACTTTCTCCTGCCCTTGCCAGTCAGCCCTGCTGTCTAGAAGGGGTAACAAAAAAAAAAAAAAGGCAGAAAGTAAGAAATGACGCAGTGAAGAAATTAGCCTGAATGCAGGGATAAAGCCGGTGTGAAGGGCATGGAGCAGAGAGCTAAATCAGGAACACCAGGGCTGCGTTAATGCTGTAAAACTTCCCGAATCAGCAGACTGGAAGCCTGCTGTGGCAATCGCCACAGGAAAAGAAACCCACCCTTAAATCCACGAAGCTGACACTGGCCAAAATAATTCACAAATAAGACCAAATTTGTGGGAAACACAATGTGTTGTTAGCACTGGAAATATTTGAAACTGGTGATCAGGCGTGCCCTCCTGTTGCTGCTGGGGAGAGCAGGGCTTGCAGCAGAAAACTCAGTTGGCTTTTCTGTGAGAACGGCTCATATTGAATTGTGTGTGCTGAGGAGCTTTTTAATGTTGGTTCTCTGTTCTGGAAATCCGTTTTATTTTACAACAGTATTGGAATTTGAAAGAAATATGCTTATGCATATAATCTTTCAGTCATTAAATAAAATTAAAAAGATGTTGATATAGAAAGACAGACCTTGGATTTTTTTCTTCCCTTAAAGTAACTTTTAATTGTCTCTTTAGTTGTATTTTCCTTTCCTTGATACGCTGTCTGATAAAGATAGTTACTTAATTTTGGCTTTTGAGAAGACATGAAGTGTCTTTAAATTTGGGAGAGGGTTGGAAAGAGAAAATATATTTGTCATATTCATGTCAGTACAGGAAATAAGAGAAGAAGTATGTTAGTAGCACATTTGCTGCTTACTTGCATTAACAATCTCATTGGGGCTCACCTTCTCCCAAATCACGAGGAGGTAAATATGCGTTTAACATTACTATTCACCCTGGATCGTCTTGGTGCAAATTTGGCAAAATTACTTCACTGCAAGGCTCAGAGGAGTGAGTGTAGGGTAGCCAGCTCATATTTGTATGTACAGCTTTGAGAAGTGCTAGATCTGATACACGTCAGAGAATGCAAACTTAGTTTGCATGAACTACTGTAGTGCAAAAGTCTCTTGGTAATTTTGGACTGGGCTGTTTTTTGGGGGTTTTTTTGGAGGTAAACAGTGTATTCTGCAATTGCTTTGGAAAATCCTTGGCTTTGTATCTCTTTGGTGTATCTTCACTGACAGAGTTTTTCTGAATTTTGTGAATTACGACTCAACACTCCATTGACTAAAGCAGCTCAAAAATAAAAAAAAAATATGTAAATAGCCTGTACTTAAACATGCCTGTTGTGTAACAGAGCTCTCCTCTTTAATTGCTTTACTAAACTATTCATTTTCTCTTTGAAGACATGAACTAGGAAGTTAATTTAACTACTTTGGGGGATCTGACTTCTAAATGTTCATAAATTACAAATGGTTTTATGCCCTTAAGCTGTGAGTAATAGCGATCTATTTTTTTTTTCTCCAAACCTCTTATATGAACGGTTATAGCTTGTAAGTCTTTTCAAAACAGATTCTTACTGGTGTCATAGGCCATCTTAGAAAGTGTGCAGTTTTATACTGGTGTTATTTAATCTGAAAAATAGGGCTGCTTTTGTTTTCAAACAAGAGAACCTAAGCCCTAATCTCTTTCTTTATCCTAACAACTCATTTGCATGGCATGGTATGTGAATAACTAATTACCTCAGAAACTCCACATACTAGTTCACTGTTTTCATGCCACGTAGTGACGTCTGCAGGAAGAAATTTTTTTTACTGTATGCCTTATATGTGTTAGGTGCCTAAGGTTTTCTTCTGGTTAACTGCTGGTGTGGTACTTCGAGGCAATTCAGTACACTAGTAACGAATAGCAGAGAGGTAACAGCATTGGACCACATCTTGAAGGGAGAACTGTACAGTAGCCCTTCGTTTGATACTAGTGCGTCATTTAGTGTCAGAAGACGTCTAAACAGGATGCTACTGTTGACCAGATATTCCCTTCTTTAGCACTCGAGAGGAACAATAGTTTAATTATAGGATGTATCTATGCTTTTTCCAAATAAACTTTCAGCTTGTTCCCTTGTTGTAACCACTGATAGCATGATTGTGTGCAATCTTCAGATAAACCAGGAATGAACGTTTCCTTCTTGCTATAGTGATCTCTTAGCAATAAATACAAGGCTGTCTAGTTTCATTGGATCATAGAAAATAAGTGTTTTACGTGTGAGTCTAGCACAAGGAATTATACTCAGTCTTTAAATTCAGGCTTATTGTGTATCTGTAGATCAAATACACTAGAAGACTAAAATTATCTTTTTCAAAAGAGCTTATTTGGGTTTTCTTTCATTTGGAAAACAAAAATGTTTTGGAGCTTGAGTTTTGCTTTCAGATTTTCTTCACTGTCAGCATGCTACTATGTTACCATCTTTTTGATGCTAGTATTTAAAAAGAAAGGTAACACCTGT